>NC_138655.1:84340122-84940122 GCF_964273445.1 Streptopelia decaocto | reverse complement strand
TACCCACATTTCTTTCTCTCCTCCCGTATATATATATTACTCTCTTTCTCTCTTTCCCTTTTGAACATCTAAAGATAACACCATCTTTAAGCTCTGCTGTTGATTTCCGGTTAAATTTCATATTATAGCTACTTATGGTTGCCAATACACCGCTTGTAGTAGGACTTTCGCTGTTAATGTGTTGATAAGTTCTGTTATACTTTTGCCAAGTCACTGTATTCGCTGTAACCAATATTCCAACAAGTACTTTTAGTAAAACTCACAATTGAATTGGACCCCGGGAGTGGTTGTCTGTCATTCACTTCACATAACCGTGAAGAACTAACCCAGAGTTAACTCACACCTGGTCTCATCTGTTGAGCCAGGGCACCGTGTCGCGTCTAGCTAGAGTTAACTCATCCCTCATCCCATCTGTTGGGACGGGACATCATGGTGTAGAATATTATTGTTATTATGTTTCTGAAACTGGCACTGATGTTTTGCATAGAAGTTTGTAAACAACACTTAATAATTTTTTTTTTTTTTTTTTTTTTTTTTTTTGATCCGTGCTCTTTTTTCCGGCAGCACAACTGAGGTACCTGATGTCCCAGTCTTTTCCATGACCGGGGTTTCCTGTCAAGCCTACTTTTGCTTTAGGATATCATTAGCTGAGTTGTCACTGTATATTACAGAAAATATAGGAAAACAATTCAACAGGAAAATTATTGTTTGCTTTGGAATCCTAGTCCCTGAACCCTGATAGTACCATGAAGTCATAACATGAAGAAATTTCAGAATACTGAAATTTTGAAATAAAAAAATATACCCATCCTCCTCCCACAATACAACATTACCAGCACATACTTTCATTTTGTTTTGTTTTGGTTTGGGTTTTTTTTAGGGGAGGGGAAACAAGTGTGGGTTTGTTTTGGTTTGTTTTGGTTTGGTTTGGTTTGGTTTGTTGTTTTTGTTTGTTTGTTTTTATAAAAGATACAAATTTTTAGAAATAAGATGCCTTTTTTGTGAAAATTATTTGTCGGTTGAGAACCAAAACCCTTTAACTGAAAACATTCAGTGAATTGTATTCTAATGACCTTCAATGATTAAATTGTTAGAATTGTGTCCTTAAAATGAGGATATTCTGTATGGTCCCAGGATTTCAACCAGCAATCCTGAAGGAAGATCAAAGTCTTAGAATTTTAGCAACTTCAAACAGAGTTTTAGCTGAGCAAGAGGAGAATGCTTGGAATATTTATCACTTTCTAACATAGTGTTCAAAGGGAAAAAGAAAACAATTTAGTAGGTGTCAAATTTATGCACAAGATTATGGATATAATGCAGTAAAATTCTTATTTCCTTTTATTTCTTTACATATATTGAAGAATCAAACCAAAAAATAAATTAAATCTATTTGCATAAAATCATGCAAGTACATAGATCTTGGCATACATTATGGGATGTATTTTCTTTCTCAAAATCTTGTTTTCTCCCTTGTAATGCTCGATATGTTCCTGTTGCATACAGAGGGGCAAAGGGGAACTCTCCTGTCGCTAATTTAACACTAGTGAATTTTGACATTAACTGGAAAGCATGTTGCATAAATGATGATCTTGCCTTGTGATTGAAAGTTACTGGATACGTAACAAAAGAAAAAAAAAACACAGTCAATCTTTTATCTGTGTCTAAATTTCCTGTAAAATATAGACTGTAGTAGTTTTTATCACTGAATAAAACCATTTATCAATGTAGAGCATAAGACATGATCACCCAAATCCTTAATTCCAATGCACTGCACCATCTGAAGAAGATTGCATGGCCTTTTCAGACTTTGTAAATTAGATCCTGCTTAAGGTATTGTAGGATGAAAGTAAACAGCAACAGGAACTATTTTTGAAAACACTGTACTCAAAAGGCAGATTATCGAGTTTATCCAATGGCTCTGATGTCTCCTATCTCTTCTTGAGATATTCTTGCTTGATATGTCATCTTTCACAGCTGCATTACAGCAATTTTTTTGGATTCATTAAAGAATTCATCTTACATATATTCTGAATGATAACAAGTTCAAGTATTCATATTGATCAAATTTTGGATTTGATTGTTTTTGCTTTGTATATGAGTGATGTGTTGCTACTTAACTACTTTGGTAAATTTTATATTTTTATATATTTAAGGTGATGACATTTATTTCTCTAATTTCTTGGAACATATCAACTTTTTTTGCATTAAATCAAAACAAGCCATAAGACAAACAAACAAAAAGCCCAGAAAACTGCACACATATTTGGCAGAAGTTTAACATTTACTAATCTATGAAACTACTAAAAATCCTAAAAACATTAAAACTTTAAGGCCTTGAAAGACTGCTATCAAAAAAATATTTTTAAAAAATATCAAACTGTTCAGATTTTTTTTCTCTTCAAAATGTAATTATTTAATAGCTTAGACATATCTACCTGTCAGATGATTTAATCTGCTTTATTTTTACTTTTTTGAAACGGGGGAAAGATAGAAGACACCAACATATTTTCATTTAGTGATCTGAAGGTATGTGATTGCACCTTCAATTTTACAATAATTTAAAATGAAAATGAAATTTCAAACATTTTACTCTTGCTTTTTCAAAACCACACATTTTTAATTTCCTGACATTGCCCTCATTTTTTTCTGTCCAAGCTCTTATTTGCCAGACTGAGTCAAATGCAGAAGATGTGTATGCTACTCTTTTCTTTGTACTCAAACACTTCAAGGTCGTCACTGGCTTATGCATCTTGTCTTGTAGACAGCTGCTCAAGTGGAACAGGAGTTGTGTTTGGCAGACTCAGAAGGTGTATTTTAATGTTAAAAGAAAGGATTCTGTTGTAATCTGGAACAGCAAGAGCAACAGTACTAAGTACCACAATGCACTGTGGACAGACACTTTCAGCCTGCTGAAAGAAATTTTTTCTGTGCAAACATCATTTTTTTAAGAGAGGTTTTCTCTTAGCAGAATCCAGATTCCCATATTTTGTCCCATCCAAGGCAAAACTTAATCTGAGCTTGTTTAAAATGGGTATTTTCTGCTGTAGTGCTGCCCTCTACTGATTTCCTTGCTAACAGAATGACTTTGCTACTACTGAAAGGAAAGGCTGTCTCCGTGACAAGAAGGATAAGACTCAGCTTTTGGAATGATGAAAAAAAAGGAAAATATATATATATTGTCATACATATTGTCCATTATTTCCCACTTTTGATTTTTACAGTAGTTGGACATACTAGGTGTAAAGAGATAGTTATTAGTCTGGATCAGTCTGGTTCTACTGGACATTATGGTAAACATCTAATTTGATTTCTTCTAAGAGGAACAAAGTTCTTAAATCTGAAACCAGAGAGAATAATTTCAATTGCTTTTATTCTAAGGAATTGAATAAAATTATACATGCAGTCTCTCCTGCTTTACCTTTTCTTCCACCATTTACTCAGTACAACGGTCAACATATTGTTCTTGTCAAACAACAGAAAATTACAGTTCTTTGTAGTTGCACTGGAAACTTCTTTTAAGATGAGGTATTCAAGCATTAAACATTTTTGTGCCCCAAACTGGGGAGAACCTGCATTCTTTCCCCACTTTGCAAATGAGAGGATTTGGCTGGAGGCAATAAATGTGGGCTTTTAAAATTTTTTTGGGGTTGAGAGATATGTGGTGGTAGCCTGGAAACATTACAGCCTCTCCTTGCAGTAAGGACTCTTAATATCAGAATCCTACAACAGTTCCAGGTAAAAGAATTATCTCTATATGAAAGACATTATTCTCCTGAGCACATTAGCAACTAGAAAAATATATCTTTTAAAGTCCTTTTGAATGTAAAGTATTCCATTTAGATTCTTCAGGTGTAGTGTGAAATAAGCCCTGCTGGGATCAATAGCAGGGATTTGTTAGCAATGATGCCAATTTAAATGTTTCTATAGCAATTGCCATGGCAATGTTTTTAATTAGTGCAGCACAGTCACTCACAAGCATGACATGAAGAAAGGCTAACCTTCGGCAACTTGATAATGTACCTCACATTAGTTTGTTTCATTTGTTAATAATGAAGTAAAATTCTGTTCTAAAAAAAAAGAAGTCATAGTGCTCGCGTATAGCTAAAAATAGCAGAGTTAAATGCAGCAGCAGTGTCTCATATTGTCCTCGCTAATCTTCAAATAGAAAGGATGCGACTGATATTCAAGATGACACAAACAATCTGTAAAATTAAAATATGTATTTTAACAGGATATAGAAAGTATAAATCTAATGTAGTCTGCATGCATGGAAGCAGTCTCATTGACTTTGACTGTGTTTCCTTTGAAAACAAAATATCTGAATGTAGCTTTAATCTACCTAGCCTGAATATTAAGAACAATGACGCTGTAGCAACAAAAGGTTGTTCTGTTATCTGCACACTGCAACCGATAATAACAAGACTTAGCTAGAGGCTAGGTCTGTGCCACTGCAGGTTCAATTTTATTATTTTCCTAACTAATTAAAGATAGCCCAGGTATGCATACATGTCTCCCTCTGACTCCAGCACTCAAATTTTCTCTGAGCGCAGTCATCTTACAAATGTGAATACAGACTGGATGTATCATTGATAGCTGACTTTCAAAAAGCAAGTTCCTTTTGTTCTCATCCTCCTAATTTTTTGCTTCCCTCTCACCTCTTTTAGATAAAGATAGGTTTGGGCATAACATTGAAAGGACAGAAATAAAACAACAAATGTGCATCTTGACTGACCTCCCGTGCTAAGCCTCAGGGAATCAAGAAAAGTGTTTTCATTGATTTCTGTGAGAGCTGAAGTAGCATTTGAGGGATCTGCATAACTTAACACCCGTTCTTTGAGTACAAGTACTCAGATCCCATTCAAGCACAACAACATGGGCCACACTAAAAGAGAAACTCTTGCCCACTCAGCAGCTCCTGCTGCAAACCTTTAGGAACAGATTTTCAACACCTCTTTTTGCCCATTGGGTTGTTGATCTGTTCAGCAGTATCTACAATGGAGATAAGCTCAGCTGTAAACTTTGTGATGCAACACTTGAAGGCAATTCTTTATGTCTGGGACAATAGTGCCTTAGCTACATGCGTCAAGGACTCACGCGAATATAAATATAAATAAAGTTTTAGAGAATGTGAACTAATAGCAATTTATATTGGAACATCTGTTGCATTAAGGTCTTTAGGCAAACAAGTTTATGGTTTGTAGGTGCATTATAAGAAAAATTCATCTTGCTGTGACAAGTGAGAGGTAGAATTTATTTTAGGGTTTTGCCAACCTCTTGAGCACATACGTTGGAGACACTGGTCCAAATTCAACTCAACATGGCTTGAGTCACCCTCTCTATAGCACTCACAGTGAGGAACACCAGTCCCTCAAGTGGGTGGATCTGGCAAGAGAATGTGTTGATTTGTGTTTGGACAAAACCCACGGGCAAAGAATCGTGCAGAGACACAGCTGTGATTTAAAGCAACTGTCCCTGGGTGGTGAAAATACCATCTGCCCTTCTCTGGAGTAAGTCTCTTCTGAGGTGCAAATAAAACTGTTTCTGGGCACTTTCTCCCCCAGCCATCCTTCTGTCAGCTAGTGAATGAAGCCTGAAGCACTTCCAATCCATCCTATATAAGGGTCTCTCACTTGTTGGAAATTGTATTCAATGAAACTAAAAAGAGACTTTTAAAATATTTATACCTGAGGCATCAGCTCACTGGATTACAAAAGCAAAAAAAAAAAAAAAAAAAGACCCTTTTTCTCCAATAATGAACCTTTTTACAAGATTTTGCATCAATTTCAGAGGAACTAGGAAATACAGCACTTGTAAACCCTTAACGCAAGGCCTTTTGAAGATATTATTTTGATCTTTAGTATCAATTTTTCTCCACAGGGAACACATTTCTCTCTTACCACATAATGAAGCTTTATTATGTGTTTTTATAACACACCTTATTTACAAATGAAACATTCATCACATTCATGTTTTTTAAAGAATAGCCTTCAGAGACAGGCAGAAAGATGCTGTAATCAAAGCAAAACTCTTCTCTTTGCTTCCACTTTCAAACAGTCTCAAGTTCTGTCACTCATAAACTGGTTAGCTGTATTTTGATATTGATACCCTGCAATATTTACAACATTTTTGGTTGGGGTTTTGGTGTTTGGTTTTGATGTTTTGGTTCGTTGGCTGTTCTTTTTTGTGTGTGTGTGAGGTTTCATTGTTGTTGGTTTTGTTTGTTTGTTTGTTTGTTCTTTCATAAACAGTATAGTCCTCTATCTGACCAATACAAAACAAAGCAATATCCGGAGACTTAGACCCCTATTTTCCAGACATATCCATTCTCATCAGTGTCTCTCTAAGTGGCAGATGAGATTCACCTATGGCAGCAGTGTTAATGACAGGATGTACTCACCAGTTCTCTTGATAACTGGGACTAGTGCTTTCCCTAATTACCTCTTTCTTGCTGCTTTATTATGCAGCAATCCATTCTGGTCACACGCCTAGGTCCTAAGGAAGCAGTCAAGTATCTCCTACCTCTGCATATCTCTTGAGCATAGTATGTACCAGGATGAGAGTTTGCTAAACTTTCTAAGTCTACAGTTTGTATAACGACCCAAGAGGTTGTTGGAAGCCAGAGTTTCTTGGAACATCATCTTCAAGATAGTATTTCTCAAATTTTTAAAAACCATTCATTGCTTCCATCCTCCTTTTTTTTTTTTTTTTTTTTTTTTTTGCCTATGTGGGTCTGAGTCATTAGAAATCTTGTTCCTATAGAGAAGGATCGTGAAAATCAGACTTAATTATTGCCTGTAAAGGAATATACATTCACTCCTCTGGACTGGAAAAAGTCAGTTGCTGACGAATTAAAGGTAGTTAGCAGATTTGGACTGGTAATTGCAGTCTGTTGTTGGTGCTTCCTTACTCAAGGAACTGAGCAGCTGCTGAATGCTGCCATTTATCGGAGTTCAACCCCCCTTATGCCCTTCTGCTCTCTCCAAGGGGATCATAAAATCAAGAAAAGTCTCAGCTTCAGAGCTGAGCAGACCTAGTACAAGCGTAGGAGTTTATACACAGAAATAGTGCATAGGTTTAACACATTTTTTTACTATTTATTATCTCAGTTAATCTGAAAGTAGTCTGATGAAGCTGGGGCTTCAGCCTTTTTTTCCATAATAAACACCCCAAAATATCTGTAATTCGTAATTCTGACACTGACAGGGATAATACAGAATTCTCAAATATAAATTACAATTACTTTATTTTTTCTTATTTCTAGGTCTGTATCTCCTCCTTGAAAATAAAAAACACCCACCACCTGTCCCACAACAACAAAAAAATCTTTTCACTTGCACCTCATTTTACTTCATTAATGAAAGAAAAATGCAAAACATGAACAAATTCTAAATAAGTGGAACAAAGTATTGCTTATTCTGTTAGCGTCCTGATAGTCCAAGATGAAAATATCTTAAACAAGCAGATGTCCATGATAGCGTATAAGCATGGAGAAGCATATAATGATGAAGCATATAATGATTTTTCTCCTGTATAATTTCTAAGTCTCCTTTTATCAGCTACTTAGTAATCCCCAAGTCTTTGCCATGACTTTCACTACTTTTGTTTTGAAACCATGTAAGCTTCTAGGAGCCACAACATTCCATGAGAGACTCATAGTTTTAATATCTTGTGAAAAGAACCAATTCTTTTTGCTTCTTTTGAACATTATCACTGCCAGCTTCATTACAGAAATAGTACTGTTGTTGGAAGCCACAGTAAATAATCATTCACCCTTCACTCTCTTTGCCACTGATGAATATATAGACTTAAATCACTGCCTCTTCAGTTGTCTCTTTTCTGAGATGAAAATTTCTGGAACTACCTGCTTAATCATTCCTTGTCTAGAAGCTGTGCTATACTTCTGCTTGCACCTGTAGCCCTCCTCTGAATCTCTTCCTTTTTTTGGTGTGTCTTTTGAGATTGGAGATCATAATTTGTTGCAATATTTAAGCTGCAGGAGCTTCATGCATATATAGACAGCAGCTTAATCACATTGTTTTTTTTGACTGCTGCAGAACTCTGGGCTAATGTCTTCTTGTTAGATGCTGCTGTTACATGATGGTGTTATTCCCCAATGGCAAGAGTCAGACTTTTATTATTTTAAACATAAAATCTGGGGTTTACCATGTGTGTGGCTTTGCATAATTTTATAATTTCACCATCCATTTTAGTATCCACTTATTGTATTGCATAGACTAAAAAAATATATAGAGAAAACTACTCTAGTTATTAACCACTGTAAGGTAGAGATTGATTGGCATGGCAAGGCTCAAATCCATATGGCCAAACTCTCTTCTTTTCTCCTCTGCCCCCCGCCAGAGTTACCATGTCCATAACATCTATGAGAAATCACCTTGGGCTTGGTCCTCAAACACTGTCAGGAATTCTCTGGGAGAGTGCCAGTTAGTATCAGCTAAACTGATGTGAGGGACGGTAAAAACACTGAAATTACTACTGTCCATAGAGCATGTTAAATTGCCTTTTTTTTTCCCCAACTCTAAAGAGTTGTCATTACACGAGCTCTCCACAGACGGTTCTTCATGGAAAAGAAGGTACCTTCATCCAAATCTCGTTAGTACAGTGTTGATTTTAAAATAAATATTTTATAGCAACAGCTACTGATAAATGGAGTGAATAATTGTGGCGGATGCTCTTGACCCCCCGCAACGATCCAACATAGTCAAGCACAATTGTCCTATTGCAATTCCGGATGCTATGAAGGGAAAACATGCTGCAATGGTATAATTAAAATGGGAATAATTATTTAACAATTTTAAGTTTGTTGGTATAAATCCAACTAATTTCATAATTGTATAGCCCAACATCTTAATGTTGATGAATGGCTATTTTTAGTAAAAAAAAAAAGTTCTAAACAAAGCCTGTAGAACAATTCATTTACATATAGCTGCCTAATATCCATATTTTATATAAAGGTAAAGAGAAAACAATAGGAAGGATTTCTGAGTGAAATAGAGTCTGTCTTCTAGCTGACACAGCTGAAGTAATTGAATTTTTAATGAAGATTTTTTTGCCAAAAATTTTATTTCTAGTTGTCTCACAGCAGCATACATGGAGACATGGAAAAAAAGGATCCTTCTATGTTATGTGGAATTATGCCTAAATATTAACGAAGAAGAATGGTGGTATGCTTCTAATACTGGAGAAAACAAAATCCAAATTCAGAAATAAATATATCTATAAATCCCACATTGTTTGATTACTAGTCTTATAGAAGGAAAAAAACTTACACCATAGAAGTTTAGGCTCTATCAGGATTCACCGTTTTGTATGGATTGATACCTTTTAATAGCTTTACTCTTTCCTTACCTCTCCCATCTAATAAAACAACTTCTATTTTAGAGGAATATATATATTTTTTTCCTTCTAAAAATGTTATATGTCTTTTATTTTTCCAAGAGTATATTCAAACATTTCCTGAAGTCAATGTATATAAGTCTGTGGACTTTCAGCTGGGTCACAGTTACGCTAAAGATTTTAGAAAAGTAACCCAAATGACTGTCTATTTTATTTTTCACTCAAAGATTCTAATGAAGTAATAATACTGTAAGAACAAAATTTATTCATTTCTGGTCACTTTTACAGATCCTAAGTTAGCTTAAGTGCTTTCCACCAATTTCTGTTTATTGTTTTCCTTCATTTTGTTTTAACAACGTTGCTAAAATAAGGAGCAACCCATGACAGAATTTTATGTTCCAGTTTTTGTAGGTACTTGATAGACTAATGTTTAAAGCATTACAAAAATATTCTAGCTACAGCTCCAGCTGGCAAATGCACGTCTATTTTTAAGAATGTAGAGGTTTGCAATATAACTGCATTTTTCAATAAAATTATAAAGATCTTGGTTGTCTGCGTCTATCACTGTTAAGCAGGATCTGGGGGGAAAAGAGAGACTTGTGTGATTTTTTTGCTGTTAAGGACATGTTTTCTTATTATTGCATACTCGATACGTGCTATCCAAAAGAGGGAGCCGTAACATTATACTATATTTTTCCACATTATGAGACAGTGAAACTGAATACATTTTTTTACTCCTTTTTCTTCATTGTATTTAAGAATTATGTTTGCTCTGAGATTTTTTTTTTTTTGGTTTTATATGAATAAGCAATATGGTTCAGAACAGATAATACATGCTAATAATCTTATTGGACCTGAATGAAATGGTTCTACTGAAGTCAAATATGCTTAAACAATAGAAAAATATCCTGTCACAAGAAAAAAGTCAATTTTCTTACTTTTGATTCCACCACATGCCTTTTCACCAATTTTGAGTGAAGAGTTTAATCTCTCTGTACTCATTTCCCACCTTATGAAATGGAAAAAAATATATGTAACTATCAAAGAAGAGTGCTTGACTTATTAGTTAAACATGCTTCAATTTTTTGCCTCTGTAAACATAAAATCAACATAAAATATCACTCTTAATAACCGATGAGACATCCAGTTCTATGAAACCTTTGCTTGCAGGAACATGGTACTCATAAAGACTTTACCCATATTTTCAAAAGCATGTACTATATTGCCTTCATACCTGAAAGGTCAGTGGACTAGGATGTATCTGAAGGAGCAGAATAGAAAAGCACAGAGTGATCAATAACTCTTGCTTTGCTTTCATAATTTCTTTAGAGCATTCTCCTTGCCTCTTCCTGATAGTTCAGTGTACCATAAGGGGAGTCCAGCACACCCCAATAAGCCTATGTGAGGAAAGACTTTTGATATTTTTGGCATCAGAGGAACACTGATAGTTGTTTAATCCCTTTCTAATATTTTTAAACTAAAGTATAGGTTTGATTTGACTGTTCCTTTACAAAAAAACAAAACAAAACAAAACAACCCAAAAAACCTCTCTTGCTGATTTGGCTCTGACCTTATCTCATTATTTGGCACCAATGTAGTTGGCAGAAAGTAATATTTATGTTGGTATTATAGACCTACTTAGTACATAAGAAAAGAAGGACCAAGTTAAAACCCTAGAGATGAAACACCAAATAGAAATTCTGTAGTTGAAAGCAGATATGCTCAAATATATTTGAAATTATATATGAAACTTATGTGAAAATGTTACCCCTTGGATGGAAAGTGATTTTTTTTAGGTGTTTCCAGTATTTTTCTTATTTCTATGTAAAATTAAACATCATAGCCTACAAATGCTATATTATCTAAAACGTAATATTTTTTCTTTTTCTTTTTTTTTTTTTTTTTGTGAAGTAATTGCTGAGTAAATAAGAAAAGAGGAAATCAAGTGTAGGGAAGGGAAAGGGGAAGTGTACTAAGGAGGAGAGGAAAAAGGAAAAGAGGGAGATACAAACACTTGAGAACAAAAACTTCAGGAAAGGAGGATAAGCACTCCAGTTAAATGTAAGCATACCTTTCATAGCATATATTTGTTAGATAAAGATTGGCTGTTCATTAGAATTATTCTTTTGAGTTACTCAGTTTAAGAAACATCAATCTAACTTTTTCAAAGCTGCTATTTTTTTGCTTGTTTTGAGACCTACTGAATTTTCTTTGCCTTATTGGAACAGCTTGTGACTTGTCCTCCCAATAATTTGCTGCAAAAATATATTTGAATTCAAAACTTGAAAAAAGATTGGTTAGAGCTATTTATGTTCAACAAGTTATTATTGTTTGTTTAAAGTTGTTCCCCTTTCATAATTTACTCCCTTCACAAGTATTTTTCCAAATTTCTCGTAACAGAAAACTTCTTTAATTGTATATTCTAAAATGTATGTTTTCCAGTTTTAGTTTCAATATTTCACAAGCTTTTATTATATTATCTCACCATACGTAAACAGCTTTCCACTTCACCACTCCTGTTGTCACGTGGTCTGTTTTAGTAGTTAATATTAAGGAATAAAACCACTTCCATAATCGAAGGCCTTGTTAAGTAATAAAAAATGAAATACTTTATCTTAACTTCTGGATTGAACCTCTCTTTCACTTGTAGTATCATGAAAGTGAATAATTTTGCACAGAATTTCATTTCATAAAATATTATTAGCTGCCATTAAGTCATCATACAAGAAATTTTGAGCTTGAGATTAAATCTGTTTCTTGATCTTTAGCTTTCCTGTTTGGTCTTGATGAATAAATATGAAAATAAATTTGTTAATGTTAACACCAGGCTCGGATGTTGAAAGAATAATAGACAATGCATTGAAAACTATACTGCATATGAATCTTTCCTCATTTAGATGTAAGCCCTGTGAATGTAATTATAAATAAAACCGCTTACTCCAGCCATATTTTTACTTTCTCTTTTCCCTGTTGGCATTTGAAAACATGTTCATATTTTCTCCAATTACATTCACTGAAGTTCTATTATGTACCTTCAGGCTTACTTTCAATACAGTATTACCAAGTCAAAAATATTCATATCTTTCAATTTATTGTTTTGATCATGTAAGTCCTCTGTCATACAGTGACTTAATACTGAATTATTGTTTGATTTTAACACATGTTGTACCTGTACCTACACTAAAAAATATGGTCTTAATAAGAATTTAGGTAGTAACTTCCTAGTTTGAATTGCCAACATCTGGTGATTTCTCCACGACACATACAATTATAATTTTGCTTTTTCTTTCTGAAAGCAAATGTATTCCAGAATTTTCTGATGTCTTTGTTTCAATATCTATTTTTTTGGCATGCATTCAAAGCTTAAGTGTGGTAAGGCACTCTTTGTTTTCATTCTTCTTTCTTCCATCACTTACACAGAACACCATTTCAATAAGCAATTAATCTTTTTAGGGATGGGTTTTCTTTTCTCTTTCCTACATCAACTGTATTTGCTCTGCTCAGATAGTCATAGTAGTGTTCATATTTTTTGCTGTTATATTATTTGCAAGAAATTTTAGAACTTTCTTCCAAATTATGTAAGTCAGTAAAAAGATTCTGCTAAATTCAGTGTCTTACAGTTAGGTTTTTATTGTATTTCTGTAGTTTTTCTTCACTTTCTGTGGCATTAGTCAGTGTCTGTCTTTTAATGAAGTCACTTCTTCAACATGAGTTATAAATGTATGCATTTTTATTTTGATCTTTTTTTAAATCAAAGATTTCATGGCCCAGTGTATAATTTTAAAATCTGTACTGTGTGTTTAGGTAATGTTGTAATTATGCAATACTGAAGTATAACTGTTTTTAATTTAATAAAATATTTTTTTTTACTTTCAGGAGTAATATGTTCACAGTATTCTATTTATACCTTTTAAAGCTATACTGAAATTATATTGCAATCTCATTTTGCCAGCTGAACACTCTATAATTTCCCTTTCTTTCCCAGCCTGTGCAGAAAGAAACTTCTTTACATTATCAGGATTTTCTTCTAACTTTGTTCTCTGATCAATCAGAAATCAATATTTGTTGGCGTTTTGCAATACTGTTTCCTCTGATATTTATCTTGCAAGGAACATGGATTTATTCCACTTATTTGCTTGAATACTGGTTACTTACATCAACAAGATAATACATTTTAAAAAATAATGGTATATTTTTTCACATATTGTATGTAAATTTGCTTTGTCATGTAATATTATGTATCTACTCACATTATATTCACACACATACAAATTAATGTGGATTCTATACACATACCAATCCCTGTGTAGGAAAATTTGTGTAAGGAGGCTTGAAAGAAAAAAAATATAATTTAACATTAGTCCTGATTATACAATAGTTGACCATTTCCCTTCTAGTTCAGCTGTTACTGCCCAGCCTGTGGGCTCTGGTGTGGGTCAGGCACTTCAGACATTCATGAACATGCTGATGTTCAGCTGAGTAGCAAATTTTGCCCTTTCCTTCCCTTTGCAGCTCTCAGGTCCTCCGCTCTGCTTATTAATGACCATGACAGTATTTCCTCCCTTTATAAAGACTGAATCTTAATGTTAGCAATATCTATGGGAATAATCAACTAAACAATGTATAGCTTTCCATCAGGACTACATGCACTTTTGTTGTTTACCTGAAGCTTATATTTAACTGCTTTCATAGAACACTTTGAAATATTTTGTTGTAATTACTGACTGGTAATTGGTAATTTCTGAGGGGCACCACAGGAATACCAATTTACTTGGTATTTACAACACTGACCTTCTTCCATTTCAGTCATAGTGAGATAGAACCATATCATTACAAAGACATTACGTATGATGCACTAATAGTATTTGTATAATTTTCTCAGGTTCTAGTATTCTTCAAGATTTAATTTCAGTATTTTATTCTGTGCTTAATGAGAAAACCTGTTATTCAAGTTAGCGTACATTTTTAATGAACAGTAAACTATAACTGTTTATACTCTCCTCTTGTACTAGTATTTTAACAGGACTTCATATTCGGTAGTAAAATTATTTGTTTATTATTATCTCAGGTGAAGTCAAAGATAAAGGTTGAACTTAAGAAATACAGACTTATATCCATGCAGGTTTCCGAACATGTTAATAGCATATTAAAACCAGAATGGTTAGAACTCATTTTTAAAACAGCACTGCGTGTTCCTTCCTGCCTGTTTTCCTGTCCTTCAGATTTATTAGTGATATCAAAATCACAACAAAATATGAATAAAAATTCTTCATTCTCAAGTCCTTTCCCAACCTCTCACTTTGTGTGCTTCTACTATTTGCAGTATATGAAGTATATGAAGATAAAGACCATGTGTCTTATTTATAAATGTCAAATCTATTTAAAATACAGTAGACAAATATTGTTGTAAGTTGTTCCCTTTTGATTACTATGTTTTACAGACACTATAAATATTTTCCCATGAAGAAAGTGGGACTCTCTCCAAGAAATCTAAACCTCCTTGTAATGGGCATATAAATTTGTGTATGGGTCTCATAGAAACAGGCTCAAAAGTCTGGAGACTCACAGGGTAAAAGACACACACAACAGTGTATCCCTAGTGACTTAGGTGGTGTTGTGTTGTTTTATAAGAATTTGTTTCAGTGTCCTTAATTTACAAATGATAAATTGACTTTCACATAAGTAATAGGCAATATTTTCCATGTTGGGGGAATGCAGAAATAGTACTAATATTTCTATTAGTTAATTACTATTATATTTGCCAGGCAGTCACTATCAGTGGACATAAATACAATAGAAGAGCATATAACTTGCAGGTGATCTGATCAATAACTGCCCTAATAGGATGACAAGCTATGGCTGTCCAGTGATATGAGTGCATATACTTAGGCTAGGTTGGATCCTACGCTTCAGCTCAGTCCCTGGCCTTTTCTGAATGTCTCTCAATGATGGAATACAGACATTAGTATTTGTTAAGACCTTCTAATTGTTTGAATATCAATAAAGTGTTAAGACAAATCTGATGGTGACATTAATTATTTTGGACAAGAGGTCAGTGAGACCTAGCGTAAGGCAGAAAGATCTCTTTGTCCACTTGCTAAACTGTTTTGGTTTCCAGAGCAAAGGGAAAGGACGTTTTCACTGACACATCACCTCATGGTATAGGGTGTCACCTTCTTTTTCCTCATTTCCCTCAGAATGAGAACCACTCAGAAACCTCTGTGCCCTCCACTGTCCTCCCTTGAAATCAGCAAGTCTCTCTGACCCCACAAAACTCAACAGTCCTCCAGCTCAAACCACAGCAAGGACACAGCAAGGCCAGTTGCTCCAGAAGTTGTGCCAAGAAAGGTTCAGATTGGATATTAGGAAAAAAATTCTTCATGGAAAGCATTGTGAAGCAGTGGAAGAGGTTACCCAGGGAAGTGGTGGAGTCACCATCCATGGAGGTGTTTAAAAGACATATAGATGAGGTTCTTAGGGACATGGTTTGGTGCTAGAGTTAGGTTTAGGTTATGGTTGGACTCAATGATCTGGAGGGTCTCTTCCAACCAGAATGATTCTATAAGAAGGCAGTGAGGCCAGACCCTAGGGAGGGGTGCAGAGTATGAGAAGAGCTAAATGTTGGAAATATTATGCTTATTGGAAATTATGTTGGAAATACTATCTAATTCTAGCAGATAATAATTTCGGTAATTGGTATCATGTAAATTAAGATTCTGCTGGGATCTTGAGGTATTCCTGCTCACCAGTCGATACACTCTGTGAAATCATAATGCACCTGACTCTCAGTAGTAAGTCAACTCTAACTTTTCAATTACACTTATTTATGTTCATAAATATATATATACACACATAAGTAAAGCACATATATGTTGCATTTAAATATTGAAGTTTTTTACACCGATTCAGTTTGAATATCTCTCACACATAACTTCCATGGAACTGTGGACAATAAACCAAATGAACATTAACAAATACTTCTTATTAAATTCTCAGTGGGATAAACTGCAAGTTTTAATGTCTATTCCTAATATTAATAAATATGGCTGGCTAATTATTAAGATACATCAGCTCTCAGACACAATAGTTTAACATACCATATGGCAACCTTCTATTTATTGAGGAAAAAAAATTACAATACATGCTGCCTCCAAAGATGAACGACGTTATATTTCAAGACAAATAACAGTTCTTCACCTTTTAAAGGGGATAGGTACTATTGCTTGTCACCTGCACCTGAGAAAAAATTTGCTTGTAAATGGAAGTGGCAGCTTTGTCCTATGACTACCTTTTCATTTAATCCTAACATCTACAATTCTCTATTTTATAAATTGGATAAGAAATTTGGATGTTCTGTGACAATCCTGGAAACCTCATACTTCATTCAGTGTGCCTTTGAATTAACTACCACAGGCTACCCGGCAAGGAGAAAGAACATGTCTGTATCTTCCTTATCCTTCCTGTCCTTCAGATATCTGATAGTGACCACTGGGATGGAAAGTTCTGTTCAAAAGGAGTGTGCTCATATCACTGTCAGTCATCAGGAAAAAGCTAAACTTCAGGAGCAATTATGTAAAGTAGGAATAAGAAGTGAACTTTGCCTTTTAAAGGGGCATTTAAATTAAAGTTATCAGAGGTATTGCTTTGTCTATGTTTTGGCTGATCATTTAGATGACCACATAGTAAGGCTGAAGATATTCTAAAATCTGCATTGTAGCAAGAAGATTCCAGGTTTCCTGAATCTTCATCCCTTGAAGCAAGAAACAGTGAGACAAGCTGAAAATCCCATTTGGAAATAGTTGCTTACATTTGCTGAAGGTAGGAATTTTATCAATACATGTAATCAGGTAGCAATTGTATGAGTATGAGAGTAAATACAGATGCCTCACTGGAAGTCATCAGTCATGCCGTATGGTTGTATTAAGGTGGTTTGGCCATCAGTTCCTCTTCCAGGAAGTGCTTGCCTCAATACAAAGTTATTAAATGAAGCAGAGATTGTTTCCTGAAAATCTTGAAAGAATAAACTGAGGCTTACTGGTTGATGGACCCTGGGAACTACTGGCTTCAACTCAGTGCTTGGTACAACCACGGAACAGATCCTCCTGGAAGACATGTCAAAACATATGGAAGGCATGGAGGTGATTTGAAACAGCCAACATGGCTTCACCAGAGGCAAATCCTCCCTGACTAACCTAGTGGATGGACTGAATGCATCAGTGCATGAGGACCCACACATGTTATCTACCCGAACTTCTGTAAGGCCTTTGATACAATCACCCACAACATTCTTGCTACTAAATTGGAGACATACAAGTTTGATAATTGGACTGTTGAATGGATAAGGAATTGATTGGATAGCTGTGTCCAAAAAGTTATAGTGAAGGGCTCAATATCCAAGTGTAAAACAGTAATGACTGGTGTTCCTCAAGGGTCTGTACTAGGACTATGAATATTTAATGTCTTCATTAATGACATAGTGTGGTTGTGTAAACCCTCAGAAACTTTGCAGATGACAACAAACCAAGTGGTGCAGTTGATACACTTGAGGGAAGGGATGCTGTCCAGGGGAACCTTGCCAGGCTTGAGGAGTGGGCCCCTGTGAATCTCATGAAGTTCAACAAGGCCAAGTGCAAGGTCCTGCACCTGGGTTGGGCAATCCCCAGTATCGATATATACTGGGGGATGAAGGGATTGAGAGCAGCCCTGTGGAGAAGGACTTGGGGATACTGCTGGATGAATAACTGGACACAAGCCAATTATTTTAAACTGAAAGAGAGTATGTGTAGATTTGACAGAAGGAAGAAATATTCTACAGTGAAGGTGTTAAGACACTGAAACAAGTTGGCCAGAGAAGTTGTTGATGACCCATATCTGGATGTGTTCAAGGTCAGGCTGGATCATGTTTTGAGAAATCTGATCTAGTGAAAGACATCCCTGCCCATGGAAAGGGATTTGAACCAGATGATCTTCAAAGGTTCCTTCTGACACAATTCATTCTAGGATTCAATAATTCTGGATTGTGGATTGATGGTATAGGCAGAGCAGCTGTTTTGTCATGTTTTCTTCTGATATTTACTAGTCTGAGTCTGCTGTTAAAGAACTGCAACTTGAAATAGCCTGCAAAGTTCTCCTCACATCTTACCTTACCTGTCACTGGCTAGAACATATACCACTGGACACCTTACAATGCAAGTACATGCATGGCTTTCATGACACTGATGCTGTGCATATAAAAAACCTATATAAAAACACATTTCTCTAAATCGATATCGTTATAATTATAGATATATATTTACACTGATATCTTTAGATCTTTAGATCTCTTTATCTCATCTCAGTCTTTAAAATTATATCAATAAAGATACAGATAAAGATATGTGCATGCACATATACACGTGTGTGAGTTTTCAACAGAAGCACTGAAATGTCTTTTTTTTTTTTTTTTAATGGCCTACTAAACTCAGAGGCTGACTAGCATGAAATTTAATTAGTGCTAATCAACTTGAGGTGAAGGAAGCAGAAAATTGATGTGACTCATTTATATGCCATTCCACAGCAATGTCCCCCTATTTATGTTCCTATGGGTTTTTTTCAGATTTCAGATTTCAGTCTGTACAAATTAATGATTCTGATGCTATTTGCACAGAAAGGATGTAGACAAACTACAGCATTTATTTTGGCACCATTTATATCGTGGCTGCCCACAGTACTGTGTTTAGAAGAGCTCAAATCAAGTAATCCAGAATCTTATGCTGATTTACACAGATCTTTCTGCTGCTTCAGCTTTGTGAATGCACACTTGAAGCTCTGGAGAAGAAGCCCTTCCTTCCTTCCTTCCTTCCTTCCTTCCTTCCTTCCTTCCTTCCTTCCTTCCTTCCTTCCTTCCTTCCTTCCTTCCTTCCTTCCTTCCTTCCTTCCTTCCTTCCTTCCTTCCTTCCTTCCTTCCTTCCTTCCTTCCTTCCTTCCTTCCTTCCTTCCTTCCTTCCTTCCTTCCTCCCTTCCTCCCTTCCTCCCTTCCTTCCTCCCTTCCTCCCTCCCTCCCTTCCTCCCTCCCTTCCTCCCTCCCTTCCTCCCTCCCTTCCTTTCTCCCTTCCTTTCTCCCTTCCTTTCTCCCTTCCTTTCTCCCTTCCTTTCTCCCTTCCTTTCTCCCTTCCTTTCTCCCTTCCTTTCTCCCTTCCCTTCCCTTCCCTTCCCTTCCCTTCCCTTCCCTTCCCTTCCCTTCCCTTCCCTTCCCTTCCCTTCCCTTCCCTTCCCTTCCCTTCCCTTCCCTTCCCTTCCCTTCCCTTCCCTTCCCTTCCCTTCCCTTCCCTTCCTTCTCCAGAGAACGAGGAACTAGTGATTCTTTCTAACAGGTTGACAGGGTTTCTTCTAGTGGCTCTCAATGTCTTTTAACAATTACATCAGGTTATCCAATGTGTGTTTCTGCCCTGGCTTTGTAGAGCTTGGTACCCCCATGTCTAGGTCTTAGGAAAGTTCCCAGTGACATGAATGAGACATAGATACTGTTTCAATTTACCTGCACTTTCAGGAAAACAACACATTAATAGTTATCCTCAGTTTATACCATTTTCTGCCAGTTAAAAAGTAATGAAATTATTTTTGAATAGAAGTTGAGACTTTATGTCATGAGACCAGGAATTTTAATCCTGTTCTGGTTAATCCTTAAAACTCATTTTAGTTCTGTTTAACACTCAGTCTGTGAATATATGCTGCTACTACTGTGTTACATACACAAATATGTACACAAACTAAACAAGAACTACCTAGTCTCATCTGCCATTGCTACGAAATTTTCAGATTTATGCTTACTTCTAAATCATCATTTACATAGTACTTGTCATTACTGACTATATCTTTTCAGTAGTCAGAGGTAACTTTGTTCCTATGTGTGTATATAGCAATTTAGTTCACTATTTAATCAAACAAATACTTAGTAAACATATTGTAGATGTACATTAAATACATGCCATGATTTTCTGGTTTGAACGTCCTGTTGTTTGCTACAGGAATGGTCTGCCATCATGAGTAGTGAGGATTTTTCAGTATGACTATGCCTGGAAGAGCAAGCAGCATCAGAGTTATTAATTTTGTTAAAATGTGACAAATGCTACTAAAATATTACAAAACTCTTACTTGAAGTTCTCAGCCTTGATACTTCTGCTACTGGTAGTGTTACTACTACTACTACTAAACAAATAACAATATCTTCAATATCATAGATAAAAAAGTTTCGTCTCCTTGAAGGAAAATGGAGAGACTAATTAATGTTCTTTAGAATACAAGGAGTTCTACTTAATATCTTACCCCTAGAAAATATAAAAATGCAGTCCAAAAATGTGTCTTGCTTAGGAAAGAAGCCATGTATCACACAAATTTAAAACCTTTAGGAGCAAAATCTGACTTGATTGCTGGTAACCCATGGGATGCAGATAGCAGTAAGGAAAAAAGAGCATACATTAATTTTAAAATATATTTCCATTTTCAATAAGTCTGAATTCTCATTAGAGGTAAAATTTCCTTTTGTGTTTGGAAAGTAAATGTAAGGATTATTGCAAATCTTGCAGGAAATGAGAAAATATTTTCAGGAACAATACACATTATTTTTAATCTGAGGAAAATATATGTTTTTATCAGATAGAATAATTACAAAACACAGATTCAGCACTCATTTTTACTCTGGGTAACAGAAATGCACAAAAGCAATTTCACTGGCTTCAGTGGGGCTAGTCTTATTGCAAGATGTTAATCATGCTGAACAAGGGTTCGAGACTGTGGCACAAGCACAAACAGCTCTCCTGACAAATAATTTCAATAACGGCAAGAATTTCCTTTTGAAATAACTTTTTTTTTTTTTTTCCCCTGCTACTACACAGGCAGAATTATTTCCATGAGATTTCCCACAACCAGCACCTGTGCCTTAAAAATCAGTAGAAAGAACTTGTTTACAATAGTTTCCCACTACAAAATTTGAAATTGATATAATACACTATTATAAAGTATTATGATAAAGAATAACACAAATCACATGAAAGTATGATAAACAAAATAAGAATGCAGATTCAGCCAGAAAGTAGCACTGCAAAATTAAGCAAAACTATTTTAATCTTTTCTGTTAGAAATATTTTATCATTCTTCTTACAGTTTTCCTGAATTATGCTTGGGTTTATGTGTATATACATATATACATGAATGTGTATTTATATATACGACCAATTCTGTTCATGAATTGGGGTTCCTTTGATTTCTTAAATTCAGATATGAGTAGTTTTCTGATATCTTCTAGTCATATATAACCTATAGCTGCTGGATTTTAAATTTTTTTTTCTGTTTGTACTATGTCTATTTTTTCTTTCTAAACAAAAGTAATGGGATTAACTTCACCTTTATCCCCAAGTCATACCTCTTTCATTTTACCTCTTTGTCATCTCCTCAGGACCAAATAAAGGAATACAGAGGAAATACAGAAAATTTATTTCGGTAAGATATTCAGCTGAGGTTGTTATATCATTATGCTTTTAAAATTCATTTTATTGAACACTCTTATACAACCTGATGTATTATTGAATTCCTTTTTAAGAGGTGTCAAAATATAAATGTCAAATTCTGCACTACTCATTATCAATGTCATTGATCATCGTTTTCTGAAAGTAATGGATAAATCCAATAATGTCTGTATATATTGCTAGATAGGCTTATATACATTATTAATTGCCTTCAACTAAACTATTAAAAATGTGCGAATCGAGATAATCTCCTTATGAGAATTGTCATGTAGTTTGTCTAAAATGATGGAAAGGCCTGCTGTTTCCATCCATAAACATGAAAGCATCATCTGCAATTTTCTCTATTTCACAGAATCTTCTCTTCGGTACCATTTATGAAGAGCACGTTTTGAACTTGGACAAGTAATTTAGGAGTTCTTTCTCAACATTCTTACATACAGTGGGAAAATGTTTTCAGTATTTTTTTCAAAATGGGAGTCTGTAAGCAATGACATGCATAGCCCAACACTATGTTCTTCCAGGCAGAATTTCCAGGAAACTGGTACTTATTTTCCTTGCCTAGGGTTTGTGAGGTTGAAACAACCTGAATATCATTTAGCGCATAGAAAATTTGTACTTACATAAACCTCTCTGACATTTACATTTTCATGTCAAGAGATTCTAATATGAAAGACATGTTTGTATGAGACAGGGAAAACTGAATCTAATGTCTTGTTGTCTTGATGTTGTTATTATTCTTCCTACTAAAATGTGTGAAATTTAAATATACAATTTTGCATTTTGCTGGCAAAGAAATACATTGGCCATCACTTGAGGCATTCCATTTTATAGTTAGAGAAATTTCCAGAGTAATGTTTGTGGCTGTTTATGCTATTATTTAGGCATTTCAGGCACATTTATTTTTATGAACATTGGTGTTTTCATACAGAAAAATTGGATGAGTAGAAGAGCAGAGGCTCCATTCTACTCCTGGCTCTGACATTGAGCTACTCTGCAACTGAGACCAAGTCGAGTCAATAGTCTGTGCAATCATCTCTGTGTATGGGAAGAAGACAATACCACGAGTCTCCTTTTGCAGTCTTTCCAAGATTGCAGAATGAAGATTATAAATAGCATAATTCACTTAGCTTTTCTACATTTACACTACATACATGCATTAAAAAAATATTTCTTTTTAAAACATAGCCATTGTAGATATTTATTTAAAGCTGCAGTATATATCCAGTATTTCTCCTTTTCCCGTGAAGGTAGTAACAACTTTTTCCTTGAAGTAACCAGAGCCTAGTTTTGCTAGGATTTTGCACTGCAAACACATAGTATGATCTAATCAAGATATGTCTCTCCTGTTCAGTCATGCTTAGCAAGTAGACCTCAATGTCACTTTTTTTTAATCTCGATCAGTCACCGAAAGTCAGGATGGTAACTTGCCTTTTGCCATTCATCAATTTCTTATTTGTTTAAAAGGGAAAAGGATTAAGTTATTAAAAAGATGCTTGACTGCTTTTACAAATACTCTTTTTGTTCATTTCTCTTTATCTCCCTTCTCCTCCCACCCCCTTTCAGCAAAATTTTTGATTTATTCCTACAAATGACTTTTCATAAACTCTCTCACTCACATGCAGAATGCAGTTAGCTTTCCCTCAGACATCTCTATTCATGTTCAAATATTTGTGCTTCTGCAAATAGCATTTGCATGTAACACCTGCTGCAAGCCTTAGAAATTCAGAAGGCATTCTGATATGAGTGGGAGAGGCATTTTTGTCTTGGCTTTTCCTCCAGTTGCCTTCTGCAGTCAAATAGAACTGACTACATGAAAAAAATATAGAAAATTATGTAACTATATTCTCTTATATCCAGGTCTATATAGCCCAGTCTTCTTAAAAGCATAAGATTTGTGTAGGAATTAGGAGAATTTTTAAAGAATGGTCATTGCTGAGTTTTGATTTTCAGTAAGGTCTTGCTGTTTCTCCAGAACATTTTGCAAAACTGGGAAAAGAAGGGTGAGGAGGAAGAAAAGCGGAACAGTTCTGTGTTTCTGTTTATCTCTGAAAATAGGTTCAAAATTCTGTGTGTGTGTGCGCTACCCTATAATAAAGGAAAATTCTGAGGGAAGAAGTGCTCCTTCATGTACACTGTTATCATCAGGCTTTGGACAGCCATAAGGAGACATCAGTTTACCTTGTTTTATCTCTTGAACAAACTCAAGCTCAGAGAAAATTGTCAGCCCTGTTACTTTCTAGCTGTGCTTCTCAACACTTCCACCAGTAGGTTCCTTGAAACCTATGTTGTGTAGCTTCAGAAACCGTATCCTGATGCCAGGGCATAAGCGAATGTCAGAATTAAGTTGCACAGTTCTTTCTGCAGCATCATGGGTGCTAACATTTAAACTAGCAGATTTAGGTTATTACATTTTGTTTAGTAGATAAGTTGGAGAATGAAATCATCTTAATTGTCTGATGCAATTATGAGAGTATCTTTGCCAACACCATGTAACTGCCTCTGAGTTCAGCATCCTTGTGGAGCAACAGCTAGGAGAGGGGACAACACAGATCCCTGCAAATGGGCTGCTGTCTGCAGGGGAGACAGCCTTTTCAGCATGGTCAATTCTTCAGACAAGTGTGAAAATGCCAAAAGCTCAAAACACATTTACCATGGATTTGTACAAAGCATATGGCAGAGCTTTTTCACTTAACATTGCATTGCTTTTTGTGTTTAGGTGAGATGTACTGGTTACCTATGCAACATGATTTTTCACAATAACAGCTTCAAGACAGTCTCTGAAATGCAATACCCTACTCTGTTCACACACATAAACATACAAGAAACTTCATTGAAACCATTCTATCAAGTTGTAAAGACTTGACAACTATTTTAGGTACAAGTTTAGTATGTAGTACTGATACAGTTAGATTTCCTCATTTAAAATTAACCTTGTTTATCTAACTAACAAGAAAATAAAACAAAAATTATTCATTTCATAGGCTTTTGATTGTGTAATGTGGCCTTGTAAAACGTTATATATTTGCTAACACAAAATCACTTTATCTGTAAACATGTTTAATGCTGTCTTGAACTTATATTATTACACAGTGAAGGAAAAGTGACAGAACAATATATTTTACCTGTCAAATTGACACAGAGATAACAGTACACCTTTTTTAAAACTAACATAATTCTTCTACAGAGTTCTTAATAATCATAGGAAAAAATATCACAGTATTCTAAATTTTTAATTAGTCCATTCTCACTTTTTTGATTGTAAATTAACATTTCAGATGTGGAAACAATTATTTTTAAATTTCTGTTATTCGCACTTCCTGTAATTACCACCAATGTTATTTATTACACAAAGCTTTCAGTCCCATTTGCAGAACTATTGCAAATATTACACTTGTCTTTTTGACCATTTTTGTCCTTACTACGAGTAACTAGTGTAACACTCAGCAATGAAGCATAGTCATGCTTTAATTGTAAGTAAAATATGAGTTTTGTCACTGACTTTAATCAGAGCAAAACTGATACATTGGTTGTAACTTTGTCTACTGAAGATGGAAATCATCCTAAGAAAATACCGTTATATTTTCTGACCTACTACTTGAATCTGTGAGAAAGTGAGTGACTACTGTATGCACTGTGTGTATAACTGCAAGGATATAGATTTCTTTATAGTTCATATGCATCATTCTTTGTTTGAAGCTCATAGGGTGAAATTGAAAGGATATGACTGCAGGTTTCTTGCAAATTAAGAGAAAAAGCAAAATGTCAACCCTTGGACAATTGGTTTCTGAAGGTTACTTCAAAATCAAGTGGTCATTTCAATTTTTTATGCTTTCTGCCTTGCTTTCTGTACTTGTCTCTGATTATACATATTAGGTTGATGAGGTTGTTTGGTAGTGCTTCTGGAAAACAGCCTTACACTTTAAGCCTGTTGAATTTGACTTACTGCTATGAATATCCAAAGCGACATCTCCCTCACCTCTCAGTCTTACTGAATCCTGAACTGCCACTTCCCCCATAACACATACTAAAAAATAAAAAAATAAATAAATAATTTTGTTACACCCACTGAAGAAAAACAAAACAAAGCATCAGTACTTTTTTCTTATTAGTAATAAAGGTGTCCTCTTTTTTATCCTTCTTAACTGGATTTGTTTTGATTAGATGTTTTAGATAACAACAGATGTGAAAGAAAGAAAAAGTAGATACCTTCTATCTGGACCATCAAAAAAGCATCCTGAGCAAAAGTTAGTCTGTATTGTTACTGCTATATCATAGTAAAGACTTAATAACATCTAATAACATTGCCAAATAGCATGTACATTGCCAGCTTTCTAATATACACAAGCAGTTGTCATATATACAGCAACAGAAGTTCAGATTTCAGCAATTTAGCACAACTATTTTCTTTCTGAATTGTATAGAAATCTCCCCAAAATGCTCTGCTGACCCTGCCCCCTACTTGCCCTTCCTAAAAAGTATCTGTAAGGCATCTTCAACATTTTAGGCACTTTTTAAGAAAACATATGCTCTTTTGCTTTCAGCAATTTCAATGCTAAAGAAAGCTAATCTACTCACCGTGTCTGCCAGTGTGAGTCTAGCTCAGTCCATCCAGTGTTGCTCCTTTACTTGCTTCCTCCTTTCTGCTTGTTACTGTATCTTCAGCGCTGTATGTACTTGCATCTCACTAGAGCTCACTCTCTCTCAGCATCACTCTTAAATCAAGCAGGCAGAGACACGAAGCCAAAGGGACTCTCTCTATCTGATTGGTTTCCATTCAGTGCCCCTGATTAATAACAAACGTCCCTCACTGAGAGAGATGATGCTGCTGATAGAGCCGCAGTGCTCAACAAGAGAAGGTTTGGGGCTGGGTGGAGGGACGGGATGCCGGCTTTGCCAGCCATACAGTGATTTGCAAGTGAATGCAGTGGGAGGGTTCAGGGAGGAGGGCTTTGTTAAGGACCCTCTTATTAACTGAGGCTTAAACACAGAGACTCATGTTACCACCTCAGTTTTTTCTGTTTTCGGTTTTAATAAAAAGGGTAAAAGCATGCCCATAACCTGTGAATTATGTGGATAAAAAATTTACTCTAATTATCTGCACTAGCAATGCAGTGCCATTTGTGTGCACATACTCATTGAAGAATGTAAAATTATCCTGTAACACCACAGTGACAAAATATTTTTAGTAGAAAGAGGGCAAGGTGTGGGAGATTTCCTCCTCTACTCAATAGGCTTATAGCACTAGTGTCATTTACAGCTATTGATAATTATAGACTTTCCACTGTATCTGAAAGTGGACATAATACGAAGTTGCAAAGGACGTTTCGGGAATTGTGGCTAATAATGTCCAGGTCATTCACAGAAATACATGGTTTTGCCAGGACCAGTACCTGGTGCAGCCTGTTTGGGTACAAGTAATCACTGCTCCCTACTATGTCACCAGATGTTCATTATTACAGAATATTGTGGTTTACTTGAACTACCATCTCCAACGGAAGCATAAGATGTTGCCTTTTAAAACTGGAGTATCATAGGTTCTAGGTTTGTACCTGCTACTTTTGCATTTTTGTGGATTTCTGCCTACTAATGACTGTTTCAGCCACTTACATAAAATAAGTATTTTCAATGGGACTTCTAGGAACGTTTACTTCACAATCACTTTCTCTGCCAACAAACCCTGAAGACAGCTTTCATCCGATGTCTGTTGTGGGCACCAACAGAATAACATGAAATGCTGCAAGGTGTAATTGTCTGGGCTTATAATTAATCTAGTACCAACATTTCCTCTTAGAAAGATGGGTCATGAGACTAGTTTCTAATTATGAAATATCATTAAAGCTATGGGTTCAGTAACTGCGGTGAAAGAAGGAATCTGTTTTTTTCTGTCAGAGAAATTTTACTGTAACAAAAGGAATGTTTACATCAAATAGCTAATTGAGACACCTAGGTAAATTAATGCTTTTTCTTTAAGTTCTTATTATTGCTTTAGTACTACCAATGATGAGCTCAGCAGGCTCATATTCACAATACACTGTTTCTAATGAGAACCATTTAACCATTAGATCCCATTTGAAATGATTAAGACATTGATACAATTCATATAGACATCAGTCAGGGCCTTTCTATTGATTTCAATGGCAGTTAAATTGAGCCCTAAATGAACTAAGTCTTTTCTGAGATTGTTACACATCAATTAAAAAAATATTTTCATATGTGTAATGGTGTGCAGAATTTGGTTTAATATTTTGAAAACCAAAAAGCAAAATCCAATCCCAGAAAAAATCAATTACGTCAGCTAAAATGTATAAAGCAAAGTTTTAATCTGTATTTTCATCCCATGGTCAGTCCACTTCAGTGTTGAAACTACTGGAAAAAAAAAAATATAGCAAAAGTTTTGTCTCAGTAATTACATGGGAGAGTAAAAAGAAAAGCTACTGACAAATGTATATCTCTGATGCCCTGTGGTCTCAGTACAGTCTTAAATCTTGGGGTGCCTAAAAGATATTTTCTTAAAAGGAGGATACCTGTATGATAAAAATGCATGAGTAATGGCTCTGCTTTTTCACTCTTTTGGCTGCTCTTTGGGAACATTGTGGCTACTCTAATTAATATCAGGAGGGCATCCAGGTACAGAGAAATCCCTGAAACTGGAAAGATGTATCTTTGCACAATACTTCCTTGAGTTTTAGAGAACATTATTCAGCGGCAGCTGGAGGACTGGCCTCTGCTTTAAAGGAAGGCATAGATCTGTTCCATAACAGGCAGAATACACTCAGATAAATGGGAATGCCTTTGCTTCTGCTGATGCCACCTAGAAGTCTGTAGTAAAACAAGGAACATTATTTATATTTGACGACATAATGTCTATTTTCTCACATATATTTTTCATGGTGTTGTAAATACAGCCCAGTAACTATTACAGGGGAAAAAATGAAATTGTGTGCTATATATTCACAAACAAAAGACAGTTCTAATGCTAACAGTGTTGCATGATGGGGGTAAAAAGTTTTGCAATATGCACTGTAAATGGAATATACATAAAAAGTAGGCCAAAGAGGAAAAAGTGTAGGTGTAACAGCAAACAGGGAAAGATGGGTGGAAATCTGAGGTGGTGTTCTAACACACAGAAGGCTACTCCATATAGAGGAGGAAAACAAAATACTTCTGAAAATGAGTGGGCAGTGGGAAGAGATATGGAGAAGCAAGAAGTGCACCAACCAAAAGGGTAAGGTAGGATTGTTTTTATTGCAAGACAGGTTGTACTTCAGTTTTAAGTTTTATGATGTCTTTTTTGGAATCAGGTCTCTTCTCTTTTGACCCCTGTTCATCTTTATTTACCTTCCTAAAGATTTGTCTGCTACAGTCCATGGGAAGCAGTGATTACAAACCCAATCTTCATTGAAATTCTGAGCATTTCCTTATTTCACAGAGGCTAAGATCACTCAGCAGTACACGGAATTGGGCTGGTTGCCATGATAAATCATTCTGAGTTCAATCCCTGGTTCCCATCGTTTTTTCTTTTCCTGACATGTTTACACTTAACTTGTTAAGGCAAAACAAAATGCAAATAAAACGTCAGAAGAGGAAAGTAATAATCTATTTTTATCCTTAGGTTTTACCACTTATACTCAGTAAGCAGATGATGTCTAGAAATCTGCCAGTGGGACTTCGATATCCCAGGCAATCTCTTCCCATGTTTCTGGTAAGCTAAGGCAGGCCTGAATTCTCTCAAACCTGTGTTCTCACAGATGTCCAAGGGTCTGTAAGAAAAAAATGAGTCTGGGCTTCAGTAGTAATAACTTCCCTTCAATATGTCACTTACATGAGGGGTTTTTTTTCATTGTCAGAAATCTTAAATATACATTTAGTCTTTCTCAAATTGAAGACTCTGTGCTGTCAAAGAAGAATAGAGGTGAACAGAGAAATCAAGAGGTACATAAATAAGAAAACTCCCCAAGATTCACAAGAAGAAAATTAACAGTTTTGCAACTTTAGCTCTTCTCATTTTCACCAGAGCCTTTAAGGTTCTGAAACATAAAGAAACTAGATCAAATAATTACTACTAGTTAAAAAACTAGTTCTAAACACATCTGTATTTTCACTTAGTCAATCATTTCAAAAGAATGCTATTGGCTTATTTTCCAGTTTTTCTCCAAGCTTTCTTCTCCATTTCTGTGAAAGACTTTAAATGATTGGTTTGTTAAAGAATATGATGAAGTGTATGACTTTGAAAGATTGTCAGAACATTACTAAATCAGACCTGACAAGCACTAGATTTTGGCTGACGCACTTTAATATGCACAGGATAGGGCATAAGAAAGAGAGAGAATAAGAAATCTTGTGGTCCTTTCCTGCTTTTGAATCTCTTCCTTTGGTACAATTAAGAAAGGAACAGCCACTCTGTCTTGTCTGAAGGAGAATTATTTTTCTGTATATGATTCCAAGCTCCCAAAAAAGAGACAAGAGGAGGGAAGATATGTGCGTGGGAGGGGGAAGAACACGTAACAAGACCAAAACAAGGTAAGAATCATTAGACATTCTAAACGTCAAGCTATTTAAAACAAAGCAAATTTGAAACACTTACCTAAAGCAACCTGTGCCACACAGACAAATGGATTAAGCTAACATGTCTCCAGACTTATTTGTGTCTCTGTTTTGAGAAACAGAATAGTAAAATCTTTAGTTAAGAATATATGCAATAATCAGTTACAGAGCTTAATCTGTATACACTGTTTACAGCATTTCTAAGTAAATTAAATCGCTAGATTTGATTTTTTCTCAGCTTGCTAAAAACCCAAATGATTGGAGGTGTTTGCATAGATCCTAGATCAGACTCATTGATCTGAAACTACTCCCACCCTCATTTATGTGTACACACACACACATACACACAAACTGGCTCATTAACTAACTACCTGTTTCAGGGCAACAATGGTACTGCATGTGATTCAGAAGAGATACCAGCAAAGTGCTCTGCAGTGTGAATGCCACTGGAAAGGTACAGAAACAATGAACCCTAGGCATTTCAGGTACATGTATCTGTGGTATTTGGACTTGGTACCTACTTGTAGATCTTAAATTATTAATTTGCAAATATGACCCCAAAATTATAATATTGGAAAAAAAAAATTAATTGAAGAGGAATTTTAGAATATCAGTAAAATTAGTGATTAAAGCAAAACAAATCACTTTATTTTCTGAAAAGAAAAATAAACACCGTGAGTTTTCTGATTTGCTTAGGAACAACTATAAAGTATTTCAGCTTCACATGCAATTTCCATCCTTATTTCCATAGCTAAAGTCAATTTGAGCTTTGTATGTGCTTTCAAAAACTTATTGCGATGAGTTGCTAACCCTTCAGCTGTCATTTTTTTCATAATTTTATTCCTAAATTCTTTGCTTAAAGTGTGTGACACATGACAGTTTTGAACACTTACTGAAAAAAAAAAGTGGAAAGAGAGTTACTTTTCTCTAACACTGAAGAAGAAGCTTATTTAGAATCAATAAAATATCAGAAGAAGCAGGGTTTTTTTTTAAAAAGAAACAAAACTGTATGATAATATTTCATCCTTTGATGTGACAAAGGTAAAGAATGATCCCCAAACAATAAAGTAATTTTCATTTATTCTACTTTGGGATAAATAAGCCTATTAACAGGGATCTTAGCTTGTCTGTGGAGAATATTCCCAGACCTCTCCCATGTCACCCTCTGTTTATGGATGTAAAAGAATGCATAATCTTCACAGAGCATGCCATTGCGTCCTCCATCAGTTTGGCAAATCTCTATTCTGGCTACAGAGATGAACTATTTTACATTCTGTGTGGTAATACTCAAGTTTCCTTCTACTACAGTCCTTGGAGCCCAACCAAAATGCATAATTGTGCTGTAATTATATCTTGAGATCGAATTAATTTCACCTGCTTTATTGGTGCAGAAGTTATGCAGTCACTTTAATCTATTTCATCCATAACCATTGGAAGGAGAAAGAACTTTCCAGGGGAAGCTTCATTCCATTTTAAGATAACTGTCTAAGATATTTGAAGAAAATTTGAGTTACTAAGCAACATCACCTGGATTTTTTATTTTTTAATTTTTCTTCTCTGAGCTGACTACAGAGGGAACCCTGTTGAGAAGTTGAACTGTTTGCCTAACTCCCCTCTACTCCGCCCTGGTGAGACCACATCTGGAATATTGTGTCTAGTTCTGGGCCCCTCAGTTCAAGAAGGACAGGGAACTGCTGGAGAGGGTCCAGCACAGGGCAACAAAGATGATTAAGGGAGTGGAGCATCTCCCTTATGAAGAAAGGCTGAGGGAGCTGGGTCTCTTTAGTTTGGAGAAGAGGAGACTGAGGGGTGACCTTATTAATGTTTAAAAATATATAAAGGGTGAGTGCCATGAGGATGGAGCCAGGCTCTTCTCGGTGGCAAACAATGATAGGACAAGGGGTAATGGGATCAAGCTGGAACACAAAAGGTTCCACTTAAATTTGAGGAAAAACTTGAGGGTGACAGAGCACTGGAACAGGCTGCCCAGGGAGGTTGTGGAGTCTCCTTCTCTGGAGACATTCAAAACCCGCCTGGACGTGTTCCTGTGTGACCTCACCTAGGCATTCCTGCTCCAGCAGGGGGACTGGACTAGATGATCTTTTGAGGTCCCTTCCAATCCCAAACATACTGTGATACTGTGAACTTTCAACTGCTGATGTTAGGTGAGATGAATCCTGTCCTCAAGTTCCAGCTCCTGGAATTCTGAAATGTCTATAATTCATGATGTCAACTATTCAAGATTCATGTTTCTCCTAACTTCTTATTAAAGTATATTTCAAGTTATCATGATTGGGAGGAAAGAATGGCTTACACAGTTCTTAGTTTCCTGACCTTTGTTTTCATAAAGCTGTGATTGAAATAATGTGAATTCATCATAAATAGAAAAAATATGTCTTCAAGTCCCACAAAGTCAGTTTTCTCTAAACAACATGTAGTTTTGGTAAATGTTGCTCTAGCCACAGCAGGATAATTTGCAAGGAGACTCCCTTACAGGGAGATCTGTGTTAATTCAACCATTCTTTATAAATATCAGAAGCAATACTGTCTAAATTATATAAATTCCTGTATATTACCAGGAGGTTAATGGAAAACCTGTAACCATATTTTTTAACTGTGCACACAGCAATAATTTAACTTATAGAAGTCAGCATAAAAATGCTGTATTTTTTATTCACTTATTGTTTTTACATGACCTGAAATCAGTGACTGGTGTCTGCTGTTTTCCAAGCACCCTAAGTTAGTTAAGGAGATGGGAAAAAAATAACAAGAGGGAGCACAGCTCATAATAAGAGTAAAAAGAAATGAGACAGATGAGAGGAAAATATATTAGATAAATGCATCCTAAATGTGAGACCAGATCATCTGGTTATTTTGTTGTCTAGTATAGCATCCAAATTATTCAGAATCAGCATTTATTCAAAATCCAAAAGATGTTTGCATTTTAGTGATAAACCATATACAGTACGCTAAAACCACGTTATGTTAGGAGGTACAGAACAGCTCAAGCTTCAAAATACTATCCTGGAGTGAGTAGGTATCGTCTGAGGATGAAGGCCAGATTGAGTAGAGGGGTACTTTGTCACTGAATCCCTCCCAAACAGCAGAATAGTCCGGTTTCTTCAGCAGACGGACAACACAATGGTTTAGATGTACCCAGCTTTATAGACTGGTGTTTGAGTGAGTTTCCAACACTATGTTGCAACAGTCTTTATTATTATCTATCACTATTTTTGTGGTGAATAGAGGGCTTTTACAGAACTCTGGAACATAATGTGCTAGATGCTTTGAAAGCATGCTGTGAAGCAGTGTCTTTACATTATTGAATGTACAGTTTAAGTAGCCAAAGACCTCTTAATGTGAATGGAAATGATGTAAAGGAACAGCATGATGAAATTACTCCTCAGTCATACAGCACTTTAGGAAAAAAATGGGAGGACTCTGCTCTCCACGTTCACCTTTAAGTGCTGTGTTGCCCCTAGATCATAATGCTGATTTCAGACCACTTTACAGGAACTTGTTCAAAGCTCAATTGTGGTCACATTGCCCTGGTCAGTAGGAGTGGAATATACACCTCCTGTTGTGGACAGCTTTTGGATTTTTTTGTCTTTTCGGGTCTTTTTTGTAGTTGTTCCTGGTTGCAGGAGGAGAGGCGGGGAGGAGGCATGTTGTGTGTGTCCATTGGTACAATGGACCACCTGCCCCTAGAGTAGGGGTTTTTCCTCAAATAGTCATAGATCATCAGACCACTAGCTGTGGATATGTAGCATACCTTTGACAATGTTAAGCTATCTTCCATTTTGTCAGGAGACATTCAGTATTTCTCAGCTCTAACCATTGCATTCAGTGGCCAAATGACTACGACACATGTTATTCAGGAACCTAAGTAGTGATTACATGGCTCCATCTGCTTGCACATTTTTGCCAGTTGCAAATCTCTGCACCCACATGAATATATTCAAATCCTACCAGCTTCCCATTTATTTCCCTCTGGAACCCTTCTGTCTTAGGGGCAATTACTTATTATTGAATTAAAAGAGTGCTCAGAAGCACTACCACCTCCCAAGATCAAAATTCATGAAGCCACATACTGGAATTAAAACAAAACATAGCCAAAGAAATCACTCTGAAAAGATGAGCCAGATAAACTAAGTGTCAGTGTTTCTGAGCTTAGCTGTTGTGCACATAATTTTTAAGACTTTGCTTTGGAGCAAATAAAGAAAACTTAAAATTATAACTACATCAGCTGTAGAAGCAGGGAAAGTTTTAAAAATATACTAAATCAAACCTCCTTTTTTGAAAGCCTAGGGTAAACTATTGCAATAAACAATACAAACCTGAAATTATGTGTTGCAATAATTAAGTTGCCAGTAACATTTTTTCCTAATTTTTGGCAAAATAATTAATATTTTAGCAAATAATTCATATATCCTATAAGTAAACAGATAATTTTCCAATAACCTTAGTTATTTCCAATTATTGTGTCTGTAATTTTGATTGTAGAAATATATTGTGGTCAAGTCAAATATTAAGACTTTTGAGTAAGAACTACTATTGCTCAAATTTCAATAAGGATTTTTGTTATAAAACTTCAATGGCAGTGTTTTTCAGTTGCTACCAAGAAACCACCTTCTTTATATGCACAAAAAAATATCATATTGCCTTGAACATAAGCTTAGATACTTAGTGTAGGTATTGTTAATAACAATGAATTCTCTTCTGTTCTCTCAAGCTAAGTAAAGCATAGAGCTGGGGCCACTGTAGTAAGGAGAGCAGCAGGTTAGAGACCTTCATAGCTGATCAAATAGGTAATGAAGAATAAATGGCTTTATTATAGTACTGTCATTTAATAGCTTTAGTATATGTTTTGCTGACTTTTCTATTGCAAATGTAATTTTTCAGGCTCATCCAGCTATTTAGAAAAATTACTCTAAATAATACTTAGTTTGAGTATAAGAACTCAGCAGAATGAAATGAATATCTGTGTTCTAATCTCAATGCATTCAGCTTCAGCCACAGTGTACCATCAACAATTCCTTTGGTATGCAATATGCCGATTCAGTCGCTGAACCTGATCTTACCATACTGGCAGTCACAATTCTTCTCTTCAGGGACTGATATGGACCCTGCTAGGAAAATTAAAAAGGAGTAGCCACCCTGTAGTTGCCCCTTTCAAAGCAGAGCCCTGGTGCAATCCTGCCTCAACACTTGCTTTCCTGTTGCTGCTCTCAGCTTTTTTCCTCCTTCACCTGAGAAATGACAGGACTTTAATGCTGCTTCCCTGTCCGCACCCTAAGCACCACTTTGCTGCCCTTTAGCTTGAAACTGGATGTTTTATAGCACACAAAAACTAACAGTTGGAAGGCCATCAAAAAGGAAGCTCTGAATTAAAATAATTTCTTCTGCAGTAGGACTCTGAAGAGCTTGTATTGTAAAATTAATTCTTTCCTGCTAAGCTACAAAACTAGTGTGGCCAAAGAATCCTTCATGTCAGGGAAGATGCAATGATCTTTTATCCCTGAGACCTGTGGTCAGAATCAATACAGGAACTAGCTTACCAGTGGCTGCTGGATTTCCTCCTCTGATACATTCTTTTAAAACTAACCTCTGAGAATTTTTTCAAGACTCTCTTCTCTCTTATAGATTCTAAATTATTTGTCATATTGACTGTCCATTTATAAACTATCTGCCAAGATTCTTAAAAGATGAAACTGAATTAGCTTCCCTTTCAAGTTAGGGATGTGGTGAGCGTGAGAGAAGAATTTGATTATATTCTACATTGATTAGCTTTAAACTATGTATTAGCACTGTTTTTAGCCACAGTGACATTCATAATCCTAATGGGGAAAAAAAAAAAAGAAAAAAAGAAAAAAAAACCCTATCGGTGTGCAACTTTCTCCAAGGACAAACACTGTCTGCTTTAAAGGGAATGTAAATCCTGGAGAAATTAGACCACTGATGAAACACAGTCCGTGTCAAGTTGCCTAAAACTGTTTGTGGTACTGTAGACCAGAGCAAGGTCTCCTGGGAAATAGCTCGATGTGTCAGAAGAAGCAAGTAGTCTGTGTGCACTACTGTTTTGGAGACATTAAAAGCCCCTGTGATAGATTAATTCAGTCCAGAGGCTATGCCAGCCTTGCTGTGATAATTCTGAAACATTTCCCTTTGGCCCAGATGAGAGTCACACTCATTTACTCAAATGCAATTTCTCCTCTGACTGATGGTTGTTGCATTTAGAGATTAAAAATATCCCAAAACTACAATAATTCAGTTGTTGACATCTTAGCATAAGCAGCAGGCAATCATAAAGCATCAGATTAATAGGGCAAATTTGCTTTATTCTGTCAGTTTCTGTTTCATTCTAGTGTGTTCTTCTGTTGTCATAAGATTTGCTTTCATTAATTATTTTTTAATAAAAATTAGATTTTTAATGCATATTAAGCATGGTGTAAACATGCAAAAAACTATCAACAGATGTCTACATTTTTTAAAAAATATCATCATTTTGTCTAAAACACACTTAGGGAAATGTTTGTTTAGGATTTATTATTATTACCATGATTTGTGTTTGCTAGTCATGTCCTGAATATATACTATTGCTTTTCTCATCTTACTCAGAAAGAATGTATTTTTTAGAATTACAAACTCAAGGATATAAATATGACTTGGGTTTCAAAAAAGTGTATAGTCAAACCAGATTTTTAATAATCAGACAAGAATTTACTGATCTTCTGGGGTTTTTTTCGTAGTCTGCTGGGGAAGCCTTGTATCTTTAGTTTGTGTGTGATGATTCTCCAGCTATAAAATTGCTTTTAAGCACTTTCACAGAAGCATGCTTCTCACCTTCTTACTGAGGAGAAATCAGTTTACCATAGCTGTTCTCTGTGTAGATTTTGGGGAGTTAGTAAAAAGACCTGACTCTAATAGACCTGACTCTTAATTTTCTAACTATTTTTGGGGTATAAAAAAATCTTAATTAAAAGCTAATGAATAGTTTTATACAAAATTACCAAAGTAATGCAATGTATTTTAAAGCAACTGGTGTTTTTTGTTGTTGCTGCTATGCTAAATACAGTATGTGAAAGTAAACGGGATATGGACTGAAGGATTAACCATCTCTATTTTATTTTGGAAATTTTGACTTTTCTGGCCCCATTTTAGATGGGATTTTTTTTTTTAAATATATGTTAAAAATTCTCAAAGAACAGGAAAATTGTTTCCTGACAGCTGTATTGATATGATCAAGTTTGTATAGCTTCATAAATTATATTAAGATATCATTCCAACTCTTTGAAACAGATGCATTACAGACTATTATAGAATATTTTTCAAAGCAGCATGGAAAAAAACCTATTCATACTAAATGAATATTATATTTTAAGCAAAGTGTATGTTTAAAATTGAGCATAAGCTATCATGTCATGATAGTATTATTCAAGCCTACTGGATAAAGCAATACAATAACTGCTTTTTCTTTGCCACTGAAAGATTAGTTCATTCTCAGTTTTATTTGTACTGGTGTTGTCAGTGTGTCATTATCATTACTTTCAATCTAATTATTTGTTCAAGATAATAATAAAACTGTGTTCTCACATACAAACATATTATGAATTATTGCCTTTTTACAAACAAATCAACCTTTTAACACAGCATGACTTTCAAAAGAGCAAATAATGCATGCCAGTGAAGATTGACTTCTCAGTGTTCTGTGTGGTGAGGAAGCCCATCATACTTTCAGATCTCTCAGCGAGAAAATTCAGAAGTTTTGGCATGTATGTATAGCAGGGGTGGCTTGTTCTTCTGTGGGGTTTTTTTGTTTGTTTGTTTGTGGGTTTTTTGTGTTTTTGTTTTGTTTTGTTTGTTTGTTTGTTTTTGTTTTTGTTTTCCTGTCTTCTGGGGAGGCATCTGAAGATACGTTGTAGTGTACATGATCTGCTTATGGTGAGAACACCCCTCAAGGATGGCAAAGCTGTATAAACAAATAAACCAAATACCTCAGCAAGATCACACTGCAAATACAGCAGACAGAATGAGCAGAAAGGTACCAGAAGAGATCATAAATCACACTGGACAAAGAAAGCAGTCCATGAGTCCATGCACTTCAAGAACCAATTATTTATTTATGAATTAGTGAATACTTGATACTCACTAAACTTTAAAGAAACCATTTGATACCAAATTCTTTCTTGAATACTTAGTGGTTAATGCCTGATCATCCAAGCACATTAGCACCTTGTAGCACTGCTGTGGATTATAGGGTGATACAAGAAGTGCATTCTCCAAAAGAAAAGTTGGCAACTTTCTCAAGCACTTTGATGTGTACTCTGGCTGTAATATGCAGAGCAGCTCCAGATTCCTTGAAATACCAGTGTTACAGCCTGCTCCTTTCCATCTGTAGTCACATTCCTGTACTGAATCCTTCTTCAAACCACCCCTTCTTTTTACCAAACACCAAAGCAACTCATCTATAATATTCCTACTGTTAGGAATATAAAGCATGATAAACCATAATTATAGCAGTTGAAGTGTCAATGACTGATCTAGAGTGCATGATATTTGTGATAACAGGTAATTTGGTGCCTTTTTGTTGGATATCTCTGCTCCTTTTTTTTTTTTTTTAACTTTGTTTCCTTGCTTTTGTTTTCTGAAATAAATTACGCATGTAACAACTTTACCACCTTCAGAACAAAATCTATGTGTATGATCCATTCTAAGTGATTGGATTTCATGTCTTATAACTCTTTTTCCGTACAAACTGATGCATGTTTTCCCTTAGTTTATGGATACGTTAGGACAATTGCAGGCATGGCAATACTGTATCAAGGTTTGTCTGTGTTTTAGGCTATTAAAAATATGTAAAATTAGAGAGGCTTAGTCAGTTGCCCATGGTTTCTTGATGTCCTGAAGCCAGGTGGGGTATGCATGCCTGCTATAGTTTGGTTGGAAGCTTCAGTCTTGCTTTTCTTAAGGAAATTATCAGTACAGTATGTGCACACTGACCCCAAGGCTTTCCAGATGCAACTGGACTGCTGATGTATGGTCAATTATATGTCTGATTATGGGCATGTGCCATATATATCAGTTATGGTATGTACGTAAGACCAAGCCATACAGTGTGTGCAAGTTTTCTTAATTATGAATAATAATGAATAAAAATATGGAAGTCTTATTTTTTAGGTAGGAGAACTTGCACTCCTCCTTTCTACAAAAGAAAAAAAAGGTAATTAAATAAGTCCTTTTGAATGAAAAATAACACCATCAAGAAGCAGTCTGACAATTTCTTACATTTTGACTAAAGATTTAAGTCATGAGCCGAACATGGACATCTTTTCTTTAATTTAAAATTTGAAAACAAACTAACAAAGCAATCATGTTATTTTTCTGAAGCTCTTTTTGTTTCCTAGGGTTTTAATTTCTTTAAATTAAAACTAAAATAAGAATCCAGAAGGAATAAACTCTCCATGGAAACCACTTTTGATTCAAAACAAATCTTGTGTGTCAGGCAAAACTGATAGAAAAAATTCAGCTGTCCATAGCAAGAAGACATCTCAGAGTCGAAAGTAACATAAAATGTTTTCAAAGTCCTGATTGTATGAACTGTTTACCTTTACAATATTTGAAAGTTTTGGTTAGCTAAACAATTCAATAGTTGACTTCTTCACAAAGACATAAATATCTTGTTTACAGATTCCCTACCATGATATCGATGCCAGAATGCCTTTGCTCTGATGCTGCCATTCCCTCTGGTGTGACATTCCCATGGGCCACTATTTACTAGTGTCTTTGACAGATGAATCAAGAAACAGAGATAGGGTGGTCTGCTGGCAATACAGTTCTGATTAACCGAGTTATCTGTGGTACAAGAAGCATGTATGTTTCCATCCCACTATAGAATATTTTTTTCTTCTTCTCCTCTCACAGCATCTGTGATACTGCCTTCAGCAAACATTTCATTAGCCTGGCTTCCCTATAATCAATCTGGAAATCAGCTGATGCTCTCTCCATGGAAAACTCTTCTTCATGATACAGTTGTTCATAACTGGGATAGCATTGCTGAACTCACAGAACTGAATGTCTCTGTAGAGACCATCTCTTTCTCTAAATTACATGTAATATCCCAGATTTTAGATAAACAAAGGGAGGTGTTCCCTGCTATTTGTGGTTGAAATGTAAATCACCTTACAAAAGGAATATAGTGCAATCTCTGTTGTTTGCAGAAATACACCTTTATGAGTTTTCCCAGTGAAGTATATTTGATTTTTCAGCCATGAACTAACAGATACTCTTGGAAATCTAAATCAGCCAAAAATGCATTTTAGTCTGACGAGCATGCTTTCAGTGTTTTCCATTATTCTGAGTTAAACAAAAGACCAGATAATGTAGGTAAACCAAAAGCCAATAGCAGCAAGGTCTTTTTTGATGTTCAGTTTAGCTTAAAGTTTACAATAAAAATGCTTAAATTGTCATAAACATTTCATGACAAGATTTTCTTCCAGAATATTTTTTATTTGTATTTCTCTATGATTAAAATATTTTCATGGGAGGTTCTCAAAGAGAAGTAGGAAAAGTTACAAGTACATAAATATACTTCCAGAGACAAAAGGAATAAAGTGATATAATTATCACAAAATTAAGGGCTACACATTCAGAAGTGTAGTACTAAGATTTACTTCAAAACAAATACAAACTGGTATTAAATGTGCAAGTTGAGACTAAAACTGTCAAACCTTCTTTTGCAATGATGCTAGAGGGGAAATAATTTTAATGTATGTCTCATGAAAAGATCTCAACAAGCTTATTCATTACTCCTAATTGTATTTCCCATGGTATAATTAAAAAAAATTCTAAAGGACATTCAAACTTCCTGACCAAAACTGTGCATCCATTGAAGCTCATGACAAATCACATAATTACTACTCCAGAGCCAAGGTTTCACCTCTTTTTGTTCTATTAACCTCCAAATTTTTGGGGTTTTTTTTGTTTGTTTGTTTTTCACTTAAGACCCAGATTACAGATCAGTACTTTCAACTTGTTTTAACAGTCTTTGAACATGTGGATTGTATCTCACTACAGGACATGTTCTCTGGGCTTGAGAATACATTTGTTATAGCCTATTCTCATCTGGAGATAACTTTTTATTTTGAAAATATGGTTTTCTTTCTTTCTATTTTTTTTTCCCTCTGGACTCAATCTTGTGTAGCTAATAGGTTTCACTGGAAAAAGCTGGAGTTCCTTCAAAACTTGTCCAGAAAAGGTTTTGAAACAGTTTTTTGAATAAGGACTTACAGGAGGGAAGTTGGCTAAATTATATGTGACTAACTTTTTAAAATCTCGAATGTTAGACTGCTAAAATGAGTTATTCCTTTGACTTTGTGAGATGACTCAACTGTATAAAGTTATTCACATGTATCCTTGTCAAAGTGATATCCTTGAAGTCTTTTTCTCTACTTTGTATTCCAAATTTTTCTATAAGATTCATTTTTTTCAGTATGAATTCTGTGCAGAAAATCATTATCTTAACATATTTGAGTTCTACATTTCAAGGGAATTTACACTTACTGTAATTGAGCTCCACTGTCAATAAATATATGAAAAACTTTTTATATTTCTCACCTGTGTCATATCTGGCTATAAACAACTGTTGCATGTGTCACCAACTTGGGTCCTTCTATTGTCTACTGACTTTGACTGTTACCGTTCCAGTATCATCAGGATTTGCATCTGAGTACATTTATTCAGCAGAGCAAATTCCTGCAGTCAGTATGTGATTTTTCATACAAAAAGTGACTCTGAAGAAATAAAATGACTTTGGGACAAGGTTTGCATACCAGGAAGATAAATTTGATGCATTTGATGATGAGTTATTCTCTTTCTTAAGGACTGCACAAGTTGACATGTTTCCTTGCCTTTCCTTCCTCATTGAAAGTTAAATGCTGTCTTTTGTTGTGTTTTCTTTGAAGCATGGGATATCTATTTAAACACCTGCCTTGGTATTTTGAATTAAATTCACAATGTGCTTCTGACAGACACTGGGACATTAGAAATGCAGCATTGAACAGAACATATCCCGCTATACTATAAAAAGGAATTTAAAATGTCAGTTTACTCAGTCAGGTGAAGGTAATCCTATTCAAGGAAATAATTAAAAGGGTTTACAGCTATTAGTTGTCTCAGGTCAGGATGATTAGGGAAAGAATCCCATGTATTTAAATAAGTATGGGGCATTCTTATTATCTGTACTGCTAGGGTTTAAGACTTTACTGTCCCTTTACAAATGGGTTTTAAAAAACTACTTTACTATACTAAATTATTTATACATTTTAGAAAATAATCTTTTATTGCATAGAATTTACTTGTTTCTATATAATCCTGGATTAGATTCTATTTGTTCCTATCTTAACCTGCTTTCTCATCATCCTTCTCATTTCTTCTGCTTTGAGTTCTCTTCAGATTCAGATGTGGCTGAGGGATAGACAAAGGACAACCTGCCCTTTGTAAAGCACCATCTCATAGATTAATATGTTTTATAGTAGTTGTCATGGAGGCACCCAAAAGTCAGTTTTAGGTGGACAACAAGTTCCAAAGCAGACTTTATTCTAGCTGGAAAAGTGCAGCCAATCAACCAACCAGAAACAGGGTTTATACAATTAGTTAGCACTCCGACAACATAAAATGCAGGTTCAGATATCAGTTGAGGAGATTATTGGGATACAGCAAAATAAGAATAATGAGGATCCACAGCATGAATGCACACATTCACAAGAAACACAGAGCCCTCTAACTCCAGAGTGCCCACAAAAAATAATCACTTGCCTGGGTTAGGTGAGGACTCTCACTTGTCTGGTTAGGCAAAGACTCATTCAAGGATATATCCAGTAAATAACCACTCACCCAAATGAGGAGGTGAGGCACACTCAATCCTGGGAAGTCTCCTTAGGCAGTGTTCCAATCTAAGGACAGAGCTCCAGTTCACAGACCCGCTGCTCCAAAAAGACCACTCCAAAGGGGGCCTTTGGCTGGAACACTGTTTCTATAGTCTGGTCAGATCTGGATGTGGGCATTACAACATGGTCCAGAAGCTTCGCAGCTACTCTGGGCACCTCCTCTGCTAACGACCCTGTCAATTGACTGAGGATCCCACCCCTCCTGTCCCACCAGCTGGTGGAGGTGAAGTCACCCTGACCCGGGGTAGGGGAGGATGTGACTATCAGCACCTTGATACTACCCTACGTGTGTATGTGGGGAAAGGCACAGTGAGGCACTGCTAAAGGTGCTAAAAGAGCCATCAACTGCTCCATTGAAGGCTCGAGATCTCAGAGGAATCTGCAACTGCCACAGTCGTATTTCCTGCTCATTTCACCTGTTATTTGAGCAAAGGTGTAGTGCTTAAGTTAGGGTTATGATTGTTTGGGTGTTGGTAAGTGACACTTGCTAATTTTTTTTGAGAGAAGGAGATAAATATAGACTGTAAGCATGATAAAAGTCAAGAAACAGGTGACCCAGGAACACTTTCTTCTCTTTAAGGCAGTGCTGAATCTCTACACTCAGAATAAGTCTAACCTTTACATAACTAATATCAAATGTTTAATGTTTCTTTTTGTAGTTCAAAGTACTCAGGTTACAACAAAAATCCAGTGAAAATAAAGCAGTTCTTTGCTTTAATCTGAGTAACTAGTGCAAGGTAAAGTCTTGAAGGTGACAAGAGTTTACTTTGACATGTGTACTCATGAGAAAATTAACAGCTAGCTTGTCTTGTCCTCACATTAGTTGAACACTGTAGTGAAGCTACATAACGTTTCCTGGAAGGCAAGCAGGGATACAGTAAGATCCAATAATTCTTCACATCTTATTTTCATTTTAAAATAATTTAGTGAAATAAGGTTTTTTTTAAAAAAAAAAAAAAAAAAGTTGCTTTTGAGCTATAGGAAAAGGATGTAACCAATACAACCAATAGTGAGCCTTCTGGGTGAAAATGAAGTCTTTTTTAGTTTGGCATTTTGAGATGGCTGTGCTACCATAATTATTCTCAGTTCATCCTACAGATCCTGGGTATCCTTGTATTTAATAGCTTTGGGAGTTTTTTCTATTTTTGAGCTAGAAGAAGTGACTCTAGCAAATTGAATACTTGGTTTCCCAATAGATTTTTCTTCTAGTGTTTTTGGCTTCCAAGGAGAATGAAACATTAGGTCCTTAGACAGTTAAAAAATAAGCAAAAAACTTCAGTTTAAATTACCAATCTTGACAAGTTCCAACAATTCATGTGTTAATTGATTTTGATAACAGGTACCTTCAGTATTCACTTTATTTATGTATGTATGTATGTATGTATATATGTATTTATTTATTTATTTTAAAAATGTCTATGAAACCAATCAGGAGTCTGGATGGTCTTCTTACATGAAGCAAAAGCTGTGAGGAAAACCACATTGCACCATAACATTTTGTATAATTCTTGGCCACCATGGCTTGAGGAAATGAAATAATCTGAGAACATAGCTGATGCTCATTTTTCCTTTCATTTTTTTTAAACTGGTCTTGCAGAACATGAAAACAAACAAACAAAACCCTCAAAGCTAACCAACTAAACTAACAAAAACCAACAGAAACAACATCAACAAAACCACAAAAATAACATTTTCAGTAACCAACCAAACCAGTCTTCCAATTCTTAAAATCCCCTTTGGCTTATTTGAAAATAGAAAACCACAAAAAAATTTAGATTTATTATTTCAGTGGAACTGAAGCATTTTGAGTTTAATTTTCAGACTACTGTTTTGCCAGTTATTGCTTTTGGCATTATATGGACAAGGTTCAGTTTTCATCTGTGAAGCTTGTTTCAGTAGCAGGTGAACTCTAAGGCTGTCTCAAGAGCTCTAGAGTAAATAATATGAGACTGACAGTGTTGTAGGACTCTACAATGAACTACTGATATTGCTCATCACTGTTTTAACTGCATATCTGTTTCCTTAGCTCCAGACTACGAAGTTAATAATAACAGATTGTAGGTAAGGAAGTCTTCTGGAAGGTCTTGTTTCAGTAGGTCTTGCTGAAGACCTTATTTTGAACTTGCTTGAATGTTTCCAACCTATACATTTTTAAATCTTTATATCAGGGCTATACAAGAAGTGAACAATTTAGGATGGTAGAGCTGGGTGAATTGTGCTTTTTCCAGAGTGGAAATAAGGAAATATTTTTCCTCCTAGTGTTTGTTGTTTTTGTGACTGTATAATCTGGGGTAAAACAAACAAACAAATAAACAAACAAAAAAACCCACCATATCTGTATCTTTGAAAATATTAACCAATTTGAGGAAATCTTCTGCTTCCTTAATTAGATTTTTTTTTTTGCCAGTGATGGATGCTTTCCCATTGATTGCTGTCTTCTTGGAATATTCATTTTCTACATATATGTCAAAGGTAGAAATGTGGTGCTGTAGCTCACTCTGTTGTTACCTTATTTTTAATTTGGTTTTGTAAGGTAATGTTAAAAGGCACTGCTAGAGTCTTCTTATTCTGTTATGACCATTAAAATATGTTGTCATCTAACTCACTCCTGCATTTCCATAAAGAAGGTCACTTCTCTGTGTGATCAAATTTACTTATGTCTCACATTACTAATGATTAGGCACAGTAATTCCTAGATGGTATTCATCTTTCGAGTGAGTGTAATTCTTACTTCATCTTCAGCAGGCATTGGAGGTGTTTTCAGCAGATTCTCCTCAACTCAGTAACTACAAGATCAGTTTTATAGGAATAAATTCGAAGAATATGTTTAATAAATTTTGAATGTTAGAATAAAGTGAAAGCTGGGATGCTATACAGATATGACTGATCAATAAGTTAAAGGAGTAATGTAAATAAATTTCCCATTTTGAAGAAACAAAGATACTTTTATGAATTGCCCAAAAGGATCTTATTGTAATGATTTTAAAATGCGTTTTTAGGATTGAACACTATTTGTTCTTTTGTGAGTGATTTCAAGTTTAGTCAAAACAAAAGTCATGATTAAATTATTGATCTGAAACTGCACATTTTGAAAATTAAAACATAATATTCCCTTTTTTTCAGTGAATTGAAGAAGAAATTAAAGGTAGAGATTAATTAATAAAAAAATAACCTTTTAAAATATTTTCCAAGCTTCAAGTCAATATTTTTTTTTTATTTGAAACACCATTCATTTATTAAGGAGTGGAAAAATATTTCCTGTCCGATTTCATTTAAATGCTGTAAAATATAAAAATGTGTATTACTGAAAGATAACTTTTATTTGATAAATCTTGAATATTTTTCTTAATAATTATTTTCTTAGACTTATGTGTAGGCCTTGCAGTGCAGTAGTGATTACTTTACATGGCAACCCTGGATTTACTTACAGACTGGGGAATGAGAGGCTGGAGAGCAGCCCCACAGAGAAGGATCTGGCCATTCTGGTTGATAGCAAGTTGAACATGAGCCAACAGTGTGCCCTGGCAGCCAAGAGGGCCAATCATGTCCTGGGTGCATCAAGCACAGCATTGCCAGCCGGGAGAGAGAGGTGATTGTCCTGCTCTGCTCTGCACTGGTGCGGCCTCACCTGGAGCACTGTGTGCAGTTCTGGCACCACAGGATGAAAAGGATATAAAGCCACTAGAGGGTGTCTAGAGGAGGGCCACGAAGATGGTGGAGGGTTTGGAGGGGAAAACATATGAGGAGCAGATAAAGTCACTAGATTTGTTCAACCTGGAGAAGAAGAGACTGAGGGGAGACGTCATCGCACTGTAGGACTTCCTCATAAGGGAAGGATGAGGGGCAGATGCTGATCTCTTCTCTCTGGTGACTAATGATAGAACCTGAGAGAATGGCAGGAAGATGTGCCAGGGCTTGCTTAGGTTGGATATTACAAAAATGTTTGTCACCCAGAGGGTAGTGGAGCACTGGAACAGGATCCTCAGGGAGGCAGTCACGGCCCCCAAGCCTGACAGTATTCAGGAAGCAAATGGACAATGCCCTCAGACATATAGTGTGAACTGTGGGGCTGTCATACACAGGGACAGGAGTTGGACTCAGTGATCCTTGTGGGATATTCTGTGAGTCTATAAAATTATTGTATCAGCCTTTAAATTTCATCTCTGCATAGCTGTTTTTAAATCAAACATTCCATAGTGTTTATGACTGGCTTGTGAGATCAATACAGCTGAATAGGGAGTATATCCATAGGTGAGTGTCACGAGGATGGAGCCAGGCTCTTCTCAGTGACAACCAATGACAGGACAAGGGGTAATGGGTACAAACTGGAACACATGAGGCGCGGAATGACCTTACAACCCTTGAAGTTATAAGGAAGGTATGCATTTATTTACGGCGCTGGACACATGGGGAATCATTTCACCTAATGCGTGTGTAAAATTACAGTAGCTGTGAACTTGGTTAAATGCAGTAAAGTGTTACATATTCATGAAAGTTTTAGGAACGCCTATACATATTCATAACCTGTCCCCGAGAAGGCGGTTCTTATTACAATGAGTTCTGGGAGACCATTTCCATAGTCTCCACCTCTGGCTCCTCCTGGTTGCAGCTGCGCAGTGATCGTGAACCGGGGTCCTCTTTCTCTGTACACGGTCACCTTTGGTCCAGTGTGATGAGTTGGTTAGGTCTCAGACTGCTGAGTTGGTTAAAACTGGCATATCTCCTGTCCTGTGCCCAAGTTTCTGTAATCTAGTTCACCCAAGGGTGCATCAAGGATGCACCCAAGGATTATTATCCTTGCAAGGCATCAGTGAAGTCCTGTTTTCTGTACAATAAGTTACACAGAGCTAAGCAAGGCTAAGCAATAGTGATGTGGGTTAAAGGGTTATCTCTCTAAGTGTCTTTAGTGATGTGGAGCAGGGTTAGTTCTTTACGTGTCAAGTGTTAGTTTTTTAAGTGTTAATTAGTTAATTGTCAATTCCCTGTATCACACAGGAGGTTCCACTTAACTATGAGAAGAAACTTCTTCTTAGTGAGGCTAACAGAACACTGAACAGGCTGCCAGGGAGGTTGTGGAGTCTCCTTCTCTGGAGACATTCAAGACCTGCCTGGACACCTTCCTGTGTAACCTTATCTAGATGTTTCTGCTCTTTCAGGGGGATTGCACTAGATGATCTTTTGAGGTCCTTTCCAATCCCTAACATTCTGTGATTTTTGTGAAATGGCAAATTTTCTGGTCACCAGTTCTGACATTGTCAAGTAACTGTTAATTTTCTGGTTAACCCTTCATTGAGAAGCTTGCTTTCATTTATATAAGTTACCTATAGAAGAAGGCTGTTTCAGGAAACAGCAATAGGCAGAGATTAGAGGACTTTTCCTTAACCCAAAATGGAGAGCTGAGAAGTCACGACATCTCTGGTTCTTCACACACAGGTAAAGTACTGCAACAATTTAAACCAACTTCCTAGCAGGCAATAGACCAGAAAAATACTCACAGGAGGGAGAGATATAAAGGGTAGAGTTAAACATTTTTTTTTAAAGTCATTTAAGCATCACCTTGATGAAGATTCTTCTAAATTGTTTTATTTCTGCCTTTTCTAGTCTAGTGTAAAAACAAAAAGGAAAAAAACCTGACAAAATAAAAGAAAGAAAACCAAATAATTTAGCGTTTTATTTTTTGCTTTATAAAATGTATGAACATGAGTCCAAACTTTAGTAATCCTTCAAAATAAAATCATGTTTTTTGACATCTCTATTAAAAAGAGCTGAGGAAAAATAACTCTACAGAGTCTTCATCTTGTCATGCAACTTTGAACCAATTTCACTATAATCAGTAGGAGGCTTTCTCTTGTCTTCAGTGAAAGCTGAAGTAAGCCTTGGCTGGGAACCTGACTAATTAGAGTCTCATTGTACCTGGACTTTGCCCTTCAGCATTTTCATTTTACTTCTCTTCAGCAGCAATGCCACTCTATTAAAAGGATCTTGAAAGTAAGGGTTTGGTCAGCTATACAAACAAAGTCCTCAAAGAATGTTTTGGTACTGTGGGAAGTGATTTAATTGGCAGCATTCCCCATTGTAATTTCACACCCCCCCACACCCCCCCCCGCCACTTGTTGCTGGTTTTGTTTGGTTTTGTTTGTTTGTTTTGGAGTTTTCTGTGTTTGGTGTGGGTTGGGGTTTTTTGCCTTTATCTTTTGCTGCAATACTCACACAGCCTGATTCATCCAGTCATCTCCTATTCACCTGCTTTTTCCTCTAATTCATTTTATACTTTTACCTCATGCTTTCTTCTCCTGGTCTCTCTCATGACCATTCTCTTTTGCTGTCTAAACCTTCATGCTTGTCAGTGGTTTTGTGACCTTTTCTTCATGATAAAAGCATGGATTATTCCCCATCGAAGATAGGGATCAGTAGATATGTAGTATTTTGTGAAGCTTTTCTCACATTCTTCTTTATCCAGAAGGTTTCCCTGAATGGTTCTTATCTACCACGAGTATTCTTATTTTTTGTTGACTACATCACCATCCTGAATGGTACTCAGTTCCATTCATTAATTAATTTCATCATCATTAATTCAGGAATTTACTAGGTATTAATTTTTTTTAGTATGTTCTGTATAATGCCTCTAAGAAAGCTGCTTTGGTGGCTGCCTGAAAAGCTAAACTCCTGCCTCAGTTATTATACTACAACATCATGCTATCTAACCTTGATACATGAATAAATAACCTTTCTTTATTTTTCTTTTTTTTCTGGGATTATTATAAAATCCAGCTGCAAAGTTAATTTATACTTTGTTTTATCAAGACCATAAATGCTTCCTCATTTTTCTCTCTTTCTTGCACCTTACCATTCTATACCTTGTCTAAAAAGGTGTTATTTTTAAGGCCATCAGTCACAATTTGTCACTCTGTTTATCATTTTTTCATTTTATTTTCTGCTGAAAAGTTACCTGGAACCCCTGAAAAGATCAAACACTAGCCCTCATTGTTATTTTGCTAAACATTGAAATAGACAGATTCAGAATTTTTATAATACTTGTCGTCTAGTTTAAGAGAAATATGAGTCTGGGTATTGCATTCTTAATTGTCGGAACTCTATTTTCTTTCCTTTGCAAAAATATTCTACAGGAAATTTGACAGTATTTAGGCTGTTAGTGTTTCAAAATCACTGCCTGCCAGGGCAACTTATATCCATAATTTTTGCCTTATTAATCTCATACTTCTTTTATAACTGGATTTCAATTTGTATGGTACAAAAGTCTTAATTATACCTATGCAGCACTGCCTCCTTTGATGCTGCTTCAAAACTGTGACATTACAATAATATGAACAATTATAAACAGTCAACAGCAATCAAAGATATTTTCTGCAGAAAATCAGACCAAAACCAGACCAAACAACCACCAACAACAACAAAACCAACAAACATTATGTTCACCAGTGGTCCAACAGGTCAGACCAAAACGTCATCCAGCCCAGTATCTTTTCTCCAACTGTGGAGTGGGTTAACACAAAGAAGGTGAAACGTCCCAAAATATTAAACTTTATTTGATTCACATTTGTGATGAAATATTTACATCTATCTGTCATCTTGACACAAACCCAAAAGTGTTCTGTTTCTTTTGTACATAACATTTGCATCTGAGGGTTTGTTTTTTGTTTGTTGTTTTTTTTTTTTTTTTTTAAAGCATTTTTCTAGACTGTTTTCAGGAAGATCAGTGTAAAGTATTTCTGTAAACATGAAAGCTATGATTTTCTTTGATGAGGTACTATTTCTAGCTTTATTAATAAAGCCTCCTATGAACTACCTTCTGGACTCTGCTGTCTTACAACCTCTGGACTACCTTGCACAAATTGTGACGCTCTGCTGTAATATGCATTTCATTTCATCTGTGGTAACTTTTCCACACTCCAGCTTGTTACTGCTTCACAGTTTTATCTTCTGAATTCTAGATGTTAGTGAGGATTATTTTCAGGCATTTCCATGGCTACCTTTAGAGGGAGCAGTCCTCTCTGAAAACCACAATAACATCTGCTAGCAGGTGAAGTCTTATGATACAGTCCTTTCAGCCCAGGAGGTTTCCTTCCTTTACACTGTTTTTGTTATTGTGAAAACATCCTCTTTCAGGAGAGAAAACTTCCCAGATCACCCTGAAAGTCTGGTGCTGATATATACGGTCTTTTAAACTGTAATACTTCTCAGTTGGACAAACATATTCCTCTGTCAGGTGGTATCAGCAGGGTCTCTGAGTAGAGAAAAACAAATTGTGGGAGGGATTTCAACCAGTTTCCCCGAAGCCAGCTTTGTTTTTGTGACCCTAACTAAGGTCAATGATAATGAATTTCAGGCCACAATTGTCATCTGTACATGCACCAATAGAATTTGATCCTAGTTAAAATACTATATCTTTCCTATCCCTTGCATTTCTGGCTGCAGAGAATCCAGTGTGCATGAGTTCACTGAACTTGTACATATGTGCATGAAAATCTCACGCACACATCTGTAAATCACACAAGCCTGAAACTACATCGTTATGATAAAATGCAATAACAAGTGGTTTATCTGCCTATTTCTTTGTTTAGTTGTTTTTCCTGTAAATGTATATTTCTGTACCATATTTGAATCAGTTGAAGGATTTCAAAAAGGTTGGTATTTTGGCCATGTGTTTGAAAACATGGGATGAAATTTTTTGCCTTTTTTTTAGCCTGTTTTATTTAAATTCTTCTATTTATTTGGCTTTGTGGTAGTTATTGTTTCATTCATAAAGCTACATGTTTTAATGATAAATTATTCAACTTATTATTTCATATCTGAAGCTGTTAAACATTAGAGTTTGGAGAAAATTCCTCTTCCTATGAAATATCTCTGGGCTACAGTGCTAAGTAGACAGGAAGATACAGTGAATTGCCAAAATTTGTGTTATTTATATCAATGTCTGTTCCAGTAGATCAAAATTTAAACTGAGCAGAATCTATTCTGAAGACATATATTTAATTTATTTGGATATTCAGTTTACAGAGGAATAAACTAGCATGCATTTAGATCAAATGGGTTTTCCATTTGTAAGAAATATAAGATGATCATATAACTTCCATTCTTCTCATTACTAAATCAAAAGTGAAGCTGCCTTACAAATTTCAGTTGATCTGAAAATGTATTAGAGGGATCTGTCACTTTTGTGTAATCAATAACCCCACAAAACTTTCAAAAAGTGTTTTTGTAGAAGATTTTTTGGAAAAAAAGAGGTCACCATCTGTATCAGAAAATATCTATGGACAATCCTGTGCGTGACACGACTGAGACTCAGCAGCAGACCAAAGGTCATAGATAGTGAGGAACAAAGAAGCAACCTGAGCTGGTTAAACGTTTACTCTGCTGAGGTGACAAGATAGTGAATGTCGTCAGAGCGCGTGGACAGTGCATGGACAACTGCGAATGACCTATCACCTTGGGGGGTGGGATGCGTGATTGCTTTGTATTAACCAACCATATGTCTGTTGCTACGCCTGAGCCTGCTGTAGAGAATATAAAAACCATGCCAGTAGTTTACTAAATTGACTTTGATTGCAACCTCATATTGAGCCCACGTCTCTGTCCATCTCCGATCTGGTCGCCACACTCAAAGGGTCTCGTCTCATCCCCCTTTTGCGAGCTCTAACCAAGCTCACTCTCCACATGTTTTGACTGTTATACAAGGTTTTTTAAATCTCACTTTGAAAGCTCTGTAACTTGACCTATCTTTGAATTTCGGTCATGTCACTATGGTCAGGGATATGAAACTTCAGAGAAAATTTAAACCCAAATGGAAATCAAGATTAAGACTTAGATGTGGAGCTTTTTTCTTAATTGACTTCAGCCCTCCCTGGCAGCTAGATTCCATGTCAATAGATACCATAAGGCTTAGTTTCTCCAGCAGTAGAAAGCTTATGAGAGCCATTACTTTCACGACATTTCAAACCTCTAAAGTTAAGAACACTTCTAAATGCACATGTGCTCATAGGAGACCCTTTGCAAGACAGGAAATAAGTATTTCTTATTTCCAATTCAAATGAGCACAAAACTCTGAAACACCTCTGGCTTCAAATCTACTCTTACCTTTAAATGTTAATTCCATTCTCTGGAAGTTGAAAGAAGTTCATAATCAAGACTTGGACATATTGATTCTTTTTCTATATAGTTAGAGTCCTTTTCAAAACACCTACAAGATATTGAAGTGTAACTCCTATTTGCAGAAAATACTATGGCACCTGAGACATCAAGAGTATCATTTTTCTGACTACATAGGTGACTGAATCTAATACCTAGATATCTTTGGAAGCAAAAAATTATTCTTAATGACTATGGAAAAAAATGAGACAACATTTGAAAAATGAAGCAACACTCAAAATTATCCAAGAAAAGTCATGCTAGCTGCATCACAAAAATATTTGTGTGTGGAATGGTAACATCTTCTGGTTTACATATGCACCTCATCTTACATAAACAGAAGTTGTTCAGTCCCAGAGTGTGGTGGATTGACCCCTGCTAGCAACTGAGCACCCATCAGCTACTTGTTCACTCCCAGTTCCCAGCAGAATGCAGGAGGGACCCAGAAGGGCAAATGCAAGATAAACTCATGGGTTGAGACAACGATAATTTAATAAGTGACTGGAAAACATACAAACAAGCACAGATAAAAAACAAACAAACACCAGTAAGTGATGCAAAGGTAATCACTCACCGTATCTCAACAGCAGACCATTACCCTGACAGTCTCTGAAGAATGGCTACCTTGGAAAAAGTCCTCAACAAGTTTTATTAGTGAGCATGAAGTTATACAGTGAGGCATATTCCTTTGGTCAGTTTAGGTTTGCTGTCCCAGCTGTGTGCCCTCCTGAACTCTTGCTGATCCTCAGCCTACTCACTGGGGGGACAGAGTGGGAAACAGAGGCAGCTACTATGCTGTGCAAATACTGTTAAACAATAGTTAAAACAGAGGTTTGTTATTAACACTGTTTTACTCACAGATTTTAAACACAGGACCATGCAGTCTGCTATGAAGAAAACTACTTCCATTCCAACTAGACCCAACACACAAAGCCCCCATAATAAACAAATAAATAAAAATTAAAATTAATTGTTAAGAGGTAAGGTTCTTTTTATTCTGTTTTCTTTTGCTTCTAATATAGTAATGGTCTTAATATCATGAGTTCAAGTCAGAAGGAAAGAAATTATAAGGATAACTATTTAGGAAATCTTAAAATATTTCATGAATCAGCATCACAGTGTAACTCAAAATAAGTGCAGCACCCTGTCAAATCTTTGAAGGAAAGTTTTCAGATGTGTGAACCCTTAAGGAAGTTAAGTAGAGAGACAATGCCACTGATACAGTCAGTGATTCAAAAGAGGAATTTTAGAACATGATTTTCTACATGTTTTATAAGTATTTTTAATATCTGTTAGAGTGAATGTTTGTGCTCATCTCAGCAGCCAGAGAAGCTTCAACCAGGGCTTTCAACTCAGACACTAAAGTCAATTAACTTCAAGACATAAATTTTATGGATTAGTTCCAATGTTCATAAAACTATATGTTTCAAGGTTGGGGAGGATCTTAACACAGTGTTTCAAGGCAAACATGATGCTATATCTTAACAAGCTGCAAGCAGCAGATGAGTCTTGCTGATGCTTCAGTGAAAATGAAATCTTAATAAACAAGCTTTGAGGTCACAGTGGCATATATTGCTAACAGCATGTCATCAAATAAAATATTTAAGTTGACTCACATCTTCTAAAAAGATGCCCTCAAAGCATAAGACACAAAGGAAGGTTTGATTATACTGTGTTGTCCCAGGGTTAACAGCAACATAACCTCACACTAATACAGTCATGCAGACATTTCTCCAGAGTGACCTTACAGGTGATATACATGTCTCAGGTAAGTGTTGTCAGTGTAGTCACTTAAATTCTCTGGTAAAACTAGTACAGATAAGAAAGCACTTCTTTAACATAATTGTCCTGTCCTGCTTAAATAATTTGACACATAGTGTGGTCTTCTGGTGAACAGATGTCTACGGCTTCTTGGACCACCTTTTTCCTTCAGGGGTGTAATATTCTCTTTAGGAGGTAGAGGAGATATATCTTCAGTAGGAACACAACCACCTCTTTCAACAGACATGTCTGTTCTTTTTATCACCTATGTCTTGTGGGTTTTTTTGTCTACTGGGATGCAGGCTCTCATGATGCCAGGAAAACTATATTTCCTGTGGCTGAATTCACCACCACTAAAGCAAATGAAGGAAAAAGACCAGTCTTAGAAGAGTGCAGAGAAAATTGAGTTACATTAAAGTAAAAAGCCTAGGGACATAAAAATAAATGAAGCTGAATGGGGTCTTCTGAGAAAGGAAGGAAGCACCATAACTGTGCATGATTTTTTTAAAGCAGACCAGGACTGTGACTGAAAAAGGGAATAGGGAAGAAAAAAATGTAGGGACCAAGTGTGAGCTGAGTGGAGCATGACACAAGCTGCCTGGATGAAAACATCAGCATGACCCAGTGGAAATAATAAAAAGAGGAAGAGGAGTTTGTGAGATTAATGTGATGAGGCCCTGTAACAGGAAAGGTGAAATGACATTGCTAAGCAGGTTAGGCTAAAACCAGACAGAGTCCAGAGAGCTCATATCCAATAGTACTGCACAAATTGGCCTTTTTCATGTGTTGATATATTTGCATGCTTAATATGTAAGATGTATGTTGAATAAGGTTAAAGGTGAGAGGAAATGAAAGAAGAAAACTATCCCAGAGAATAGGAAAATGGAAATCAAGACAGAAAACCCCTGTTTTTTATCTGTGCAGTGTAGATTATACATTAGGCTGCACCACTAATTTAAATAAAGTTTTGAGGAATTGCAGGGCACTGTTTTTCTTCAGGTGCTGTGCTTGAGATCTTTCAGTCTAGCATGCAAAATGCAGAACTCTTCAAACAACAGCTGAAGTCAGTAAGAACATATAAAACACTCTATTGTTCTACCTGTTAGTGTCTAACAGAAACTGTTAGTGTCTCAGGTTGGGTGCTTTGAATGAGAGACTGCATTTGACCTTAACCTTTCAGTTTTCTGTTTGAAAAATGAGTAGTCTGGTTGGAGTCACAAGAAAATAAATGTATTAGTGTTCAGAAAAAACTTATCTAATTGTTGTGATGAACATCAGAGATAAAGACTTGAGGACATTTCTTCCAGTATGGTTTGATTATCAGACCCAAGGCCACATACTGATCAATGTGAAGCAGAATCAAATAGCTTGTGACCAAAACAAGCCTTCAAACAAAGTAGAAAAGCTACCTATGGGAAAAAAAAAAAAAAAAAAATCTGCTATGCAGTATTTGAAATTGCATCATGATGCACAGACAAAAATAAAGTGAATAATGTTTTGCTGTTTAAGTCTCTAAACTTTGAGTGTTTGAAACCAATAAATCCTAGGAAAGTTAGCAACTGTGACAAACAATGTTCTTACTCACCATTACATATTAAGTGAGGATCTTGAAATCTGTCTGATGAGATTTTGCTCTTAAGCTGAGATGCCAGTGAAACAGTACAAGCTTACTTTAAATTTTTGTTTTCAAAGAGGTTAAGGAGTATTTTTTAAATAAAGTTGAATTTCTTATTAGTTAACTCCAAAATTCCCTAAACCCAGAGCATGAAAAAACTTTGAAAGCCTTACTAAAGTCAAGGTAATTAGCAAATAAAAAAAGGTCTCCACCCATGAATAGGTGAAAGGCAACCTGTTTCTCAAATATACTTGTATCCAAGTTAAGACTTTGTGTTCTGAGTGAGCAGTGAATGAGATGGCAAAATAGCAGGTTGGATGGTCAGGTTCAGAGAGTAGCTATTAATTTTTCTTACCCTATCTGGAATTCTGTGGCTAACATTTATTGCAAGGGTCTGTCTGGGACCTGTATGGTCTCTATCAATGGCCTGAAGAAGAAGGTGAGGAACAGCACTCTAATAAAGTTTGGAGACAACATCAAAGTGGAGCGGGGGCACCACTGAGGACACTCAAGCACAATACTGGCATCCAGAGGGACTTACACAGGCTGGAGAAATAAGTCATCAGGAACCTCCTATATTTCAACAAGGATAAAGCCAAGTGCTGCCCCTGGGCAGGAAGCACTGGGGCAAGCGCACAGGCTGAGAGGTCTGCCTGTCTGGGAGCAGCCCTGTGGGAAGGGACCTGGGGGCCTTGACAGATATAAGCTCAGCATAAGCCAGCACTGTGCCCTGGCTGCAGAGACAGCAGATACCCTGGGAGTTAATCACAGGGGCACAGACTGGGCATCAAAGGCAGGATTTCTTGCCCTCTGCTTGGCACTTATGAGATCCCATCTGAATATTGTGTCTAGTCTGAGCTTTAAAGAAAAGTATTATACAAAAAGGACGTAAAATTTCTACATTCATTATTTATTTAATAAGTTTTGGTGTTGGGGTTTTGTTTTGGTTTGCTTGTTTATCGTCTTGTTTTGTTTGCTTGCTTTTCTTTTTTTCTTTTTCTTTTTCTTTTTCTTTTTCTTTTTCTTTTTCTTTTTCTTTTTCTTTTTCTTCTTCTTTTTCTTTTTCTTTTTCTTTTTCTTTTTCTTTTTCTTTTTCTTTTTCTTTTTCTTTTTCTTTTTCTTTTTCTTTTTCTTTTTCTTTTTCTTTTTCTTTTTCTTTTTCTTTTTCTTTTTCTTTTCCTTTTTCTTTTTCTTTTTTTCTTTTTTTTTTTTTTTTTTTTTTTAAATTAAATCTAATTGCTGAGGTGTTCAGTCTTCAATGAATACAGGTCCCTGTGAGTTATCCACTGGAACAACATTTGGTTCAAACTATGTGGGTCTATTAAGCTTGTAAATTTCTGTTTGAAAGGTTTTGCATCTGATAACATTTTTCTCAACCCTTAAGGAGGCACCTGAAAGATTCCTGGCATATTAATACATTAATAAATCTGTGGCCCTTTACTTGGATTTTAATGAAATAGACATTTTTCCTTAGCATAAAAAAAATGCTCATGTCATGGATGAAGAGAGCTCTAGGAGCTTTTCATCCGCAACAAATTAGAAAAATACAAATAAAAATGGAATTTCTGGTGAACCAGGAGCCCAAGGTTTTTACCAGCTTTTGCTGCACAATTAGAGCTACATGTCCTTCTGTCACCTCACTAAAAAGCAGAGAGTTGTGTTCAGATGTAAGCAAGGATCTTTGTTATAGGCAGCCAAAGCAATTTCACTGAAGAGGCACATATCATTCATTTCCACATGCCAAATTTTAGAGGCATTTGGAATGTGGGTATCTCCATTACATATTTCCATGTTCTGCAGCTCAATGTCTGTGAATATTTTAGGAAAATATACAATAAAACTGTTATTTCCTTTCAACTAGCTACTAAACTGCTGCTGTTGAATACTTTCTGTCACTACAAAACAAGGGACACTTGCATGAACCCATGGGAGGGAAGGCACTCTTGAAAATTTGGATTCCTCCAGGGTCTGCCACGAATGTACTAGGATAACATGATGCAGAGGGATAACTGGCTGTTTTTATCTACTGCTAATTTCCTTCTCCTTGTTCTCTTTTTTTAATGGTAAGGTCCATCTAGATATCCTTAGAAGTTGTTGCCTGTTGCTCTTCAGTAGCAATGTTCATTCTTTCTCTTTCCATTCCCCACCGTATTTATTCCTTCAAAGAATAACCAGGCCAAAATTCCTTTTCTTTGTTGGCTGTATTTACAGAAGAAAGAATGAGAAGATTTTCCTTTGTTTGTATTGTTATTATTTCACTTGTGTCTGCATAAGCAATGGTCTGGGCAACCTTCTGTCCTCCTTACCTGCTTCTGTCAGAGGTGTCTTTTAAGGTGGCTTTGCATGAAGATATTGACTGAATTGTTGATAATTTTTCAGGTGAAGAGCGTTTAATTTAAAAAATGTCATTTATGGAACTCTCTTCTTTCTGCAGAACAGAAACATTTGAAATTAAATGGACAGACAAGAATATTCTCCTGATTACTTCAAGACTCCAGGGAGTTGCCTGAGGTATTTCACAGCTCTCAGAAGTCTTTTTTTATTATGTTTGCAGACCCACAATTAGTTTCCATAGCTCATTCCATCACCTTGCTACACCTGTCTTTTTTAGCTAAGTAGCACTGTAGTGAATCTTGAGTTTTAAAGGTATCTACATTAACTGAGCTCTGAATTCTGATAATTTTCAGTACAGCAGTAAACTTGATATGCTTGACTTTATGCCAGATGTTCTGTAAATGATTCCGAGGCAGATTTTTAAGCATTAGATGTTTAAAATAACACTACTTTGCAGGTGTCCAGTGTATTTTTATACTTATACATGTTTTTAAAGCTATTGTTTCATTTCAGGACTGCAGAAAGTAGTTTCATTCATTTGTCTTCCGAAGTCTCTGAATTAATTAGTGCCACGTTCTTCTTATTTTTTACTTTTTTTATTGGAGAATAAATTACTATTTATGTGTGTAAACACATATAATATATTCTTTCTTATAATTCAATATCTCAAGTTAAGCAAATGGCATCTCATAATAATTTCATTTCATATTGATAATTTTGTTTTCACATATTTCTTTTTGCTTTTTTTTTTTTGTTCCAACAATTGGTGGAATTCCAAGGGAATTTCTTTATAATATCTTATTAATGTCTTCTTATTATAAAGTTATTTCAATTTGATTAAAATATACTTTCTGCCAGGTGTTTCTTAATGCTAACAGCTGTGGTGAACCTTTTTTGACTCAATGAAAAAATTTGAAATAATCTCAAAAAATCACTATGTGTCAATTAATGTGGTAACTCTTATATAAAGTAGACTATAACTAATTTTTGGCATGTTTTAGTGATGAGAAAATCAAGCCAATGGTTACTTGTGATCATTTAAAGTCTCAGGACACCTTTTAGGAAAATGGGTGTGTACAGGTAGGCTAACATTGGTGAATTCTAACTTCACTCATAGATTCCAAACTATCTTTTATTTCCCCTGGTATTTCAGTATGGAAAAAAACCACAGAAAACCAAAACCACACCCAAAACAAAACAAGCAAGCAAACAAACAAACAAAAGTTATTACCTTTCTTTTTATATCTACTGATTCAATAGTTTTTTTTAACACATTAGAGTGGTAAGTGACACCTACAAAAAAGAAGACAGGTTGCAGCCAGCCTGTGAGTAGGTTGTGCTCAGTAGATGGTGAACTTGGAAGTCTTCTGCCACCATTGCATCTTAGGCCAGAAGAGGGACTGGAAGAAATGCAAAACTGCATCAGGGACAGGAGAACTGTCACTAATACTAAACTGTTCAGACATTTTTATATGAGATTATTACATGAATTACCACCATTGTTTTCTGTGGTTCAGTAACATACATTTGTCATTCTACTTAGGTAATATGACCTCATAATTTCGTTATGATACAGCTGTGCTTTAATGTAATATTTAGTCCATGTGCTTCAAATATGTTAGACATTCTTTAGAAGACACATACAACAATTTCTAGAAACAATTTATATTTTACTCTTTTCAGTTACTCAGTGAATCAAACTATGTTGGTTTTTTTTTTAGGTGGATTTGGTTTTGTTCTTTTAAATTTCTCTGTCCTTCTGTTCTGCCTTGTCAGAATTTGGGATACTATTTTTTTTTTTTCCAGCTGTCACCATTTCTCTTATCTTTCCCCGTATGGTTTCTCTATCTCCTTACTGTTTCACTATCCGCGTACTGTCAAAGTCTAATTGCAAGGCAAACAATAAACCATGGCAGATGCTCTCTGTTAATCCCCCCCACCTTCTACCCTCTCTGCATAGGAAAAAGTTCTTGCTAAGGGAAAGTGATAGGAAGGAAAAAGAGAGAGACTTCAAGTTGAAAAGGTTTTAAAATGCTTTACTAATGCTATTAATAAATAGAGAAAATAATACAAAATATACAAAACCCAATCTTGAATGTCACAGGTAGCAGTGTTTAACCCCTTCCGTGGTGGGCGAAGCTGGCATGGCTCCAGTGGCTGCAGGGCAGGCACCCAGAAGTCCTGGGTGGGACTTAACAGCAAACTGGGACTGGATTCAGGAATGCAGGATCTCAGGCCTTGGATTGAAGGTACAACAGTCATGGTCCTCTTCAGATGCCGGCCACAGTCAAAGAGAGTGAGATAATTGTGATCTCCCTGTTTTATAGGGTGTGTGACACGGATGGGATGGAATACTCAGTTGGAGGGTGTATGACATGAATGGGATGGAATACTCAGGTGGTCAGCTTTAGTTACCTGTTCTGTCCTCCCCTCCTTGCAAATACACCCCTCCTGTGACGGAACATGTGAAAACTCATCAACATTCTTAGTTGTTATAGCAATAAATCTAAACATGAGCCTCTCCTGCATTCCATTGGTCATCTTTTCAGTCCAGAGTGAACAGTGTCTCAAAAAACATGTAGCTAAATTCAGAAAAGTGCATTTACTTAGAAAGTACTTAGAAGAACCTAGCTGAAAGGAAAGATCACTGGTCTTGTTTTTAACAAAACCAGAACACCAGCTTTTTCTTTTCCATTAAGCTTCTTCTATATCTCAGAGCAGAGCTGAAGAGATGAAGACAATATGCACGATTTTGGCATCTCAAAGAAAAAAAGGATGTGTTTTGAATTTTAGATTTTTTTTTTTCCACAGAACATCTGACCCTGCATAAATTATCTCCAGCAGTTAAAATTTTTATTGGAATAGGTTGGTCTCTGTAGGTACAACCCGACCAAACTGAGTCCAGAAAATAAAAGATATCCATATAGTAACATAAAGAATACAGTTACTTTTTATTAAGCCATATGTGTCTTCCTATATTATTTGTTAACACCATTTTACGAAGTTTCTTGCTGCTTGCTGTTTGGATTCATTTTGACCCACCCAAAGCCCTAAAACATGAATCTCTGTAATAAGGTATTTACAAGATTCTCTGTAATAACTTAAGGTATATTTAGTACCTCTTATTGTAACTAAGTTCTACTATTCTGTTCCTCTTTGAACCATGTGAATGTCACCTCTTCCCATTGCAATTAATAGAGTACACAATGATGTCTTCCTGACTTTGCAATCTGTCATATAAACTCAAGGAGGTATAACTATTGCCACACAAGACCCAGATTCTTGGTCCCACCTCAGTGATTTCCTGTGTAAATTTTTCTGCATCAGTTTCAGTACGGTAATTCAGCAGTATTTTTAAAATTCAAGTTTGGGGTGTTAAACAGGAAATTAATGCTAAAATTAAGTAAGAATTTAGTTTGCCACCACTTGTTAATTTTCATGTGTAGTTCAATGAAATTCCTACATCCATCATTCATCTTAAGTGACCTAGGATATGCAGAGGGCAGTAGAGAAATGTTTTGCAAAGAGTTTTGGGGGCTGAATTAGATTATTATTTTATATCTGTTGTAGAAAGGTATAAAAGAGATTTTTTCTTATAATAATATTGTTTTAGGAAGAAAATATAAACAATACATACAACAGCATGCCTAAAAAACTCCATCACATATGCCCATGCATTCATTCTCATGTACATATAAGACTGTTATTTTAAAAATACTTCTATGTGGTTTTAGTGCTGCTAGTTACTTGATATATAAAATCCAATTTGTTTCCAGTATTTATTTTCTTCTTATGAGATAGAAAAACTCCTGCTTTGCTTTTGTTAAAAACATCTAAAACCTCATTGAATAATAGCTGTTACGAAACTCCCTTGATTTTACATTTTCCCTTTCACAGTGTGTGGCTCTGTACTCTATTTCACAGAGCAATGCTCTGTTGAAAGCTGTCACTCTAAGAAGCAGTATGATAGTTGTCAGTGATATCCAATGAAGACTGAATAATATATACATATCTTACTTTTAATGTGTCCTCAACACATTGACATTTCTTGCTGTAAGAGCTAGTAAAAAGAGAATCAGCATAAGGTGAAGCATATCTCCTGCTGTGTGGCCAAACTGCATGAAATCTCATGCTTCATTAATGATGCTTCTCATACCAGCTGGTCAATGGATCATGAAAATGAATCAGAAGTACAACAGGGACTTTTTTCCAGCTGTAACAGTCATAAACAATTATGAACTGCTGGCTGCTACTCTTTCAATACGTAATGATTTCATTGCTTTATTTTAGCCATAAAATAAACTTGGTATAATGTTTTAAAGCTGAGGGAGTGGGGAAGACACTAGCAAGCTATTTAATCAACAGGTTTTTTTATTTTGGTGAATCTTGCCTGAGCTTCATTTTTTTTAATGCGGATGCGACATTCTATATCATAATGCAGCAATAAAATTCTTCCAGTCATGTTGCACTACAAGGTTTTCACCTCTCCATGAACTTAAGACAATGATTTATTTTGTCCCTCTTTCTGGTTCTATAGTTTAAAGGAAAGGAAACAGAGGTCCTAAAGGATTCAGGCTTTTAATGTGAATCCTTGCCACCCACTAAAAATCTGATTTTTCAGATATCTCAAAGTCATAACCTCAAGAGCCTGGTCATTCATTGGTTACCTTGAAGCCTTTTATCTTCACCTCTGATTCTACTGACAGAACGCTTCATGCAATGAACAGACCTATTGTCTTTACTGAGGAGTCATTTCCTTTGTATTGAGGACTGGGTTCTTGTGATGTGCATTCTAAGGCATAACTGCAGTCCAGAGGAAAGTTTTCTTGACGGCCCTCATGTGTCAAAAATCCTCCAACACTGATGGAAGATAAAGGGAATTTCATTTTCTCCTTTGTACTCTATGTTCCTGTGTGCAAGTATGTTTGACCATATGCCAGAACTTTATTTAATTACAAAATCACTTCTCCACCTCCACTCCATTTGTCGTTGGAAGGTATGAGCTGCCAAACCACAGAAAACTGGTTTGTCTTGAATACAAACAAAATCTCTGGAAATTGGTAGGGAAACTCTTAAGATAAAGGCAAGTTACTAATACAAACAGAAGAATATAGGACTTCCTTACTTATCTCGAAGTTTTTGTTTTGTCTGTTCTTCAGCCCTTGTTTGATATGCTTCTGAAACAAGAGAATTATACCTTTGTCAGTTATCTGTCCAGATTTGAGTAATCTGTTTTCCAGTTTTGACCTTCTAAAATAGTCCCAAATGGTCTCAAATTTCTGAACAGTTTGGCTTCTCCAGACAAGAAGTGTGGGACATCACCTGCTTCTGTTCTATAACTAGACAAGACAGCTGCATACCTTAAATTTTTGGAGTAGGATTTCCCATTTCAGATAGTACAAGATTCCTTTGTCTGAAATCAGCAAAAGAAAAATGCCTGCCACAAAAGAAAGAATAGCTTTTAATCCACATGTTTTGCTTAGCTCCAACTATGTGTATATAAAGATGATAAAACCCATATGAACTATGCTATTGTTCTTTTTTTCCCTCTTATGCATCCTTAACCCTAAACTAAATATTATAACTTGTCTACTAAGGTTCTAATGTATTTAGATTAACACAGATGTGGCTTTTTTCTTTTTGGTTTCATACGCGGAAATATGCATCCAGCTGTTTGTTTTGATTCATCCTTTTGCTCTGTTCACTGCAAAAGTCTGAATCTAATCATTTACCTTCCATATTAAAGTAACACCTTTTCAGCCTGGAAATCTAATACTTGAATGAACATTCAGGATTCTTGTCTGTGTGCTACATGAAATATAAAAGGCTTCATAACTGTGGGCCAAACATATCTTTCACACTGTTAATTCTTGTCAGCAATTACAGATCTTTATAAGGCTGAGTTCTGCACTTGGAATCACATACTGAAAATGAAAGTGGTTAATGCACTTTCCTGGTTTTACTGTGAATGAAGAAAATAATAACCAATATACTTTAAAGAAACAGATTTTCAAACATCAAGAGAAATGCTTGTATCCAGCTGATAAGGAAGAAAAAAATCTACCTTTTAACTTAGAAATTATCTTGGAGACCTACATCTTCCATCTGCCTTTTTTTTTTTTTTTTTACTGACCAAGGTCATCATTAAAAAATAAACAGTTAAAGAAGAAATGTTTTTAATGGAACACCTCCTTTCTTTAGCCAGAGCTCACATTTTCAAACACATCTGCATGATTTAGAACTGAAACTGACTTTCACTTTCTATAGCAGATTTAAAGGTAAGGAAAGATTGCAAATGTGACTTAGACACCTAAGAGGCTCTGAAATTCTCAAAGACCAGGAGATTAAAACTTCTGGGTCTCTAGATATTCAAATCACTCATTGCAGTGATTATAAAGAATTTATCATTTTTTATTCGTTTGGTTTATATATATTTAAAATAATGTTCTGCATTGTTCATTATTTCTGAGAATTGTGTTATTTTTACTTTTTAGTGCATTTTCTATCAAACAAAAAGAAAACCAGGATTTTAGTTTGTTTTCATGAGTGTTTGTTCCCCTTTAAAGAAAGTGTTAATGGAAAAATGATATCAACATTTTGCAATTTAAACCACTGTGATGTTATTTTTAGAACATTAGGTGCATGACCAAGTCAGTTCTGACTATTTTGACACTTCACTGTCAGTGTCTTGAGGTTCTGCATGATCAATGCTTAACCTGCCAATTAAGTCTGTATTTAACCTATATGAATGATCTCAGAAGGGTGTTATTGAGCATTTGCACCTCTCTAAGAGGGCTTTGAATGTTTCACACCTTTGCAAATCAACTTATGAGAACTGTTGCTTCAATGTGGATATCAAGATCCTGCCAGATGATTCCATGTCATTGCTGAGAGATATTAAATGGAAGATTTTTTTTCTAGAGAGGTAATGAGATGTAAGCCAAAGAATATTAACTAAATACTTGCAACTAAACTTTCGGGGTGTGTGTGTGTTAGCAGTATTAAAACATTGCTTTCTTATTTTTTAGGTAGAGTTACGTTCTTCAGAAATTCTTTTTAAACTGATTTTGGACAGAGGAAAATACTGAATCAACTATGTTGTGATAATAGCCTAAGAAATGGTTATTTCCAAATATAGCATTCCCAGAGTACAATGTTCTAATAACATGTCTGCCAGTGTTATTTCTAGGTAGACAAGAACTTGAGTATTTTGATAGCATGAGTATTTTGATAGTATTAGTATTTTTTGCTGTGACTCTTCTGTCACTACTGCCATTCAGTGTGAAGGGTGTTCTACACGACTCATTATTGCCATCTTCATTAAACAATGATATTAACAAACAATAGACTTTAAATATTGATTATTTTGTGCATCTCAGAAAAGGAATTTATATGATAAGAGCTGCTGTTGGTACTTTCTTGCAGCAGGTGGTCCTTGCTGAGTTTTTTTTAAGGTGAAATGTTGATTCTTTCAAAAGCTTATTTTCTCCCCTGCCAAAATTTCTTAACATGTAATTTTAATCATTCTGCAGAATCAACATGCTATGATGATAATCTAGTGAATGAGATCGTGTTTTGAATATATTCTAAGCTGGTGCAAATTAGCCTAGTCCTACTCACTTCTATAGAGCTATACCAGTTAAAAACTAACTTAAATTTCACAGTATATTCAATTTGGAAAATCTAAAAGAAAACATTTAAACATTTTATTGAATCAGAAAAAAAAAAAAAAAAGCCTATTGAATAATATCTTCTGTGTAAGGGAAAAAAAAAACCAAACAAACCCACACCAAAAAAACACAAACACTTCAGAAATTACAATTTTTCAAACAGGACATGTAGAACTACACAGCCGATCTGTGGATAGAGTACTTAATGAATCTTTGTGATTTGTGCTTGGTTATAAACTACAGTTGTATCCCCATTAAAATAACATTACATTCCCAGACTGGAATAATGAGTCTATAGTTGAAATTATAGTCCAAATTTTGAGATTTACCCAACAGTTGGAGAAGTACTATGGCCAATGGTAAGTATACCATAATGTTGTGTTTCCTTCAGAGATGTAAGCAATAAAACAGGAATAATGCTATGTCAATAAAATATCATTAGGAAAAAATATGAACAATACTAAAAATAATAGTAACTAACAGCAAATAATAATAATTTTAACAATGTGACATACAGCCTAAAAGTACCCATCATTTGTCTGGGAGTGGTTCAGAAAGGCTTGTTTGAAAACATGCTGTCTGCAAACACCAAAGGAGAAAAAAATCCCACATATATTTCAAGTGTTTTTGTCAAAGTTGTTCCGTGCAGTATAACATGCTTTATATGCAGTATAACATGCTACACTGTAGAGGAAAATTAATATAGTGTTCAACAGAATGCATTATGCAATATAATGGTTAACTTGTCTGATTATCTTTTTTACAAACATTCCCCACTTTTCATATTCTGATTTGTACTTAAGTAAGCCAGGAGAACTGATATAGATTTGTTCTTACTTCATTAGTGACATTTACATCTGCATGTTTTGAAGTCATTTTTGTCATTCACATTTCTGGCAAGACAGACACTAATAAAACAGTTCTATTATTTATTGCTGTCATTGGTATAATAGCAACTTTAATGAAAAAAAAAAAAAAAACAACCAAAAACCTGGACACTGATAATTACTCCAATTGCATTTAATACATAATGCAATTTAATTCAGTGCATCTTTTTTACTATGTCCTTCATATATTCACATCACAGTGAGAAATACACAGAGCTGTCACTTAGCATAAGTCAAGCTGAACGAATGGAGTTTTAATTTTGACTGGAAAATACAGTCAACCCACTGTTCATGATCTCTTGTAGAAGGACATTGCAAAGGCATGCGGTAGTTGAAAGTCTTTGAACTAGTGGAATCAAGCTGGTTAGGAGGAAGAGATTGGAAGATGAGGCGACATTATCACTATATAATGAGAATAGGCTGCATGAATCTATAGTACAGTGACTATAAATCGATATGACAAAAAATAAGACAAAAAAATCTCCAAGGTCAAGTTAATGAAATAGCTTAAATGCCCAAGATGAAATTGTGGGATGTTTAGGAAAACTTGGATAGCAGCTAGTTACATTCATTAATAAGCGGAAGCTGAATCATGACAAATGGACCAACATGCTAAAGGCTTGAATAATGAGGCTTTATAATACAGTATAAAAAATAACTGATGTGGGAAGAATAAAGAAAAACTTTGTTTATAATTTATTATTTGGCAGGACCAAATCTTGATTTTATTTACACCTGCTATTCACATTATTTGAGTAGAACAGAATTTCTCTGCAGTTGTCAAATCCATATATTCTATACAACTTCCTCAATGTGTAAGGTAATATAGAATTTCGTATTTTTTTACTACTGTATTCCTTTTATGTATTTTATCTTCTTGCAGGATTGCAAAATTCTAGTACAGACAACTTACTATAGTGTCTTTTTGAACCACCTGCTTTATACAGTGCTTTTGTACAATGGATAAAATTCTAGCCTCACTGAAATTAATGATAAATTAGATCCTGACTTCTGAAGGGTACAGATTTTATCCATAATATTCTCAGAAGTATACATATACAAGCCTAAATTTAATTCTCTCATCAGCAGTGGATGAACCACCACAGGCTCAGTGATTTGCTTCAGACAAACATCACCAATATTTAAATGGTTCTCCAACTATCCATATTAATTGGGAAATGTGTAGGAAATCTCAGGAGAATTGACTCTCTCAGGAAATTTCTAGCAATAACTACACCTGTTTAAGTGAGAGGAGCTATCAGAATTTTGGCAGTTGTATGACAGTATTTGTCAGAATCCAGAAGAATGAATGCAATACAAATATTTATTTTAGAAGGAAAATATTAAGAATGCATTTTAAAGGACTATATTTTTCTTTATATCATTTAGATAGTCAAATATTCACAATGGTTCTTCATGTCTCTGAATTGATTTCTATCCTCAAAAACCCTGTGAGAAGGTTTTGCTTAAAACTCATAAAAATTGTAGAAGTAAATGAAGTATGAACTTTTTTTTTTTTTTCCTAGATGGTTCAAAAATTACATACCCAAGTCTGCAGGCTGAAAATCAAATTAAGAATTAAATAATCCTTTTTGTCAAGTACTGAATATCACTTCCATTTCATTACTACAAGAAATAGCCCAGGAGATGCTGAGTACCTACAGCCTAAATCTCATGATACAACCTTTTGCAGACATTTTGGAGAATGCTTATCTAAGCCTACACACTGCAAAGAAATACTCATAGCTGCCAATGTTAGAGCCAACTACAGACCATAAGTACATCTAAACTCCTCATAATAATGAGTTTAAATTGAAGATCTCTTTATGTAGGTAGAGATGGTTAAACACTACCACAGGCTGTCCAGAATATTTTGGGATCTCTGTCAATGGTAGACAGAGAGCAAGCTGGATAGACTTCTGTCAGGAAATTATGTAATCCACAGCAATCCTATCCGGTGGAAATGAGTTGAACTAGATCACTTCTAGATCAATTTAAAGTTATACCATTAACAAAATTAATCTTGTATGAAATATCTGGCGGAAATGAGGTGAACTAGATCACTTCTAGATCAATTTAAAGTTATACCATTAACAAAATTAATCTTGTATGAAATATCTGGCAACAAGAAAACAGGTATTTGTCACTGCACTTCAAGTAGAGGCCACTCAGTATTTCACAAAGATTGTGATTCTGCCTCAAAAGTTCCCTCCATGTATGATTAAAGGTCATCAATATTAACTTTTCATAGTAGTCAGATTCTGACATAATAGAGATGATCACCTGATTATAACAATTTCTTTACTAATTTATATTTATACACTGGCCAGTTCATTACAATACATCAATTTCCACTTATTGCAATACAGTAGTATGTCTATTGATTTAAACATCCAGTCAAAAGTTTAACAACTGTCAATAAAAATGCCTGAAAAAATTCAACTTATTCAGGTTAAGCCTATCATAGAAAAGTTTTTAGACAAGTCATGCAAATGTATTAAATAGTATTGTTACAATATAAACAAGTAACACTGAGCACTATCTGACCTCTGACTACCTAGCATGAAGGTGATACTGAAATATATAAGCCAATGAATGAAAAATAAATATTATTCCACTAGTCACAAAACAGAGGAAACAATAATTGATATCCATCTTCTTTTTTTTTTTTTTTTTTTTTTTTACATTATCCTTTAAGAGTGATGACCCAGCTATAAAGAAATTATTAACTAGATGTAAAAAAAATAGAGTTACTGGCCACACTGGAGTACTTACTCAGTAAGCAGCATATTTCTACCAAGGCAAGTACTTTGAGGGGAAAAAAAAAAAAAAAAGGCTGCATGGCCTCCTCTAAAAGTGACAAGATATAACTGTAAATAAATGAAAATTCTCCATACAACCTGTTCAGTGGACAGAAAGAAAATAAGCTCCTTTGAACTTGTATTTCTTATGCAAACAGACAAGTTCTGGTTTAATTTACATCGGCATAAATTTGTAGTAATTTAACTTACTTCCCAGGAGATGCTCTAAATTGATATTGGTACAACTAATATGATAATCTGACCTAAGAAATAAGACTGAGTCATGTCAAAGGCATAAAAAGCATTCATCAACCATTGACTTAGAAAATCCAGCCATTAGAAGGCAATGACACCACCAATGTTAATTAAAATTAACATTTAGTTTCAGGCCTAAAATTACATCAAGTGTTTGACAATGTAAAAGGAGATGTGAGTGGAACTTATATTAAATTTCCATAAAGCACTGCCCAGTACTTTGCACCTGGGTTGGGTTGACTTTGGCTGGCTGTCAGGTGCCCACCAAGACACTCTATCACTCCTCCTCCTCAGCAAGATAGGGGGAGAAAACACAACAAAAAGCTTGTGGGTGAAGATAAGGACAGGGAAATCACTCAGCAATGAACATCATGGACAAAACAGACTTGATTTGGGGAAAATAATATAATTTATTGTCAATTAAACAGAGTAGAGCAATAAAAAATAAGAACAAATCTAAAACTACCTTCCCTCCACCTCTCTCTTCCAGCACCTGAAGCACCTACTTCTTCAATGACCTTGGTGTCTGCATAATTTTTTCTCCTGTGTTTTCTTACTCATCTCTTCAGCTTCTCTTGCACGGTGTTTTTTGCCCTTTCTTAAATATGTTATCACAGAGGTGCTATCAACGTTGCTGATGGGCTCAGCTTTGGCCAGCAGCAGGTCCATCTAGGAGCCTGTGGGAACTGGCTCTAACATGGGAACAGCTTCTGCTGTCTTCTCATAAAAGCAGCCTTCCCTGCTATCAAAATCTTGCAAGATAAACCCAATGCAACACCAAAACAAATTTATTTTCCTGAGATTTTATATCTATTGAGGAATGTAATAGTGAATCAAAACAAAAACACATTAATTTTTGCAGAAGAATAGCCTAGGTGTACACATTCTATATTAATTATCAACTCTGGTGATTAATTTCTATATAATTGTATTAGTCAGAATGGGTATACTTTTCCTTTTTTTTTTTTTTTTAATAATTTCTATAATAGTTATTTCAAAATAAATCACCTTCCTCATAATCAAGAGATTAAGAAATTTTGCAACCTCTGAAATAAGCCTTTAACTTAACTACAACAGTGACCTGCTGTATTACAATCAACTCTATCTCCACAAGAAATATTATCTGGCAGATGGAAAAAACACACAATCATTGGTATAAGTACATGTCACAGTAAGGAGCAAAGAGATGTATATCATCAATAATCTTCAAAATTTCAAAGCACTTGTAACTACAAGAAAAAAAAAAAAAAAGAAAAAAAAAAAAGAGAGAGAGTGAAAGAAAACCTGCTAACCACTGGAAGCTGCCTTGAGGTCTGATCAGGGTATATCAGATTAAGAAAAGAAGTGTCATCTAAATACACAACCCATAAGGTAGAAACTTCTACCAGCCCCCACCTAACTATTCAAGCTACAATAATAGAATTTCTTAGTGAGGGGTTGCAGTAAACCTTACAAAGTAAGTTTTTGGTATCATATAGCATACATAGAGGATAACGTGGCTCCACAGGACCTTAAACAAAATGAGAGGTATTATGAAAACAAAAAATAAAGTGAACAGAAGTACTATCTCAATTTTGTGACTGAGATCAAAATCAATGGGGAAAAAAAAAAAAAAAAAGACTTTTATATCTCGAACAATCACACTTGAGCATAAGTGCTTGATTAGGTAACTTCGTTGCTTTGTGACATTCCTGAAAAAAAAACAAAAACAAAAACACAAACATGAATGCTGGTGAATTTGTTACTGATTTGCTAATAGAGGAAAACTAGTTTTTCTGTTTTAGAACTACTAGATGTGTTGATCTTTTGATCAGATAGTTATTGCTCCTTATCACAGAAGAAAAAATGATTTTTCTACCAAAAAGCTGTCAGAGAAAGCCTCTGCATACCTTGGGAGCTGTCAGAGATTCAAGGTTGACTGCAGATGAAAAAGCCCCACAGGCATAAAGAAAAACCTCAGAACTCTTTTGGGTGAATATACCTTCCCATAGAAACCATGTTGTTCCAACTTTGGCAAATGTAAGAAATATCTTCACTACTGTGTCTTGTCAAAACAAGCTTTTAAGGATGCTTATAGCAATTTGAACTACTTGGTAATTCAAACATATTGATATGCTTTCCATTCACATTGTCCTACAACAGCAATAAAAAAAATACCTTTTCAGTATTAAGATTGTTGTGGCAAGGCAGCAAAAAGTAGCAACTACGGCAATAGCACATTTGAGACAGAGGCAGTGTTTCCATGTTTAGAACAATGCATAATACATCCTCTTGCTTGAAAAATGAAGTGTTTTGTTTATAGAGTTAAATGAAAACTGTTAGTGAAACTGAAAGCTTTGTTTTGTTCTGTTTTGTTTTCCTGAGAAAACTAAACATCATTTTTGTCTGTGTTTTGGTTCAGCAGACAAAATAAATGGAAAATAAAAGGAATTATTCAGACATTTGTAAGTATTTTTTCATTAAAAATAATTTTTTAAAGTTGGAATATGTTCTAAGTTAATTTTTCTGGTATATATGCTTTGTTGTCATCTCTTCAAAAGCTGTCTTAAGATATATTTGAAGTAATAGGTCATACATTTTGTGAAAGTTTTCAGGTTCCCTCTAAAATTTGTGAAATACTGAAGGGATTTCTGAGCAATATTTTTCAAAGTACTGATAACAGTAAGACTTCCACCTCTGATGTCATGCATTTATCTGGTATCTGTTGTTTCTAGAGTAACCTACCATGTTTCTAAAATTTTCCCTTTCAGTAAATTTCTGATTAGGATATCTGCTGTCTGAAAATGCAGACAGGAAGGAGTGTGGGTATTGAGAGACTTAGTTGGGGGACACTTGTATAAATGAACAATATGTTCAGAGTTCAGAGGTGATTAATCAGTCATTGGTTTAAATAGTGAATTTTTTTTTTTTTCTTCAATTTGATGAAATATAGGTTTGGTTAAATAGTTCATTAGGCACTTGCTGTACAAGTAGTTGCTCACATTCCCCAAGATCAATTAGTGCACAATTTTGCATTAGTTTTCTAGTTGTTTTATACTTTTTTTGTCCTGTGATGATAAGATGATAACATTTCAAAGAAAATCTGTCTCTAGCACCATTTTTCAGTGTCTATGGTGTAGATCAGTAACACTGATTTTAATGATACTCTCTTTTGAAAATGCTGCTGGTTTAGATCTGTTTGTCTTGATCTTTCAGTAATTGCTCAGGTATTGTATTTAATGAAACTGGAATTAGGAACAAGAGGTTTGGTAACAGATAACCTTAAAATGGGTAACAATATGTCTTTGAAATTGCCAAAAGTTTTGTTGGGTGAGATCTTTCTACTTCATGTCCTTGGGTGCATTCACATTCTTAAATCCAGCTCATATTTCAGGTTCAATCCTTACATCCTGAGATTATCCTAGTAAAAATCCTGATAATCTCTCAAATATCCTTTCTGGGTCTCCCTGATTCAGGTGTGGAAGCCCTCCAGCAATGGAGCATCAGCAGAACTATCCTTTTAATTTCAGCAAGATATGCTCTCTATTTTTTGTGGTGTTGAGGAGCAACAGGGGAATTCTGACAGCTAACACTTCTAGTGAAAATCTCCCAAGTGAACTGCCCCCTTTTATAGAATCATGAAATAGTTTGGACTGAAAGGGACCTTCCAAGGTCATCTAGTCCAAGCCCCTGCAATGAGCAGGGACATCCTCAACTAGATCAGTTTGCTTAGAACCTCATTCACCCTGGTCTTGAATGTTTCCAGGGATACAATTCAGTTCCTGGTTGCTAAATCCCAGCTGACTGAACATTCCTGATCCCATTTTGAGGAAAAGAATAGGAGGTTGGGACCCTGTAGATTCAGGGCTCTGAGATATGGCTAGTGCCACATGGGCAGTTGAACCATAATCTGTGAAACTGGCATAGTCGATTTTGTCCTCCACTAACTGTATTGGGGAAACCGGCCTTAAGAGATGTGTCTTAGCTGAACATCACTTCCAGTGGTTATTAGCCAATATCTATCATTCCTTGTTTCTCAGAAAATACTTTAATTTGCCCCACAGATAATAGTTTTAGACAATATACATATTTATGTGAATTATATGACAATTCCTGCAAGTTTAATAAAATAATTTGGAGTCAAATCCTGCACTCATATGAATAATTTGCAGAAATTAGAATTGCATTTATTGACATGGATTGTGAATGCAGAGAACTATTTGGAAGGGAGCTTTCCTCTTGTGTTTATAATGTCAGCAAGTTGAGCATATTTTTCCTTTCTAGCTGAAAAACTGATTAATTGATCTGGCATATGGCACCTGCCATAGGACAATAGCTTTCAGCCTATTACATGATTGGCGTAAGTAAGGAGCTTCATCCAGCTGTGTCTGCACTGAAGGAATCCTCAAGAAAATTTCCACCAGGCTGGTCAGTGAGAAAAACTGGACATCAGTAAATCAAACATTTTGTTGACAAGCTGCATGGCCACACACAAGCCGTTTAGGATTTTTACTTATATCTGCCTTATCTACTATGTCTATTTAGACTCGAAAGGGTTTTGGTGTAGGACCTGGTGCTCTTTCTTTCTACAGTGTAATATATTGTAAAAAATAATAAATATTTTTAAAATATGTCTATATTCTAAATAATCATAGTAATAAAAAAGACAGTTCAAAATATTTTCTGGCAAAAATTTGGCACAGATATATCTGAGCATAAAAATGGTAGCTTAAAATAATTTTTCTTCCAACTGAAGTATTATCAGCTTACTGGATGTTATCATTTTGGCAACGAGACCTACCTTTCTTTGAACTGTAATACTGTAGTATGCACAGTTTGCTGCCTGTTTATCTACAACATCCGGGCACAGGCAGAAGGACCTGTGTCATTAATTCTGAATGGCTTTGTTTCATAAGATACCAGAATCTTCTCACAGGGTTCTGATGTGTATACTTCAGAGGGGAACCAGGTTTAATGAAGAAATACATTATAAAATACTGGAGACTTTCACAATATCAGCCAGCCTTCTAGAGCAAATATATTAGCAAGGCAGATGCTGTGCTTTGATTTCTGTCTTAACATTTTTATCATAGCTGTTCAAAACTGTTGATAAAACAGAAGTAGCTGTGATAGCTACCTACTATTGCATTGCCATCAAATATTTCCACAGTTAGATAACAATAAAAGCCAAACAGTCAAGAGGAAGACATCAAATAACTAAAAATTTTGAAAACCAGTACTGGTTACTCCAAGCATGCACATATAATAACTGAGATTCTTTATAAGTATTGAGCATGCATGAGCAGTTGTTGTAGGGGAAACCATTAGAGAGCCCCATGTCAGTCTATCCTGCACTGGTGGGTGTTATGATAGAGAGAACATCCAAGCCTGTTAGGAGAAGATACATGTTTTTGTGTGTTACACAGGATAAAAGCCAACAAAGTATGGGAAGGAGATTGAATCTTTCCATGGCCAGGATCTGAGCAGCTTGCCATGGAAAGTTCCATCTGAGCTCTGTGTGATGCTGCATGAGTGCAAGGTGCCCAGCATCTGAAGGGAAGTTAGATTTATTCACTGTCTATATTCCTGGTTTAATTCTGTCTTTCTAAAAGAACTATTCTTACAGTATTTGATTCTGTGCCTTTCTTATTGAGATCCAGAAAGAACCCTGCAACACTCTTCCTGACCTCAGCACTGAACACGAGGCAAGTGCCAAGTCAGCATCAATGAACACTTTTGATTACTTGACTGAAACCCTTGCCATCAGAGATTAGCTAATTCTTCATATTAAAAATATTAAAAAGAAAGAGAGAAAGAGAGAAAGAGAGAAAGAGAGAAAGAGAGAAAGAGAGAAAGAGAGAAAGAGAGAAGGAAAGAAGGAAAGGAAGGAAGGAAGGAAGGAAGGAAGGAAGGAAGGAAGGAAGGAAGGAAGGAAGGAAGGAAGGAAGGAAGGAAGGAAGGAAGGAAGGAAGGAAGGAAGGAAGGAAGGAAGGAAGGTGAAATAGGAAAGAAACAGGAGAAAAATAATCTGTACAGCTCAATTTATTGTTCCCAAAAAATGAAATCTGTTATCAAATCCAGGAAAAGACCTCTTCATTTATGGCTGTCTGAAATAGTTGTTTATTGTTTCTCTTTGCTTGCAAAGTTTTCACAAATGGATTTTTTTTTAGACTGAGGATTTTTGTTAATAAAAGAAGTAAACATTTCTTTATGTTGTCCTATTTAGATTTAGCAGCTCAGAAGCTACTGAAGTTGCAATTGCTTTATATAGTTTCTTTCTATGCCACTGCTATATGTAACTACAATTTTCATCTGCTGTTATATTTTTACTCTTCATCAGCACTGCAACAAAGTGTTAATTTATATAAATCCAAGTATTCTGTTGGTGTGGCAGTGTTACTGAACAAAGGCAGCCCTGACCATAAGGCCAAGTGGCACAGACAGGTTAATGTCCACCTGTTTCCTTCTAGAATAGACCAGCTACCTCCTCAATAGATATCTTTAGCTGTGGGTCCCCGGTGGATCATATATGGAATCCTTGCAGCTTTAACACATAATAATCACAGGATTTGGTGGCTTTCCATTTTTATTTTTTTTTCCAAGTTGTCTGAAATAATTTAAGGACTATGTGTAGCAGAATGTTGCTTTATAGCATGAACCTGAAAGTATAATTGATAATTTGCAATATTTTTACACTGTCATTACTTGTTGTAATAACACTATTATATAAATCCTTGTGTATAGTTCTGAATCACAGGATTTTTACTGGCTTTCCTGTCATCTTTAATTATATATCTATATATATTAACATGCAAGATCTTTGATTTTTCCCCTGTGTCCAAAAATATGTTACAAGAGTCTTAAAACCAGCATCAGGCAAGATTAGCCAAAGAGCACACAGAAAGCATATGTCCTCCTTCTGCAGTTTTAAAGTACAAGACATATTTGATACTTGAATCAGAAAAAAAATAGAAGAATGTGTTTGATGAAAACCAAGAAGCAAGGTGTGTGGAATTATCTTGGATAGCATTTGCGGATAAATTTTGCAAAACATAATCTTCTTTCTTATTAAACATGTATTTGTGTGCTCCAGTCCAAATTTCACATGGTGGATGATTCAGTAGCTCTTTAGAATAAAAGATTCATGGATGTGTAATACATAAATACTTCTCCAAGAAATTCAGTTTGTCTCTAAAAGTCTAGATATAAACCTCTTTGTGGTGACTGATAAAATTCCTGAAGTCTGTGTGATTTAACAATTATATATTAGAAATATATATTAAAATATATGTTATGTTCAGTATTTGCTTTCACTGGGACCATGAAGACAACTGATCATACAGAAAGCTGGAGTAGTTGATGAAGAACTGCAGCCCATGGGAAGGGCCCACATTAGAAAAGCTTGTGGAGGAAGGACAGGGAACTGCTGAAGAGAGTTCAGTGCAGGGCAACAAAAATAATTAAAGGAGTGGAGCATCTCCCTTATGAGGAAAGGCTGAGGGAGCTGCGTCTCTTTGGTTTGGAGGAGACTGAGGAGTGACCTTATTAATGTTTACAAATATGTAAAGGGTGAGTGTCACAAGGATGGAGCCAGGCTCTTCTTGATGACAACCAATGGTAAGACAAGGGGTAATGGGTTCAAACTGGAACACAAGAGGTTCCACTTAAATATGAGAAGAAACTTCTTCTCCATGGGGGTAACAGAACACTGGAACAGGCTGCCCAGGAGGTTGTGGAGTCTGCTTCTCTGGAGACATTCAAAACCCATCTGGACACATTCCTGCATAGCCTCATCTAGGTGTTCCTGCTCTGGCAGGGGGATTGGACTAGACGACCTTTTGAGGTCCCTTCCAATCCCTAGCATTCTGTGATTCTGTGATTCTGTGACTATCTCCTGTGGGTGGGACTCCATTCTGGAGCACAGAAAGAGAGTGAGGAGGAAGGAGTGGCAGAGACAATGTGATGAACTGACCACAACACCCATTCCCCATCTGCCCATGGGGAGGAGGTAGAGAAATTGTGAAGGAAACTGAGCCCAGAAAGAAGGAAGAAGTATTTGGGGAAATTTTTTTACTTTTTTTTTTTTTTTTTTTTTTTTTTTTTAATTTCTCGTTATCCTACACTGATTTGATTTGGAATAAATTAAATTAATTTCCCCAAGTTAAGTCTGCTTTGCCCTTGATGGTAACTGGTGAATGATCTCCCTGTCCTTATCTCAGTCCATGATCCTTATTTTTTCTGCTCTGCCTAGCTGAGGAAGAGGAGTGATAGAGCAGCTCGGTGGGCACCTGGCATCCAGCCAAGGTCAGCCCACTGCTACAACCCTAGGTCAGGTCTGAGGCTATGGAGACGCAGGTCTGCGGCCAGTGGAAAAGGCAGACATTGGAAGAAAAACAATGAAATAAAATAACCTAAGACTGAAGATGGAATGTCCCAATTGGTATGCAAATAAATTCTGTGCTAAAAGCAAGGAACAAAAAAAAACAAAAAAAAAAAAACCGAAAAAAACCCCACCAACACACGTTTGGAGACTGAATGCTTAATTCAACATACTAGTTTTAGGTTGATGTAATGTCTTATATGAGTGGTATCATGCTGATATGAAAGTGTAACAATGAAGGTTAAATCTCAAGCATGAAATTTGACTGTGACAAAAATGTTGTAGAAAATCTAGCATAATGCTTGCAAAATGTTCCATTTTCAAAACTACCCATGTCATTAAGGAGCCCAATTCTATTTTTCTTCAAAGGAGTTCAGATTGTTTGGAAAATGACACTTCATCTCAAGCTATTTGGACATTTTGAAAACTGTATGATCTATAATGTATTTCAATTAATGTACAGAGTGTTCAGATTATTTTCTTCAGTGGCTGAAATCCTTCTTTTCCATGGGCTGAGATCAGCTGTGGAGTTGGATGTTACTTACTTTGATGAAAATGTTAAAACAATCTGACTGCAAATTTAAATTAACACGAAAATGATTGAAAGTTGACCTGTCACATAAACCTGCTGGATTGGAAAGTGAATTAATGTCTATCTTCTATATTTACATTAAAAAAAAACTACTTGTTGAATGAAAATGGAGCAGATAATCAGTGACTTCTAAGCATCTATTCATTATTTTCAAGTGTCAAGCAGCCACATTTATACATTCTCTTCCCACATATAGACATAAATGTCCAATTGTCTTTCAATCCTTTCAGTTGTCTGTATCCCTCATTCTCACAGTTCTCAGCATTCATGCTAACTCTGAACAGTCCTGAGGGCAGGAAGTCCACAGGATAATCATCTGAGATCTCAGGAATCATTCAAAAAGGAGGAATTATGCAAGTCACAGTTTGACCAGAGCCTAATTCTGTTACTTTTACACACCAAGTTGAAGATAACTTAATCCTAGACTTTCTGAAAAGATTTTAAAATTATTTTTACATCATAAATACAATGGGTGCCATCACTTCATATTTGTAAATAAATAAATATGTGTTTCTACATTTTCTAAACTTGGGTCATCTTTTTAATTACCAAATTAAAATGACTCCAAAATGTTCTGTGATTATATCACATAACTAATAGGAAGGTATAATAATTGTGAAACCTTGGTATAAGAGCATTCCCTTAGCTGGAATTAAATTGTGGTAACTAAGACTGCCTACAATGGACTTTCATTTTGATACAGTACATGTTTTCTCTGACAAATATGCACACAATGTTGAAGGCTACACTGATGAAATCTGTAGATTAAATGCACAGGTGAAGAGAATGATGAAATTAACAGATCAGATCACTGGAATCTGTTGTGATGAAGAAAATTCCAGATACTACAATACAAATCATGTTGTACAAGCTTTCAGGTTTGCTTTCCTCATTTTTGGCTACAGAAGCAAAACAATGATCCAGGACCTTTGTTTCTGAAAAAGTTCATGATTTTCACAAGTATTTCACAAATGCAGACAAAGGTAAGAATGCAATCATATACCTCTTAGCTCATAGGTATTATTGATTACAGCACTAGAAGAACTAACATGCACAGTGATAAAGATAAAAACTTATGATTTTGTGTTTACATCATGAGTGTTATTTACTTCAGAAATTTGAACTGAATTATCTCTGTGTTCCTCATAAGATCAGTTACTTTGGTACGACTAGAGAAAATAGACATTCTGTAACAAACGAGTAGAATATCTTCATTACTCTTTTTTGGAAGACTTCACATAATTGAAAGGCTTTGATTATCAAACTTCTAGTTTTGCAAGGACCAAAAATCTGGAAACATAAATTAAATAAGAGAGTATCCATGGTTATTAGAAATTTATATCTGTATTCACAAGTGTTGATTATTAAGATATAAATCAGACTGATTTATGTTATAATATCTTGCATTTATGCAACTTGCTTGTTAGGGAATCTGAGTAAAAATTAAATTGTAAACTCTTAAAAAAGACTTGAATTACTAGTTTAAACTAGTAATTTAAAGGAGGTTATCTTCCTCCTTGATGTGCACATTACATCAACTTGGATTGTCTTGCACATAGGTTGAGATCTAAGACAGTATATGAGTATCTGAGTTTCTAACTTTCACTTCCTAAAACCTCACTGCTGAGATGGTCTCTAAAACATGAAGAAAATATAAATACCATGGAATGGTTTGTTAAAGACACAGTAAGGTCAATAGAGAACAGATGCTCTCTGTATGTCGGCAAATAAGACACATATGAAAATCTTAGGCTTTTCACCTGCATGTAATCTGCATGACTGAAGTTACTTGACATTAAAGAAAGGAGGGAACTGTTGAACAAGAAAAGTTGCCAGTGGAGTTCTTGCACATTGGAAGTTAACTTAAAACTAAATTGTAAATGAAGAGGGCCATGATAAAGTGACATAATTAACCTTTTTATTTATTTAATTTTTTTTTTTTTTTTTAGTTAATATCACTATTGGTATTAAGAAAAATGAAGGCCTGGAGAGAGTTCAAGAAGAGCTGAGCTATCCCACTGTAATTACCACAACTCCCAGCAGGGTCCTTAGCATCTGATTAACACCACAGCAGGACAGCTGTCCTAGAACACATCTCTGTGCCAGAGTCATGGAGATAAAGCAAAGGTGTTGACTGATAAACATAAAGGTGACTTTAATGTTTAAAATAACTGAAATTTGCAGCTATACTTTATAATTTATATGCATCTTAATTGAAGATGTACATTTGGGGAAAAAGACTAAAGGAGAGAAAGAAAGAAAGAAAGACTGCAAAAGTTACATTTATACAACGTAAACACAAAATAATTTTCTGGAGAATATTTTTTTTTCCACTTCAAAAAACAGAATAAATGTAGTAAGTGACTTGATTACATCTAATTAATTTTTTTTCCCACTATAGTGGTGTACTGGTTTTGGCTGGGCTAAAGTTAATTTTCTTCATAGTAGCTGGTATGGTACTCTGTTTTGGGTTTGTGCTGAAAACAGTGTTGATAACACAGGGATGTTTCAGACTTTGCTGACCAGTGCTTACACAGAGTCAAGTCCTTTCCTGCTTCTCACATCGCCCCACTAGTAAGCAGACTGTGGGTACACAAGAAATGGGGAGAAGACATGGTTAGGATACCTGACCCCAACTGACAAAAGAGATATTACATCCCATATGATATCATGCTCAGTGATAAAACCTGGGGGGAAAGTTTGTTGGGGTTGCCATTGTGCAGGGACCTATGTTTTTTTTGTTTTCTCTCTTTTTTTTTCTTTCTCTCTCTCTTTTTTTTTTTTTTTTTTTTTTTTTTACCCTATTAATTGATCCTCATCTCAACCCGCACGTTTTCTCACTTTTGGCCTTCCAATCCTTCCAATTCTGTCCCCATCCAATTGTGGGAGAGTGAGTGAGAAGCTGTGAGGTCCTTAGCTTCCTGCTGGGGTTAAATTGTAAGCACTGGCTTTTTATATCTGTATATTTGCGGTAAGATTTGTTCATTTGTTACATGGCATTGGATGGACGCTAGTCAATAACATGATTAGTCACTTGTATAGAGAGCTTAGGACAACACTACCTTGTCACTGAGATAAGGAAGGCCAGGAGTTAATAGTTCACTCAGTGCTTACTGTGTGAGACTTCCAAAGCTGCTCAATCACTTCAAAGGTTTCTTTAGTTAAGTACGTGTTTCACCTTACTTATACTTCTCATTTACTTTACTTTTATCTTGCTCTTACATTACCCTACTCTACCCTAACCTACTTTTGAGAAAGAGTTTCCTTTACTTCATCCTACTGGAGCTGAAGAAATTCCTTTTCTGTTGGCTTTGCATCCAGCTTGACAAAGGAGAATGAAGTAATTATTTATTCTGGAAATTTCCTGCAACATATGTTTTGCTTGTCAATCACTTGGCTCCAATGCAATGTTCTAGCTAAATTGCAACATGCATTCTATGTTCAGCATTAATAAACTCATTACATGACCTGATGCTATCACAATTTTATATACATAATTTCCAAAATATTTCTGATAACTTTGTTCTCTCAGAACTTTTCAACAGACTACATATTCCTCAATAAAGAATTAATTGCCTAAAAATTCATAAACAAGAATATATGTTTCTTATTTTACCAATAAAATGCAATATACTTTAATCTACCTTTGAAATTTCTATTAAGTTTTTAATAATTGGCATTTACTGTAACTTGCAGTCCAACATAATTTGAAAGATTTTTTCATTAGAACTTCAATTAAAATGCACTAGTGTAACCTTAAGAAGGCTCTTTTGCAAATATCTCTCTAGTAAGACAGAGTTTGAAAGAGCTGGGGGGTCAGAAGTGTTTAATATATTTTCAGCATTGCAGTTTCAGTAGTTGTATCAAGGTAAGCATATTCCTACTGGGGCTGGCCTGATGGATTTAAAAAAAAAAAAAGAAAAAGAGGTTCTTCATTTGACAAAATTGGTTGACTGGGATCTTTGCCTAAGCAAAATAACAAACAAACAAACAAAAAAACAAAACCAAACAGAAACACACACACACACAGAAGTGTCATGTTGAATAGCCTATTAAACTCTATGTTAGATTGCTAAACAAAGTAATTTGAGTATTTGTCTGTTGAGAATACCTGCCAAATGAAAGTGGCAGGCTGAGGCACAGTATGTTCCTACTCAGAAAAGAGAGTAATCATGTATTCCATTTTCCTTCCATTTTTAAGGTTATTTTTTTCAGAATGTCCATTACTAGTTTATCTTAACAATGGTAAATCAAGCTGATTTGCTGCAGCCCAGTCAGAATCTCTCCTCTGTATAGTCCTGAGCTATGTCTTGATAAAGAAACAAACATCCTCTGTGAAATTCGTACAGAGAACTATGCAAATGTATGGATGGTTATCCTCTCCCTAAGTGTATTTCTAGCCTGGTACTGAAGTGCCTTCCTAGTTCCAGAAATCTGTTCATGGGGTTATTTTCTCCCTGAAAATAGAAATGCATTGATAGATGTAGATGCCACACTTGAAGGACAATTGAAGATGGGAACTGTTTCTATGGAATATTCTGGTAAATTCTCATTTAAAAATTTAATTTGTTCATTATAAAGAGAGTAATAAGGAGACAATCTTGTTTATCTGGGAAATCTTTATGGGTCCTTGAAAAGACAAATACATTCCTATGGACACCGGAAAATAATATAGAAGCTGAAACACATACAGTAGTATCTGTCTATCAGATTCCAGTCTAAAATTCACTGTCAAGAGTTAAGGACCTTGTTTTCCGGTACAGTCTGTGAAAATAATTAGTGCATGTTTACACAGATGAGCTTGGTATAATTTCAGGTACCCTCCCACAAAAGCATAAGTTATGGACTTGATCTTAGGTTTTTGGTATCTTTTTTTTTTTTTTTAATTATTATTATTTTATTTCAAATGAAAGAGAAATATTTCATGCTAAAATAGTCACAAACTTCTAAAAAAATGAATATACACCCTGAAAACAGAAAACATGCTATCAATATCAGAAATTAACTACTGTTTTTTTTTTTTTCACTTCGCCAAAATACACCACCTACATTTTGAATGTTGTTGCCACAGGTGTACAGCAGATGAAAAACAATCTCTTGAAATCAGTGAGCCTGGTTTAGCTTTATTGATGAAAAGATTGTTAGCAATCAAGGACACATAACCACGGGCGTAGTTATATGCGGTGCTTTATTTCAGCGCTGGGAAACCAGGGGTTCGCACCCAAAGCTGGCTTCGCGGGTCAGTTTAAGTTACACAGTATTTATACAGTCCATTCACATACATATTCATATATTCATTAAGATACGTAAGGGTTACTCAATATTGATTACAACATCGATTGCTACATCTTGGAACTATTTTGATCATGTGCAGTGTCCTCACTCTATATGTATTTAGGCTAAGATAAAAGCTAGGTTGTTAAGATAAGAGTGTACTCGAACACGATATGCTTGAACATCCTCTCAGGGACAGTTTACAAAACTGATTCACCCTTTCAGGAACATTTTGTAAAACTGGTTCGGTTACTAACAAGATGAGCGGAATCTGGTCCTGTCTTATTAAATTTGGCATAAGTGAGACAAAATTACTGAATATTTACAGAAGAAGCCTGAGGCTCCATTCATGTTCAGCTTCTGTTTCAACAGTCTGTGTCTGAAATCTTTAGGTGACAGGTGAGTTAAAGCAGAGAGGCAAAATTCTCACCTCACTGAAGAAAATGTCAAATGCTCATTGATTAAATCTGGGCAGAGGTTACAACTCAACATTTAACTGTGTTGCTAAACTAACGATTTCACTCTATTAAGAGAAGCAAGAATCAAGTTGTACAAGCCAGTTATTCTATCAATCAGAATGTTTCCAATATTGGCTTTTCTATATAGGAGCACAAAGAAGGATGTTTGGACACCCAAAATTGTTTATCATATAAAAAGTCAGTACATCTTAAACAACTGGTTGAATGTTTAATTTTATCTTTCAGAACAGTTTCACTAAGTCTTAGAAGTCCTTTTATTTCTGTATATTCTACTTGAGACTGCACTAATCAAACTAAGATAACCAGATCAGGAAAAAAAAAAAAAAAAAAAAAAAAAAAAAAAAAAGATTAAGAAGGGTCTGAGGCCATTTTATCTGTCCCCTAAGGGACAGATAAAGGGCTTTGTAGGACGGGATAATTTGCCTATCTTTCTGCATTTTCAAATCAGTGGTGATGGAATGTGGAATGAACTGTAGATTGATTATCATGTCTTTGAGCAGAACACTTTATATTTAATTCTTTCATCAGTTTATACTAGATAATTATGTGTGAGGAGGTTTATTCTTTGCTTTCAAAGAGTTGTCAATGTGTGGGTTGACAGTACTGAGGAACAGAAAAGTTCTTTTTAATTACTCCCAGCAGTGAACATTCCTTCAGACATAGCTGGGATCTGCGATAATTTGCTTCTCATTGCTCCTGACTATGCACTTACAGGGAACTGAAAGATCCCAGTCAACCCTAGAGGTTGGTTTCCACATTTGCACCAAACTTTCAAGATATTGGTTCTGCTTTTAAAACAGATATAGTGATAAACTGATGGCAACCTCAAAGCTTTTGGCACCTATGTTGTTGCACGTGGCAATCAGTAGGCAGCAAAGTACTGAAGTACTTTCTGGTATGTTCTCCACAGCAAATTTTTATGAAGAACATACAATTAGTGAGCACTTCATGTAAATAATGCTTGGCCTAATTTGCTATGTTTGCAAATTAGAATTATCCTTTCTGTGAGACACCTTTGAGAAGAAACAGTAAAGGCAGAGAATAAATGAACCACAGTACTAATAAAGTTGAATCCTGGCTTTCTGTTTTCTGGTTTACACTTTAATCTATGTCCCCCAGGTTTAAAAGTGAGCATGAAGGATAATACTGTCTTCTGTATGCAATTTAGAGTTCTTTTGTACCATTTTTGTGTGTAGTTCACTTCATTTATCATATGCTGTGAAAAAAATTGGTAACTCAGCCCATGATGGACTTCAAAGACATCAGATTAGCAGCAGAGTTCCTCCAATGTGTTACACCTAGAGCAGAAGTTTGCTTCATGATTAATTCAGGATAAGGCTAAAGCTGCAGTACTGTTAAACTGCATGGAGAAGGGTCCAGTTAATATAGTTATATCAAACATCAAAACCGTCAGAAGTTGTGCTAGTGTCCAGCCATTCCTCTGCAAAGACATTCCTGTTATTTAAACATTCATTCTCTGGCTAAAGATAATTTAATTCTATTATTCAAAATGAAATAGATAATGCAAGTGGGATAGAAATTATTTGAAAAGCCTAGAGTCTGGTAGGTAAGGCAGTCTTCTGAAAGACAGCAGATGCAGATTTCAGTTCCTTTGAACAAAAAAGGGATTGTACTTACCAGTAAGGCCTAGGATGAAAAAAAAAAAAAAAAAGGCCAAGGCTACAGCACCACTGTCTATGTTTTATCTTGCTTGGGGTCCTACTGGTAACTTCAAAGAAAATAGAAAAATCAGTGATGAGACAATTCCCCATGGGGAGAGCTTTTAGAAATTTGTTTATGGAGAACAAAGAAAGTCTGAATTATCTAGTCAGCAGGAGAGACTGAGGAAGGGCTTTAGATGGATTACAGATGCTGAAAAGACCCTAATAATGGTCTTAAGAATGTACATCATGTACATGAAAAGAGGAAGAAATTTCGATTGTAAATATATCTCATATAGCCCACTCTTCAGAATCTTTGCCTAAGTGAGTATTTCTGATAAAAGCTTTTCAACTGTTGATGGTAAATTCTGAATCTACTTATCCTAATCTGGAGCATCTTGGTGGTGATATATACCTGCAAACTGTTACTGTATTATGCTGCAAATTGTTCACTGAGTATACAACAAACTGAGCTGTTCTTATCTAAATCTATACCATTGCTTTTTCCTGAATCTTACCAAAGCTAAAATAAATTTTGTTTGTTCCATACACAACAATTTGCTGAAAATGTCATGTTTAATGTTCATTATACACACTGAGTAAGTACAATATTTGCAGCAAGACAATTTTAGGGCAAGAAGGAAACTACAAGTGGTGGTGGAGAAATAAATTAGCAAATAGCAAAAGAGCTCTTTCAAAGAGAGATTTTTCCACTTGAGTTTGAGGTTAAAAAGACTCTCTTACTCCCTCTTGTATGCTTGGTGCCAGATAGGTTCTCATAGCAGTTCAGAGAGCTGAGATGTAAAACAAATTAGAATGGTGTTTGCCCAAGAGCTAGTATTAAAGGTTATTAAAACTTGCTTTCATTTGTTCCCTTGGGTTTTGTTTTTTTTTTTTCCTTCCAACAACTGAGTCTTTATTTGTGTTGCTTTAATTACAAGGCAATTACTAGTGTCATAGCAAATGTAACTCAATGGACAAATCTGCAACCTGAAAATATGTCTCTGTCGTATATTGACAGTGATGAGTCAGGGCACCACAAGGGCTGGCAGCTCCCTGGGTCTGGGCACTGGCATTGCTAGGGGCTCCCCTGCATGGGTGATGTCAGGGTCTGACAGCCAGAGGGAAGAAGAACCTGGAGAAGAAGAGACTGTGGGGAGACCTCATCACAACCTACAGCTTCTTCACAAGGGGAGGAGGAAGAGCAAGCATTGATCTCTTCTCTCTGGTGACCAACAACAGAACATGAAGGAATGGCAGGAAGATGTGCCAGGGGAGGTGTGGGTTAGACATTAGGAAAATGTTCTTCACTCAGAGGGTGGTGAAGCACTGGAACAGGCTCCCCAGGGAGGCAGTCATAGCCTAAAGCCTGGCAGTTTTCAAGAAGAGACTGGACAACGCCTTCAGACACATGGTGTGAACTGTGGGGTTGCCATACACAGGGGACTCAATTGAGTTGGACTCAATGATCCTTGTGGGTCCCTTCCAACTCAGGACATTTTAAGACTGTATGGTCCCTCACCCCAGCCAGAAGAAGGTGATCAGCCAGGACATTGGGCAGCTCTCTGGGGATGGCATCAAGAATGGGCTCAGACCAAAGGGTAGGAGGTACAGGTCCAGGGAGGCCATGACATGGTGGCACCACCACTCAGGCTGAACCCTGTGGCAGAGCCTGGAATTTTTCCTGCTTGGAATTTTTTAGTTATCACAGCTCTTGTCTTGACAGGAGGGTGAAGTAAATGACCTACCAGGCCCCTGGTGTTTCACTTTCACAGGGTGCACCAGTTCTGAAGGATATAGGATAGGGATAAAGGACAAAGGAAGGGGATACACGCAGTCCTGCATGCATCTAACTCCCTGACACTTTGTGTCCATATAGTGATACAAAACCATAAGAAAGCTGTAGGTTTGGTAAATTCCTCATACTGCTTTTCTGTTTCTTTATTGCTGCTTACATCCCATGTGTGGAAAAGCAACTTAGCTATATAACGAATAGGGAAAATTCTCAGCTGAAATCAGTGATGTATATGCAGTTTACACCAGCTGGGAAATCTACCTCAACATGTTTCAACATCTGACAGAAAAAGAAGCAGTTTAAACCGCAAGTGTTTTTGTATGCTGCTACAGTTACCTCCTCAGATATTTACATTTTGGGCAATTGAATTAATTGCCTGGAAAACACCACACTCAAAACACACACAGCAGGTGCTTCTTCAACTTAGTTTACATTAATTGCTTTCTTTGTTGCTTCAAGAGTCAGCAACACACAATATTTTACAATTAACCTATCTGGTCACAATGGTTACTAAGTGCATCTTGTTTATCCAGAATGTCTGTGACTGCTGAAGTAATTTATTTCACAGCTAAGGAAGAGGTCTGAGACAGATCCTGTGTTGAAAAACACATTGACTGGACAAGCAAAGTTAGAGGTTTGTAGGTCAGTGTTTCCTCCCAATTAAGACAGTGAAAAAAATCAGGTTCAGTGAAAAAAAATCAGACACCTAATGATTCAGCTGCAGTCAGTACTTTAGATGTAGCTATGAAGTAAGCACAGATGCAATTCAACAAGCTCTAATGGATTTTACCAACAGTGTGGGGCTTACAGATACATGACATGACAGTTGCAAAATGATTGCTAATCTTTAATTTACATAATGTAAATGAAATGCGTAGTTTCCATGTCTTTGGTTTTCTTTGTTGTGTTTTTGTTGTTGTTGTTGTTGTTGTTGTTGTTGTTGTTGTTGTTGTTGTTGTTTTATTTGTGGTTTTGTTTGTTTGTCCTGGTGATGATGAGGTGCTGCAAATTTGAATCCTGCTGTGCTCACTGATTATACAGTATGATTCAGCATGAGTTGGTATGTGAATAACCACTGCTGTGACTAGGTTTTACATGCTCCTCCTGCTTCCACACCCCCTCCACTAAAAGAAAAAAAAAAAAAAAAAAAAAAAAAAGGAGAAATCTTTTATTATAGATCCATGAGAGACCATCTAATATGAAGACCTATTTCAAGAAGGTATTTAACCATGTGTTTCCCTTATGTGTGTATTTCTCCTCAGTGAGATACAGCCATGCATTTGAAATGTGAAAAAGTTTGATTTCTTTGATGGAGGAAGATATACTCTTTAATGGAGGTCTTGGTCTCAAATTAACTTTTTGTTTGTTTGTTTGCTCTTAAAATAATGCATGATTGAGTTTTGACAGTGAAATTGAATAAGCCTTTTAAAAATCTGATATTTGAGATATGTAGACTCTTTAAAAGCCTGTGTGTGGGTATACATGGCCCATCTTGATCTCATCACAATAACAGATATTTTGCAAAAATAAATTAATAATATAAAAGCAAAACCAAACACATGAAGTTTTTTAAAAATAATTTCCCTAGAGCAATACTGGAGACTTAATGGCATAGAAAAAAAGTATCTCCTCCCAAATAAAAGTTAATTGAAATGTGAGCTTGAGATGTGCTTGTCATTTGTGAAGCTCATCATTTGTAGATTCATAAAGATAAATATTGTTTTTCACCAAACCTTCTCTGTTGATGTAAAGGTTTTTGGTGGGAGTGTGAGGAGTATAGGAGGGGCTTGAGGATCAGCTGGTATTCTAAAGACCTAAAGGTCGTTGGACTTTTTTTTCCCTGAAAAACAAAAACAAAAAAACAGAAACACAACCAAAACCAAACACCCTCCCCACACCCCCCCCCAACAAACAAAGCAAACAAAAAAATTAGTCACTTTCCATTCTTTGTGGTGTTGGTTCCAATTTTTCAACACACATAGGATACGTAATAGAATTTAAGTTAAAGAAATATCCCAACAGTGAAGAAACCTCATTTAAATGTAAAGTTCACAAGCCAGTTCTGATCTTCTGCAGTTTTTAGACTGTTACAGGGGTTTTCTTTAATACCAATGAAGCTGTAGATAACCAATCAGACTATACGCATGGTGTTAAACATAAATAAAAAATGGTAAGCTATCTAAAAGCTATCAACAATGTGCCTAGCTCTTTTCCTTTTAATTTTGTGTTTAAAAGAATTTGTTCATGTAATGGAAGCAATAGCAAACCAATTTCGTGTGCTTTTGAAAATGCTATTTCAGATGTTTCATTGAAATTTCATCTCAGGTTTTATCATCGTAATTCTGAAGTTTAAGTTTTCCCCTGCCAAAGGTTTAGAGATTATACTCAAATATACCACTAAAGTAATAATTTTAATGAACACATATCTTTCAAGGTCTTTATTTACACAACAATTTGGATTTGAACCTTCCAGATTGTATCAGGCACAAGGGAATGGAGTGATCCATCAGAAGGGTGTCATAACAAATTAAAATTATACAGTTTAGAACCCAATTCAGTTCTGGGAAGGTAATTGTTCAATGATTAATGAGATGTTGCAGATAATTCTTACTGAAAGTACAAAAAGTGTGAGGCAAAAAAGGCAAAAAGTATTGAAAATCACTTGTTGTTTGTGGAAGACGGTGTCCAAGATGGTTTTATTCATACAGATAAAGAAAGAATAAACTAGTTTCTACTCTTTTTGTTCTCCCTTGCTTCTCTAGTAAGTAGATGTCCAAAAACTTGCTGGCAGCAGATGTTTATAAAGCTTTTGGGAAGACAGATGGATACACACAACTGGATTCTTAATTTGGTAATGGGAGGTTGAAAAAAGCTGTTTTATGGATGATTGTGTTTCAAAACAGCATAAGGAAAGTAAGTGAAGAAGGAATTTCCCTTCCTTTATTATTCCATTGCTTTGAAAGTAAGCCTTGTATGAAGATAAACTTCTTCCTGTACTCTCAACAACACATAAAGAAACAGCTAAAGCATGGATAAAAGGTAGGAAGGAAGACAGGAAGGAAAGGAATGAAGGTATACCTTTGGTATTCTGCCATGTACCTGTGGGAGATTGACAAACTGGAGAGTCAAAGAGTGGCACTGAGGTGATCAGAAAGCTGGAAAATGGAATGTGAGGAGAGACTGAGAGACATGGGGTTTTTTTTTGTCAGCCTGGAGGTGTGAAGGATATGGCAAATCTAATTGCTGGTTTTAACTCCATAATGGTGAATTACAGAAAAGTCAAAGCTGACAGACAAGAAGCAGTAGTAATAAGATGTGAAAAGAGAAGGTTCATCTCCATATGCTGAAAAAGTGCTCATGATGAGAGCAGTAAACACTGAATCAAGTTGGTAAAGGAGACTCTGAAAACTCTCATTTGTGGAAGTTTTGAAAACTCACTTAGGTAAAGCTCAGAGCAACCTGATCTAATGTCGAAGCTGACTCTGCTTTGAGCAAAGTATTAAACTAGATAATCTCCACAGATTCCTTTGAAACAAAATTATACTGTGATTCTATAATTTTCTGCGTCCTCGAGCCTGCTGGAACTCAGTCTACATTTTCATGTTAAATGATTGTTTATAGTTGCATTGATTTTGGCTGACATGGAGACAGTTTTCTTCATAGCAGGTACTATGGTGCTTTGTTTAGGATTTGTGACCAAAATAGTGTTTATAACACAGGGATATTTCAGTTGCTGCTGAGCAGTGCTTACACAGAGTCAAGGCCTTTTCTGCTTCTCACACCATCCCATCAGCAAGTAGGCTGGGGATGCACAAGAAGTTGGGAGGGGACACAGCTGGGACAGCTTGACTCTGACCAAAAAGGGCATGCCATATCATATGATGTCATGCTCAGCAATAAAAGCTGAGAGAAAGAAGTATGAAGGGGGGACATTTGGACTTGTGACATCTGTCTTCCCAAGTAACTGTTACACATGATGGAGCCCTGTTTTCCTGGGAATGGTTAAACATCTGCCTGCTGGTGGGAAGTAGTAAATGAATTCCTTATTTTGCTTTACTTGCATGCACAGAATTTGCTTGCCCTATGAAACTGTCTTTATATCAGCACATGAGTTTTCTCACTTTTGCTGTTCCAATTCTCTATCCCTTCCTGTTGGGGGGAAGTAAGAACGTGGCTGGGTGGAGCTCAAGTGACTACGGGGGTTAACTCACAGCAATAGTGATACAGTTTTACAATTAAAAAAAACCCACCTCTGAAATACATACCATTCTTTAGTTTCTAGTGTTAAGGAGATCCATGCGTAACATCAACTTTTTATAGAGCTGTCATTTTGAAAAGACTAGAACTACTGATGAGTACCACTGTTTACCACATGATAGCTTTCATAATGGTAAAATCATCTTCCTGCAACAATAAAGCACTTACTAACCACTATAGTTAATTAGAGTAAAATGTAAGTATATTAACATATTCAATTTCCAGAAGTATTAGCCTTTTAGGAAAAAGCTATTTCAATAACAAAATACATAGCCACCAGGAGTCCACAACATTATTACAACTATTTTGCGTGTTTTTATTTTAATAAGCAAGCTGAGCGAACTTGATGTAAAATAGTTTAATTATTCTGAAGCACTTCTGGAAATGGAAAAAATGGTAGTTTAAATTCTTTGCAGGTTGATCTAGCACTGTTGGAAACTATAGTAATTAGTAAATCTGGAAAAGCATTGTTAAAGTTATTATCCTCAGCTTCGATATACTACAGTTTATTAGTGAGCATATTATTTTTGTGCTCCCTTGGGCCACTTAACATTTGCTTCAGTTAATGAGAATCTTCTTCTTAATTAACAATACTGAAATACCCTTTACTTCCTGTTCCCCACAAAATGTATCAATCTCTCAGAAATATACCCCAGAATAACATAATTTTTGAGTTATTAACAGCAAAGACTATACTTTGCATTATTTTGCATTTTCATCAAAGCTTTTTGAAAGACACTTAGTGAAATTTTGTATATTGCCCATATCTTAATTAAAAACATGAGCTGATATTAAAAGACACTGAATGATTCAAGGTAAAGTCCATGTGAAGGTCTTGTATGAAGGATAATGAATTTTTTAGTTTTCTAAAAATTCAAAATGCTGTTGTACAATGTTAAGGTCAAAGCTGCAGAAGAAACAGTTTCACATCACCTTTGTGTAACTATCAAGAACTGTGCCCATATTATGCATGATCATAACCTTTTAGTTCAGTTCAATTGAACAATGTCCTCTGAACAAGATTGTAGTGAAGTGAACACAAGAGTCTAGCTTGCCAGTCAGAAGTACATGTTAACCTTTTGCTCAAAATAAGATCAAGCAGAAATCTATTAAATTGACAGAGTAATTTTTATTTAGAGAAAAAAAAAATACTTCTGCTGTATTGTGGTACAGAGGAGACAAGCCTTACGAAATGCAGTAAGTTCTCTGCTTTCTCTGATGAAAAAATAAAAACTTTCTCCAGTAAAATTTTCTAATTTTTGCCTACTGAATAAATACTATCAGATTTTGTGCTCCAAACTATAAGCATGACAATGATATAAATATTTAGAGCAAAAATGCTGAATTTGGGATACTGATATTTAAGTCAGTATATCAGTTTTGATTTATTTCACAAAGTCATAAACAAATGCTGTCACTTCCCTCCCTGCTCTCCTCTTTTCCTTCCTATCTCCTCCCTTCCTGCCTCCAAATTCTGCAATCTTTGCTCAAACACAAGAGACAAACTCATGATAATGACAAGCCTTTTCTGTCTAGCTTTGCTGAAACACTACAGTGAGAGAAAAAAGGCAAGGTCTGCACAGTGACTTTCACTGATTATTATTGCTATGTCCACTCCAGTACAGGTGTCCATTTACAGCACTTCTGTCCCCCTCATTCAGTGGGGTGAGGGCAGAGTTAACTTTTTAATACTCTGTGTGGTAACTGGGAGTAACAAAAATTACTTGAGAGGTTCAATTAAATCATGAATTTGCTTAAAGCTCAGTGGAATTACAGCAAATAGTGGCTTGGCAAAAGTTTGTAAATATATCATAAAACTTAACAAGACTTCAACAACAAATCTCAAAATTATATTGCCCTTATGTGCCCAGAATAAAGTTAGGAAAAGAGGAGAAAAAATAGATTAAGATATCAAAAGAAAGGTAAGATTTCATCACTCCAAAGGTCCATTGATCCAGTGACAATCTCTGTAGCTCTCCTGGTGGTCGGTGTGATGAAACTTCAGCACTGGTGTCCTGAGTGAGAAGATTTTTTATACTTTAGTTCATTTGCATGTGAGATAGGAGAGGGCAGCTCATCTCCTCCCTCTGCTTGCTCCTCATGCTAATTAAGGACATCGTTCCAGAAATAAGTTGGTGGTCCCAGAAATACAGAGGTCCCAGAAGTGCCCAGAAGTGAGTTGACTGGTCCTCTAGGGGTAGCTGGTGTTTTGATATTTCCCCTAGCTGGTCAGTGATTGCTGAATTACCCTGCCTTTGTTCAAGCCTAATTAATGAGGATTCAAGGAAGGGATATCATTAATGAGACCTTCATTTTGCAAAGAATATGGAGGCCTCAAGGAAGACATAAATCCTGTCTCCACAGTGCTTACCTCTTCCAGAAGTTGCAAAAAACAGCTGTTTAAGGCATAACAAGACGCATACCATATCCATCACAGATTCCAAATATTTTGAGTTCAAAGAGAGACTGGTTTATTACCTTTTGCACTAGTTTCAGACAAACTGTACTGGTTAGTGTACTGGTGTAAGAAGAATTAATGCTTCTTATATCTGCTGGTGGTGGCTGTCTTTCTGGTCTGTTTATCTGAAGAAAGGTCATGACAACATGCTGGGGCACCTGAGAAATTCAGTGACCCCAGGCAAGAGCTTCAAGAACACAGTCTAAAATAATATCCTGTATTCTGGTTTACAGTGAGTTTTTCCTTCTCTGCATTAATCTTCCTTCTCACCAATGCATTCATTGTAAGTCTAGAATGCTGAAAATATGACACAGCTGGTGATAGTGATTATTTTTTTATGGTGGTATGATATAAATTGGTGAATGTTTGACCTCGACGATGATTTTCTACTATCCAGTACTTCTATCTGGCACTGTTTTCAATCATTTTTGTGTTTGTTGGGGCAGGAGGGGACAGTTTGTTTGCTTGTCTCCTTGCTCTGTTTTTCTTTGGTAGGCAGACAGGAATAGAGGTGGTGTGTGAGATTAATCCGATGTTAGAGGAATGGGATTGGAGGGTCCATCTGAAGAGAAGATGTGGAGGAGAGACATGAGTTTTCTCGGATTTCAGTTGCTTTTACTCAGATGTCCCGTGGCACATGCATAGATGTGCAATGTTCATAGGGTCACACCTCAGGAGGTGAGCCTACACCAGACACTGGCTAATACAGGCATGTCTAGAGGTGACTCATGAAGGAAAGAGGCATAAAGTAAAGGTTAGGTTCAGTGTCTCCTGTTTGGTGTGACAGATTTAACAAATCTACTGAGTCTGACATGTCACCTCTTGTCCAGTAAAGAAATTTCAAATACATAATTTTGCCTGACACCTGACATATTGCAGCATTATTGTCAAGGTTTAAGGCAAGGTGGCAATAAACCATGGCAGACGCTCCCTGTTAACCCCTCACTTCCTGCTACCCCTTTCCTTTAGATTGGAAAGATGATAGGAAAGACAAGGGGAAAGGAAGAGAGACTTAGACTTCAAGTAGGAGAGTTTTAAAGGGTTTTACTAATGCTACCAATAAATAGAGAATATGTATATATAATATACAAAACCAATCTCGAATGCTTGATGTGGAGCTGGTGTCACTCCAGTAGCGGTGGAGCTGGGTGTGCAGAGCTGGCAGCTCCAGCAGGTGCAGGCCAGGCCTCCAGAAGTCATGAGCGGGACATCACAGCAGACCAGAAACTGGTTGCAGGGATGCAGGGCCTGTAGATCACAGGCAGACAGACAGGGTCCTCTCTAGATGCCGGCCATGACTGAAGAGAGAGTGACCCTCGTGATCACCCTCTTATATAGGGGGTATGATGATTATGGGATGGAATACTTCCGTTGGTCAGTTCTAGTCACCTGTTCCATTCACCCCTCCTCAAACACGCCCCTCTCACAACAGAACGTGGGAAAACTTATCAGTCTTTTTTTTGCTACCATAGTAATAAATCTAAACACAAGCTTCTTCAGCATTCCTTTGGTCTTCTTATCAGCACTGAGTACAGCATCCCAGGAAAAATATGCAGGCTAAAACCCAGAAAAGTACAGTCACCTAGAAGAACTGAGCTGAAAGAAAAATCACTAAAAGAGAACTGGACTTGTTTTTAACAAAACCAGGACAATTATACCAAGAAATTCAATACTGCATTTGTTCAGGACTTCATATTGGAGGAAAATTCTGGTTTTAAATCAGGCAATTACTGTATGTATCAGAAAACTTGTGTAGCTTCAGTGTATAACCTAAAAGACAGGTAATGATAAATGTAAGTATTTGTATTTGCTTTTCATAAGATGCATGTTTTTTTAAAGGAAAATATAGAGATATGAAGGAAGGGAAAAACAAGAATCTGCCAAAGAATTCTTTCATGTAAATTATAACCACAAATACTGTTACTCTGTAAAATAAATCAGATTGTTTAATTTGACTGAAATTTTGAAGATTAAGGAGTTTGCAAGAAGTGATGTGAAGACATTAAAGTGTATCACAAATCATTCTGTCAGCTTATTAATAGCACATTATTAGCTAGTCTTATAAGAGAATGACATCCAGGCTGTCTCGTTTATTTTATACAATACTACTAACAATACGATAAAACTACAATGTTGGATTTATCTGTGTGAAATAATCTGATATTATGGAACAAAATGTAATAGAATTCTCATGCTCAGAAACTGAGTCTCTGGCCTGTATTCTGCCTGTGCAATCTGTCTACAGGCTCTTGTATATTCACAGCATATTTTTTGTAAGTTCTGGTACATAAAATTATAAAAATCATCATGAATCGTGCAAGTGTTGAAGTTTTTTTCTCAGAATTTATTTTGTAGTGATAAAAATTACTAATTCAGTACAATGCAAACTAAAGAGTGATATATTATGATAAAAACTGTAACATAGTAGGTACTATTTTGTGATATGACCCATCAGCAGTAAGTGGCAGTACTTTCTCACTTCTTTAAAGCTGCTTTGAGGGGAGTGAAGCTTTTGGTGATAAAATACAAGAGATGGTGTTTAAGTTGGTTCATTTGCGAACATTTGTAGTGATAACTTCTAGAATGCAGAGCCATAGAAGTCCATCTCTTCCAATTTGAAGAGCAAAGCTTTTTCAATGCATTTCCCCCCTGTTGTGATGTCCTTTAGGTGCTTTGTGGCCATTTCCATAATAGACCGCTTAGATTGCCTTCATTTTTATTTTATGATGTCCTAAGTGCATTACATTTTATCTGCCTTGAGGCATATGTGGAAAAGCTGGAGCAAGAAAGGGAAAAGGACGGGTTCATTACCACAATACTATAAGTCATTCCGTGCCTTCTTATTAGTGGCTGCCTGTATAAAAACATCAAGGGACACCAGTTTGCAACACTTAATTTTGATTTTGTTGTTGTTGTTGTTTGTTTGTTTGTTTGTTTGCTTGTTTTGTGGGGGGGTGTTTTTGTTTTTGTTTTTAACCCTCATTGACTTTTGCAGATGTTTTGTTGGTTGCTTTTCTGCCCCAAAATCCTGTATCCATACTCCAACTTAATTGTTAACTTGTCACGGGAGAGAGAGGAAATGTCATGGAGCAACACTGGAACTGAAGTACAGGTAGGGTAGACAAGTTGCAAAAAAAAGTGAGTATATACAATATACACAAATTGAAAGCTAGGAGTAAGCAAGTTACAAACACATTCTCCTAACCTTCTTCTTCTCAGCTAGAAGGCAGCAGACCTCTTTACAAGGTCAAATTCTGTATGCCTAACCTTTAGAGGTCATGAAATGACACATTTGTTCAAAATGGTTGATCAGTTCAAAGAAAAAGAAAGATGTTATTTGCAGTTGAGTTTATCTGATTTCATCTTCCACAAATGATTCTTCTTATTCCTTTCTATGGTACCAAAAGGACTATGTAGAACTTTGTATTGTTGTTCACGTGAAGATATTTCCATACAGCAATCAGCCTGAATCTTTTCTTTAATTAAAAAAACAAATCAAGTTCTCAGTGTACTCCTTACCATGTTTGGGTTTTTTTTTTTTCCATCTCTTGGTTACAACCCATGGCTCTTTTTTTCCCCATAATCTGTTTTTTTTTTTTTTTCCAACTTAATTTTAAAAAACTATAGACAGTTAAACTCTCCAAACTCTCTAGATATTGTTTCACCAGCAAGATTAACAGAGATAAAATCCCACCTCTTTGCATTCCTCTACTACTCCTTGCTATTTCTTTCTATATGTAAATATATACTTTTTACATTTCCTGTCACTTAGGGCTCATGTGGAGTTCTTTATCCATTCTTTGGGATTGATCTCTTGTCTTTTTCCAGTAAATAACCTAGATTTTGCTGTGTACATACTACAAGTCTTACTTAAGGGGGAGGTCTTTGCATTTAACTGTGATCACCACAGAGAGCAAGCAAGCATGTAGGTGAAGACAGTAGCCTTAAATATCTTGTGAAGTATATAAGATTTCTGCTTAGCATAATTTTTGAAGTGTATTCAAATTACATAACATTCCAAAAATTAGCATTAATTAATCAGTGCTTTATCAATGATTCTACTTTCCGATATTTTCTTTTAAAATATCAATACTACTGAGAAAAATAATACTCCATATTTTCAGAAGTAGTAGGTTATCTGTTTATTTCACTGTACTATTTAGATTGTGTCATTAAAGGTCATGATTTTATACATGGAAATCAGTGTTGATAATACACATGCAAACTCCCACATGTTTTTGCATTCTCTATACCATTTCTAAAACTGCATATGAAGTGTTTTCTATTGGAACAAGTTTGCTATACTGTAGACCAGAAGATTTTGACCTAATTATGCTCAGATGACCTTCTTTTAATAAGAGGTTTGAGTAAGGCACTAAAATAAGCAGGTTCCACAGACTTATTACTTACAGCTGTCCAGCTGATGTACAAGAAGCAGGTAGCCAGCACCATCTTGCCTGAGCCTCTTTAATTTACCCTGTGGTCTCACTCTTCTGAGACATCTGGAAATATACCCTGTTCACACACAGAAGTGAATTCAGAAGCTAGGGCATAAAACATCTGGACAAATAACAGTGTGATATACCTTAAATTATATAATCTTAACATGCTTTTTGTCTATATTTACAATAAGCAGCAGCCCAAGAAAGTTGTTTAAGTGTTTTAGTTCTCCAGAACTGAAATCACGACATTAATGATAGTTTCGTCCACAGTTTACCACCTGTTACCCTGTAATCATACCCTGTAATCCTTTTAGTTATCTACATGATACTAGGATGAAAAAAAGGGCACATAAGCTCTTGCTCAAGTGGCAGGGCAAAGATGAAACTGCATCATAATTTGAGTTACTAGATAACCAATAAACTCTCCTGTGTATGTTCTGATCTATGGCACTTAGATTGACTCTAATTGTTATTTACAATTCTATATTCTTGGGGAGTTTCTAATCTACTTTTTAAATTTTTTGTATGTAGTTTTGATCTGTATTTTTATCTTCCACAATTATAACTTTTTTTTTTTTTTAGGAGACATATTAATCTCATATAATATTGAACACTAAGGTTTATTTATTTACATGTTATATATAATTATTCTATTTAATGTTATTTCCAATAGTGAATATTCTTTTTATAAAACACCTGCTTCAAATCAGGGCATAGCAATCCTTTATTTATACTGTATCTGATTAAAGTCATTCCACTCATACAGTTACTAAAAAAGGATATCTAAACACTCAGAATGCAAAATGATAGGACATCTAAACACTCAGAAGGCAAAATAATAGACATTTACTCCCATTAAAATAAAAGTGGGGTTCTCATGCATAGAAGAGTGATTTAAAAGAGAGAGAGAATTGCTTCTCTTTAAAGGTTAAGATAAAGCAATCTACTTGCCTTCACAAGTACACAGTCCTTTGATTTATCTCAGGTTTAGTGTTACCTATTCATGAAAGAAGCAGTGTTAAAATTATAATATCCTAGATTTTAAGGGCAGGATATTGTCTCTATTTTCAGAAGTGTTTATGACAACAAATCCATTTTATGCTAAATTTAATTGATGAAGTTTCTTTAGAATTGTTAGCCGAGAAAAACTTCAATGTTGAAAATTTTTCTCAGATATAAAGACATAGTAGGAAGTTCAAAAATGGGTTTGGAACAAAATTCCTTCACTTCTATCCCAGTCTTCACTCATTCTTGAAATTATTGAAATCTAAAATCTAAAAGTATATTTTTGAAAAATCAGACCATAAAAAAGAAGATGATTTTCTTTCATGTGGTTTTTTGTTGTTGTTGTTGTTGTTATTGTTGTTGGTTGGTTTAATTTGGTTTAGTTTCATTTTGTTTGGTTTAATTTGGTTTAGTTTGATTTTGGTTGGTTGGTTGGTTGTTTTTTTGGGTTGTGTGTGTGTGGTGGTGTTTTTTTTTTCCTTTGAACCAGGCCTCCGGAAGAATTGATATTTGTAGGAGAGATCACTGGTAAATATAGGAAATACCACAGCCATCTTTAATTTTACAATTTTGCAAATCAAAATAGGCTGCTTAGGAAGCCTAAATTATTCATATGAGAATCCATGTTTTTAAATGTATATTTCAACTAATTAGAACACAAAAATATTTAACATACTGATGTAAAATATTTAAATTCTAACACTATAGGTCTGGCCTTGAAATTGTTGAGGGGGAAAAAAATTCATTAACTCCTAATGAAAGTATAAGTTTTTTGATATTTCTTGGAGATACTCATTGTCTTTCAACATCAACAATATATAAATAAAATATAATTAAAGACTTTTATTAACACTAGATATCCAGATCTTAAAAAATGTGAAAAGTGGTGTGAACTTTTGATGCTTTGATTTAAGTTCTGAGCTCATTTTAAAAGAGCAAATTAACTGTTCTTATTTATGACGATCTCTAAGAAGCATTTCTCAAATGATGTGTCACTTCCCTTGGGGAGTTTTTACATCCGATCTCAGTTCTGCTGAAGAGATTCTAAATTTGACAAAAATGCAAAACTAAATGGAGTATGGTTTCTCTTAAATAATTTAAGCTTGTTGCAATTCTACAAATTCAATATATCTAATATATCATACCATTGGATAAGGTAAGATAATAGAATTATAGATTAAATGGTTTTTATCTAAGAAAATTAGCAAGGACTATTTCCTATTCATGTGGTGCAAGTTTTCTTTTAGACTCTGTAAAATTCTATTCGAGACACTAAGCATTAATAAATATATATTATATTTCTAAAGCTAATTAAAAATTTTAGTTTCTATATTTATAATCTGAAATAAGGACCTATTTTAAAAAATATATTTTTACAGTAAGTAGCTTACTGAACTTTATTATGGAAATACGGAAAATATTATTTTTTCCAGTTCTGTTTTGTTTATTCATTTATTTTCAGTATGATTTAATGAATCAAATGTTTTATATAACACAATTCCTTTTGATTTCATTATGCTGAAAGACAAAGCAGACTAAAATAATTAAGATTCATTCCTGCAGTATAAGAATATAAAGAGAAGGTAGTCTGACCTTCAAATAGCATGCATTGCATGGACACAAGGAGCATTAAAAAATATTTCTAATTTCTACAGACACTATTATTTTCCTTCTTGGATATATTATAATCAAATTTTCTTCATGTATTTTGAATTCTATACATCTATCTCATCTTGATAACAACAATGACTGTACTTCTGAGAAATTAAAAAAATACAATAGTGGGGAGGAAATTCATACCATGTTTTTAAGACAGGGAATATCTGTTGGCTGCTGCCTCTTAATTGACTACCGAGTATTGGTCTCTTAATTTTATACCTTTTGGTCCCATATAATCTAGATTCTCAAAAAGGGTACTTTGACACGTTCTTTGTCTTCTTTTTTATATATTCACATATTTCTGTGTATTTTTCTGTCATAGTCATCATTTTACTATGTGAGACCCTTATTAAAAATGTGGTTTAAGTAAGATTACAAAGAAAGAAATTTATAGTATAACTTGAAATGGAATCCCAATTTGCTGCAGACTCACTGACAATTGTATCCAGTTAAAAATCCATCCTTCCTTCAGAGTACTTATATAAGTGGTTTTATTTAATATTTGATGCAAATCTTTTACACTGTTTTTCTTGCCGATGTTGATGGATCAATGAGATGGGGAAGTTTAAGCCTTTCAGAAGAGTTTGTTTTATTAATATTGCAGCCTATTGTAAACCCAATTGTTCTGAAGTCTAGATGTCACCATTTTTTTAGCAGAAGTAAGATTTGCTGTCAGTCAGGTTGTCTGCTTAAAATCTAATGGCAGCATATTTCCTGGTGTACTTGTATATCTTCATTTTGTAGAGATCCCTGGTAGTGTACCAAATATATAAAAAAGCAAGAGATAAATCTTTCAAGAGACATGCAGGTATGGTAGTCTACAAATTAGAGGAATTACATTATACAAGATATGGATGAAAAAATCGTCTCAGTTAAATCATTACTCTCCCAATGAAATTTAACCGAAGAGACAAGCCAAAGGTAAAATTGCTTCAATGTCTAGTCCCTCAGATGAAAACACTGTTTCAATTCTGTGTATCATAAAGAAGATAAAATTGAGTTGCTAGAATTGGATGGAAATTAAAAGCTGCATAAGTAAGAAAGAAGAATAAGAGGAAGAACCACCAGTAGAAGAAGCAGAAGAAGAGAAAGAAGGAAAGATGTCAAATTAACTTAGAATTAGAAATTACAGACTGTCTAAACAGTGAGTGCATTTTCTAATCTAGTAATGAATTTCTATAGGATGACATTTACTGCCTTCTGTAACACCATATGTTGCATGTAAAGGGAGTTACTTTCCATCGTCTCTCACGCTGAAAGTGAAGAAAAGCTCTGTCGAATCAACAGATCTCGGAGCTGTGACAAACCTATTTGTCTATGTGGGAATGTGTTGACTGCCCAAATGAATAATCTGAGTAAAATTTTAAAAGCATTTTATAAAGTTTTAAGATAATATACTTAGAAGAATATATAGGAGAGGAGTTGTTCCTTTTCCAAGCAGATCTGTGTTTGAAATCTTTGTCTGGAAGATGTATTTCTCATCCATCATGGTGTATTGTCACACTGATGATGTATTAGTGTAATACATTATCAGAACAACATCATTCCTATGATGTATTGCTATCTAGCACAGAGCTAGCTGATGAGAGTTGGTTATAAAGACTCAGCATTTTTTATGGTATAAAACCAAACCAAACCAAAACAACAAAAAAAACAACCCCCAAAATAACAAAACAAAACAAAACAAACAAATAAAAACTCACACAAAAGAAACAACAGCAACAAACCACAAACAAGCACACACAAAAAAATTCCCACAACTTTCTGGAGCTGAACACGAAAGCGAATCTGTGAAAAGGTAAAGGTTATTTTAAAATTTGATCTGTGGTAATGTACTTCCTGAATTTTACAAGTATGAAATCTAGTAGTAAAGCCAAGTAAACGTTTGTGATCAGGCGGAAGAGGTACTTTCCTGAAGATATTGCTTTGTGGGTTCTCAGTGGTAGTGCTCATAATTTGCATTACTAAAACTTAATGTTTTATAAACCTACGGCATATAACATTGAAGTGGCTAAGTCCTTTGCCATTCATTATAGACTCAACTTCTAGCATGGCAGTAACATGAACGGTCACTGTAGTATATTAAAAACAATGACAAAGTTGTGGGATTTTTTTAGCAGACAGATGTGATTTATCACAGTCTAGATATAAATAAATTTAGCTCTTGCACTAGCTATTGGGCAGGTCTTACTCAATCAGGAGAAATGTCATTCCTTTTGGAGTACAGGCTTCATGGAAATATGTATCTAACAGTTACCATATTTCCCTGCTATGAAATTTGTAAGATGTTCCTTTTGTTATTAAATTTCCATGTAAGAAAAAAACAAAACAAAAAAAGCAGAAAAAAAAAAGTGTGAATTGGTGAAATAGAGGAAAAAACACCAAAGTGGACTAAGGAGAAATGTAAACTATAACTCAGAAAATCATAACTAGGTATAAACTGCTTTAGTGTGAGCAAATATACACACCCAAGCTGAAATTAAAAAAAAAAAATAAAATGCTTCCCAACAAGATTTGTAAACCCAATATTATACTATAGAATCATATGAAGGTTTCCCTTTCAAGAGAAGGACAGAGAAAGAAAAGAGGAGAGAAAAAGAAGCTAACAGAACTACTGAGGCGTCTCTGAGCATTCCCATATTACAGCATCATTTTGAACTGTGCGCTGTCTGTATAAGAATAGCTAACAGGGAGGACAGCAAAGTAGAATATCTGAATAGTTTAAGTTGCTAAAATGAGGTGGGAGAAAGAAAAGAGGTTGGAAAAGTAGAAAGGGGCAAATAAACTTGAAATAACGATCATTTTTCCTTATCATTTTTTCATTAAAAATATGTCTATCAAAAGCCGTTACAGAGAGCTTGGCATTAAAACACCAATGATTAGTTAATTCACTAAAGACCATTTATGTTCCTAATCTCATAATTCTATTACCTTGTTCTCTCCAGGTATTTTGTATCCAACTCATAAATTTATAGTATTTATACCTATAGGGTCTGTTAGGTCCCCCATATAATACAAGCTATATCTTTTCACCAAAGGATTCTCTGCTTTAGCCCTTAATTTCTGATACTTTGGTTTGGTTTGTCTTTTTCACTCCTTTAGGTGATATATTATTCCATCATGGGATGTTTATCTATACAATGCCTACTGCACTGCAGCATGATCTTCCACTGTTGCTTGAAGGAGTTCTTACAACAGAAAGCATGAAGTGTTAGTTTGGGTAAGCTGAGCAATACATGGCCTGAAATTACCATTTTATTATTACTTCGAGGGTCAAGGTCAAACAAAAAGGCTAAAGTGCAAGGAATACAGATGTACAGAATGTGACTTTTTGCTGGGAATTTGTACTGCATATAGAAAAGCATATTTTTTGCTTTTACCATGGGTTTTTAACATAAGCCAGAAACAAGTAGACCATGTTCTGGAAAATAATCCTTTATCAGGAAAGTTCTTTAAGTAAATCCAAAAAAGTTTTTTAAATCATGCTTTTATCACAATTCAGGTGTGTGATTCAGCTTTTGGGTAGTATATACACATTAGTATAAAGTACTCTAAATATAGATATGCACAACAACCTGAAACTCAGACTACACTGAAAAGCTAATATAATGCTAGCCCAAATACATCTACTTGAGCTGCATTTGTAGCTTTGGATTGTTAGGAGTACATAAGTACAAAATAATAACTGTTATTTCCCAAATTTCATTGGAATCTAGATGTCTAAAGATGGAGAAAGTTGATAGCTTCTCAAAACAGAAATGTGCAATTCATATTGAAGTCAAAAGATGCTAGAAACTACTTAGGGTTTTCTGAAGCATCGGTTTATATTCCTAAACACCTAAAAAGTTTTGAAAAACCTCACCCTAAACCAGTTTAAGAACTGATAGAATGACTTTGAAAATTCTTTTGTTTTTACCTATCATCACTACAATCTTTTCTCCTTTGGTAGGATTATTCTCCATGTTTTTGAACAAAAGAAACAAGAGTGAACTAAAAATTAACTAATTTCTTTAGTGAATTGCAATTTAAAACCACTCATAAATTAAAAAAGGACACATATTACTGAAAGGAAACAGAAAAGTGTCATGCAGATAAGATGATGTTATCAGGAAATAGGAAATTTGTTATAGACATTTAAAAGACCACTATTAAAGTCACTACTTCCAGAATGAAATAAGTTATCAGAAATAAGAGTAGAATATGCATCAGCACTGAACTCTTTGGATCATACTTCTGCTTTCTAAGAGCAAGTGTCCTGGATGTTCTTTTTCTGATTACGTGAGGAGATTTGTTGCTTTACCTTTTTTATTTAGATCATCACTTTTTTTTTTTTTTTTTTTTTTACGAAGGACAAGGCATACAAGGAGGCAGTATTCAAAAAAGATATGACACACTTTTTTTCCATTCCTGACTGAATTAAAATGAATTCAGTCTGGAATTTGAACAGCTTTTCTTGTAACTCATAGACTCTTCCCATAAGGGAAACAGCAGGGAAAAACAAATCTGAAATTTCTTCCTGCCACTATTTAGTTGCTTTTTGGAAAAGTATATCTTAATAACAGTGGAGAAGCTGCTTCCACAGAATAAGAAACTAAAGTATTGCTCCAAAGTAAAGGCCTGTATTTTATGTTTCTAAGTTTGCAATTCCTTTCCTCTGTGAACTCATCTGAGCAAGGAGTAAGACATTTTTAACATAATGTTGAAAAGTCAGAAACTCATATTGTTTGTCCACAGTGAGCTGTCATGAATTATGTTATCTTAAGAAGATAAGTTCTGGAAGAATAACCCATAACTGAAATACTTGGTTGACTGACATTTTAAAAATAATTGAAAATAACTGTTAACAATGATGTCACTGTGATAGTTCAGCCATGTGGGACAAAGTTTTCCATCCCAGAATGATGAAAATGAAGGATGCAGGTTAATAATCTTTTTATGACTATACACTGATAAGGAGCTAAAAATCATACCCGTATAATATCACTGACTTCAGTAGAGTTAGACCAAACATAAACTCAATATACAGTGTGATATCACAGAGCATTTTAGCCCTTGCTACACGACAAAAATACCTAAGGACTGACATCTTCAAGAGAATTGTGGAGAGAGGTACAAGAGCAGAGATATATCAAACTGTGTGGAAAAATGTAGGGACTCAAATAATGAGAATAATTTCCAACTTTAAACTGTAACCTAGCAATAAATTTAAATATTATATACAGGAATCTGAGTGATTGTCCATTTACAAATCTTTCCATATTCAACCCCTAATCCCCATCCACTGTTCCTCTGAAAGACAGTAAGTTATTCATGTGGGATTTTTTGGCTAGCTGCATGTGAATTTTGAAGATTGATGCCATACAGTGTGATGCATGAAAGGGAGCATTAATGCTTATGGAAAGTTATGAGACTTTGAGGAGCAACATAAAACAGTTGTATGACTGCTAGATAGAGGTTGAGACTTCAGAAACTCAGTATTAATTCTTGGTGAGTAAAAAAATATTTCATTTGTCATTAAATATAAATTATTTTATAGCATCAGGTGTTGAACAATAATGTAGAAATGTCTGGGAAAGCTCTATGAGAGTATGGGAGTTACAGGGCTGAGAGAAGTTATATTCATATGTGAGAGGTGCCAAAGGATTCTTTTTGTTAAAGGAAGGAGTTAAGTGAATTATTATTTTTCTTTAGATATTTTAGGCAGCATACTAGTCCTGGAGATTTTATTAATATTCTTTGTGTTGCTAGCATGAATATATGTATATTTAGTAATAGTACTTATCTTTTCATGTTCCATTCTCCGAAGAACCTCACCCATATAAATACAGATCATACATAAAAAGCAATAAAACTTCTGCAAATACTTTTTCTCCATAAGTTACAATTATTCTAAGAAAAGTAAGACTGGTTTATTTCTGTTCTTTCTCTCTTCTAAAATAGAGGGGGGCTTTACTGCAAGAGAAATGGCAGCAATGCTGCAAAATAAAGCAGACAAACTTCCAGGCAGATTTCTTTGAAGTCAGTATGAGTTTTACACGTTTTCTTTGGTAGGATCAGGAACGCTGCTGAAAAGAGATGCAGAGTGATCTTCTGTGGAGTATTTTAACCAAGAGAGGATTTATACATATAATATTTACCCACTGAGATGAAGTTTACCCCGTAATTTGGCTGCATGTCTTGTTGATATTCAGGTGACATGAGATTAATTTTTTTGAACTTTGATATAAAGTATGTGTTGGTCCTTCTTTATCCAGACTTGCACAGACTTTACCAATTTTCCTCTTCTTTTTTTTTTTTTTTTTTTTTAAATCCAGCAGTATCTCTGTGAACTGTGTATTTTAAACAGGCTACTTTCTGTGGAGAGAAGGAGATTCACTTGATGGAAAGAGTAAGGTGTTTTGATCATTATTATAACATTTAAGGTCATAACAGAAGATCCAGCTACCTCAACATGGAAAAAACTGTAGTCAGTTGAAGTGGTAGAAGGTGGGAGAAAAAGCAAGAAAAATGCTAATTTATCTCCATAGTGCAATAACTCTGATCAGATTCTAGGGACATCTAGAGAACATTTCTTCAGTAAAAGAAAACATAAGAGAGAAAACAGAGGTTGATGGCTGGGATATAGAAATGTGCACACTGTTTAAAACTTCCATTTGTGCAATTGTGGAAGTAAACAAACCTCTTCCTTAAAAGACAGATTGCTGAGAGTCCCTTGATGTTTCGCAAAAACAAACTAAAACTTATAATTAATTTAATACAAGCAAAAATAACAGAATGTTGAAATTCCTTTTATTTTATTTGACACTCAACATTCTTATTTAACATGTAAAACATTCTATATGGTTCTACCATTTGACCAGGCTGAATAGAAGAATTAGTGCTTCATCACAGGGCAGCTGGTATAGTGGGAAACTCTATAAACAGTATAGAATCATGCATTTTTGCATTGTCTACAAATTCAGCTTCTCTAACTGGGTTGATTTGCAATCAGCTACTCTTGTTTAGCATCTCTACATCATTATTTGTTAATTTGAGTTTAAACTTTGTCTTCAGAGCTTTTCAAGCATATGAGTATGGAAAATGTAACACAGAGACACATCAGTGAGCATACCTACAGAAAATCAGAAGAAACCAAAAATCACATCTCTCCTCAAGAGTGACAGAGCTGTCTATATTTGTTATCATCAATGACTGTTCTGCCAACTCAATATCAACCTCCCGTTACATTTCATAAGTGATTATCACTCTAGGGAAGTGATGTCTGAAGCATGGTGTGATTCCTTTCTGCCAACATAGGAATAAAATTAATGAAAATCTAGAAAACACTGTTTCTTCAAAAGCACAGTCCTAAAGCCATTTTTCATTGCATAATTGTGATTGTTAATTGACAGTTATTCAGTGCTTTAATGATTTAGATGCATAAAATGGCCAACAAATGCAGGAATATGAACCTGTAGTTACTTTTCCATTCTTCACAGTATAAATAACTGAAATATATTAGTCCTTTTTATACATGGAAACACAGGAATCGGAGATCAGAAGAGTTTGTCTCAATGTGTTTCAGTTATACAGATAAAGTGGCTGTGGACAAAACATGGCAAAAACCCTATGACACAAACGTTCTCCTGTAATTTTAAACAACATAGTTTCATAAATGTTCCTTTGTGGGTTCATTTTCCACACGATCTTGAAGGTGAAGTTCTCTGTACATAAACCTAAAACATTACTTATATCTTATTTAAGATTTGCTTAATTTCATGTTGAAGGCTTAACTAGAGCCTGTACTGACCTTCTTCATGGAGAACGAGTTGTTCTTTCATGGACATTGTTGATGCCATGAAAATTTATTTTAAAACTGCATTGCTCATGCATCAGCTAAAAATATAATACTGAACTGCTTAGCTGACTGAGAACTACTGTTAATTTTGAATTTTATACTTCAGTTGAATTTGATTTGAAACTTCATTTGTTGCAGAAGTTATTAAATCCAAAAAGCCCACGTCACTTGTCACTAACCTACAACAGCTCACATCTTGTGTTCTTACTGAACTGTTTGCAAATGCTCGAAGAGAGAATGTGACTATTTGAAATAACCATTGCTTTTGAGACTGATTCAATCTTTGACTTGAAATTAATGTTAAATATTTACTTTTTGTGTGCGTGTGTGTATATAACCAAGATAAGCAGTAAAAATACTTTAAATATGCTGCACAAAAATATGACAAATCACACTAGGCTTAAGGATTTTGATCCCTGTACATAAAGAAAGTAGTATGTCAGAGTTTTTATGGAACTTGCAATATGGCCATAAAGATTTTGCAAGGAATAGTATATGAAGAAATCTCAAAATTTCCTGTGTCAGTTGTCTAAGTGTTTGCTTCTTGAGCTAAAGCATAAAAAAAGAGGACATAGATTTGCCTAATAAGTTTAGGTAAGGAGAGGATTAATCTCATCTAACTGTAGCCAGCTAAAGAGTAGGTCTCTGTTCTAAGGATCCAGTTGGGTTCCTTCTACAGTCAGTGAGAAAACAAACTACATATAAGTCCTGAGAATGATTCATTCTCTTTAAAGGGGTAGACCAAAACAGGGAGTGTGAACTGCCTTCTAGGATTCCTGTACTTGCTCCTCTGACCATAGAGGTATTTTAGATAATAACACAGAATAGAAGTAATATTCTCAATAAAGTTAAAATTAGACTAAATCTATTCAGGCACAACTGCCCCACCAGTTACTCCTGGAACTATTTTAAAGAGCACTTCTGATTAAGTATTTATTAATTAATTTGAATGATAACTACGGTAATAACTAAAATGGCTCTGTTTGACAAAAGTATTTTCTTCAAGTGTTGCTTTGGCCTTCAACCTACCAAACAATATGTTTTCCATCCAATAAAAGGCAGACAATGAGAGTTAATTAACATACTGCGCTACTACCATGCAGTAAAACAAAAAGAACTTAGCAAAAAAGGAACTTGAAAAACATAAGTCTTCAGTGAATTCAATTTTCAAAATTTTCATAGCTGTAGCATTCATTAATATTATAATTTACTCTTTTCTTAACTCTTTTTTAAACAACACAAAAATAGATCATACTAGTTCTAAAGGATTCATTATGATCTGTTGCATAGATACTAAATTACAGAATTTAAAATATACAAATTATGTAAATGCCTATTTAGGGAGTATTTACAAAATACATTATTGACCCAGTAAGCCATAACATCTCTGATTTGTCAGAGAAATACATATTTAGGCCCTACTTAAAATGCAAATTATTGGCCCAATGGACCATAACAGCTTCTTCAAAACTTACATTTTATCATGGAAATCCGTGGTTGACGACTTGCTGGCTAATGACTATTGTGTGAAAGCTGCCTTGAAAACTCTCCTTAAGTACACAAATTTTTCACATGATAGAACATAATGGCTCTTTTTCAACAGTTACTGACTGCAGAATAGTATGGGGTTCTATTAGATAGCTAGCTATAATAATTGTCAGATCTCAAATGAAAATGCACAGATGCTATGCAAAGATATCCATTGGCATCAGGGCATCAGATTGCCTTTTAATTTTGTTTGAAACATTAGATGTTAATACACAGCAGCTATTTTTCAGAAATGACTATTCATTCCTCATGTGAATTTACAACAATTCAAGAATGAAACAACTTTGGTAATGAGGAATGTTCTGTGGAAAGTTGACACAGACCAATAGTCCAAAAGGGTTATTATAAATCCTAATTAAGCAAAGCACTTTGTGCATCCTTCAAGAGGAAGCAGGCATATGCATTACTGAAAGGATTAAAATTACATATATTTAAATGTTCTCCATTAAATATTAGTAAAACTGGACCAAACTGTAGGGGAATACTTCTCTTGTGAAGCAGTCAACTTACCAAAGAGTCTCACTGAAGTCAACAAGTTGCAGAGAAAGTATCAATCTGCTTGGGAAAATTCTCGGAGTCTGAGGAGATTGTCAGGAGTTTTTATTCCTAGAAAGATATGCCAGCTGTACACCATGGCTCAGTTTTGGGAGTGTACATGCGAAAGAATATCCCCAATGGGAACAGAAATCTATTATCAAATAGGCATTCTGAACTACTCAAGAAATAGAAATACCTTAGCAATTCTCAGTTCATGCACTTGGAAATTCTCATTAAGAGATATTGAATAGGAATTTATAGTTGTAGAGACCAATACTACTTTTTTACAGTTTTTACATGTACAAAGTGTATTTTTTCCAAGATTGGAAATAGAATTCTTCCCAGAATGAATTAATTGTATCTATCAATTCTTTTATATTGTAAGGCGTTGTTTCTTGTGTTTTAATCTTAACGGGGAAAAAGTGTCAATAAGGTTGCAGAAAAAGGGCTGGGGAAAGAGCAAGGAATATACTTATAGCATGATTTCTGAGAAACTTAATTCAGAACTATTTAAAAACTTTATTCAGAGGTTTGCTTGTTTTTTTTTTTTTTTTTTCAGTACAATATAAGACCATTAATACCATAAGAAAAAAAAAAATCAAATCTGAGATAATTTTTTGATCATACAGTTAACAAAAACTTGGGGTTTTTAAAAATATTATTTTGTCTTACTACATTAACTGCAGTACCTTTAGTCTAAAGGAGTTAAGGAAAGATTTCACTGTGTAATCATTATGTACCAACATGCTAAATGACTTTACTAACTTTTCTACTATTTGTATTTACAGTACTAGTCATTGCATATTCCCAGACTATATCAATTAAAAACTCACTTTTTTTTTTTTTTTTCTGGAAATGCATGTGGCATGTAACCAGAGATTTGCAGATTTTCATTTAGTATAGATGGTTGCTCACAAATTAAGAAAGAAGTGCATAGCTAATAGAAGTGGAAAAAAAAAAAAAAAGTGCAATGTTTTATGATTTGATAAAAGAGAGGACACTTTTTAATTCTTCTTATTTCTAACTGTGCTACTGAATCACTGAATCACAGAATCACAGAATCACAGAATATTAGGGATTGGAAGGGACTTCAAAAGATCATCTAGTCCAATCCCCCTGCTGGAGCAGGAATGCCTAGATGAGGTTACACAGGAAGACGTCCAGGCAGGTCTTGAATGCCTCCAGAGTAGGAGACTCCACAACCTCCCTGGCAGCCTGTTCCAGTGTTCTGTCACCCTCACTGAGAAGAAGTTTCTTCTCAAATTTCAGTGGAACCTTTTGTGTTCCAGTTTGTACCCATTACCCCTTGTCCTATCATTGGTTGTCACCAAGAAGAGCCTGGCTTCATCCTCCTGACACTCACCCTTTATATATTTGTAAACATTAATAAGGTCACCCCTCAGTCTCCTCTTCTCCAAGCTAAAGAGACCCAGCCTTTCCTCATAAGGGAGGTGCTCCACTCCCTTAGTCATCTTTGTTGCCCTGCACTGGACTCTCTCCAGCAGTTCCCTGTCCTTCTGGAACTGAGGGGCCCAGAACTAGACACAATATTCCAGATGTGGTCTCACCAGGGCAGAGTAGAGGGGCAGGAGAACCCCTCTCTCGACCTACTAACCACCCCCCTTCTAGTACACCCGAGGATGCCATTGGCCTTCCTGGCCACAAGGGCACAGTGCTGGCTCATGGTTATCCTGCTGTCCACCAGGACCCCCAGGTCCCTTTCCCCTACACTGCTCTCTAATAGGTCATTCCCCAACTTATACTGGAACCTGGGGTTGTTCCTGCCCAGATGTAAGACTCTACACTTTCCCTTGTTATGTTTCATTAAATTTTTCCCTGCCCAGCTCTCCAGCCTGTCCAGGTCTCGCTGGATGGCAGCACAGCCTTCTGGCATGTCAGCTACTCCTCCCAGCTTGGTGTCATCAGCAAACTTGCTGATAGTACACTCTATTCCCTCATCCAAGTCATTGATGAATATATTGAATAATACAGGCCCCAGTAAGTTAAATAATGCAAAACCAATATATTTTATGTGCTTCAGCCTTTCATGGACTAAATTAGGTTTTTCTTTACAGTAAGGAATTTTTACATAAGTTTAAGTGGAAGTAAATCTTAAAAAGGCTATAGATGTAAAAATTGAGAGCATTTTTATCTGTTTTCATTCTGAGCATGCCAAAAGTGAAAGGATACAAAGTCACCACGTTATAATTAGAAAGCAGGTTTATATTTGAGAAAATGAATGCATGTCCTACCCATGCAAATCATGTACTAACAGAAGAGATAACATGCCTTTTAGATATACTTTGGACTTAGTCAGTGAGGTAAGATAGAGTCTGCCTCTAGAAGTGTATTTCTAGGCTCTTGTCTTCAATTGTCTCTTCAAGATCTTCATGATACTGTGGGCAGTTTTGTTTCTTTTATTTATTATTATTATTTATATAATAATAATAATAATAATAATAATAATAATAATAATAATAATAATAATAATAATAATAATAATAATAATATATTTTCAGAGCTCTGGACAGACACAAATGTATCCCATTATCTGCAATCCTTCTTAGCCCTGCATTTGATTATATCCCCAAAGGCCAAGTAGGTAAATTAGTGATACTACCTCCAAGTGTGTCAAACAGGACAACAGAGCTAAAGACAGCTAGTGTTTAACTTCATATATGGTACTGAAAATGCCTCTGTGATAGAACAGTATGCTGGAGAATAAAGTATTCTTGCAGACTTTCATGTAAGTAGAAGCAGAACACAAACCACTGCCATTTAGTATCCTGCATCTTCACAGTATCTCACCTAAGTTACAATCTAACTCTGAATTCTCTGTCTCTTTCAATGGTGGCCAAACCAAGTGACTTGAAGCAAAGAACCAGTGGAGGTGTCATTGTACCTTGCCATTAAACAAGTTGCTCAATGTGTGGCCCAGAAGGACAGACATACAGAAAAATGTGTGAAAAGAAAATGTAATATTGCCCTGTAGAATTTAAAGCTGTTATTTGAAACAATCAATGTTTAATCTTCAAGTATTGTTCTTATCAGGATAAAATTATAAGGATTTTAAAAAAAAAAAAGATAAATACCATGAGCTCTTTTCATCTCTCAAACCCTTAATGAAAGAGGTTGCTCTTAGTGTCTCATGCTCTGAGTATATATCTTTGAATCTAACACTGAGTGCAGAGACACACTGGAAACATGAGAATGGTTATGTAAGAATTAGGGTTTCTTCCCCACAAAAGATGGTGGGATCAATAGCCCGAGTGAAGTGCATCTACAACAATGCATGCAGCATGGCCAACAAACAGGAGGAGCTGGAAGTCATTGTGTAGCACAAAAACTTATATGATTGACATCATGGAAACATGGTAAGGCAACACACACAACTGGAGTGCTGCATTGGATGGCTATAAATTCTTCAGAAGGGATAGACAAGGAAGCAGATGAGGTGGGGTAGCTCTGTATGTTAGGGAGTGTTTTGGTTGTCTGGAGCTTAATGATGGTGATCACAGTATCACACAGTATCACAGTATGTTTGGGATTGGAAGGGACCTCAAAAGATCATCTAGTCCAATCCCCCTGCTGGAGCAGGAACGCCTAGGTGAGGTCGCACAGGAACATGTCCAGGCGGGTTTTGAATGTCTCCAGAGAAGGAGACTCCACAACCTCCCTGGGCAGCCTGTTCCTGTGTTCTGTCACCCTCACTGAGAAGAAGTTTTTTCTCAAATTTAAGTGGAACCTCTTGTGTTCCACCTTGATCCCATTACCCCTTGTCCTATCATTGTTTGCCACCGAGAAGAGCCTGGCTCCATCCTCATGGCACTCACCCTTTAAATATTTATAAACATTAATAAGGTCACCCCTCAGTCTCCTCTTCTCCAAACTAAAGACACCCAGCTCCCTCAGCCTTTCTTCATAAGGGAGGTGCTCCACTCCCTTAATCATCTTTGTGATGATAGAGTTGAGTGCTTATGGGTAAGAAACAAAGGAAAGGCCAATAAAGCAGATATCCTGGTGTGAGTCTGATATAGAACACCCAACAAGGATGAAGAGGTAGACGAAATATTCTGCAGGCAGCTGGGAGAAGTCTCACTGTCACTAGCCCTTATTTTCATGGGGGACTTCAACTTAACAGATGTCTGCTGGAAATGCAATACAGCAGAGAAAAAAACAGTCCTAGAGTTTGTGGAAGAGAACTTCCTGACACAGCTGGTCAATAAGCCAACTAGAGAAGGAGCCCCATTGGACCTGCTGTTTGTGAACAGAGAAGGACTCGTCGGTGGTGTGATGGTTGTTGGCCATAAAAAGATCGAGTTTTTGATTCTTGTAGAAGTAAGGAGGCTGGTCAGCAGAACTGCTACCTTGGACTTCCAGAGGACAGACTTGGACCTGTTTAGGAATCTCATTGATAGAGTCCTTTGAGAGGCAGTCTTGAAGGGGAAAGGAGCCCAGGAGGGCTGGACATTCTTCAAGAAGGAAACCTTCAAGGTGCAGGAGCAGGCTGTCCCCATGTGCTGGAAGATGGGGAGGTGTGGAAGAAGACTCGTCTGGTTGAACAGAGAGCTATGGCAGGAACTCAGGAATAAAAGGAGAGTTTATGACCTTTGGAACACGGGGCGACTACTCAGAAGGACTACAAGGATGCCATTAAATTATTCATGGATAAAATTAGAAGAATCAAAGCCCACCTAGAGCTTAATCTGGCTATTGCCGTAGAAGTCAACAAAAATGTTTCTATAAATACATTCACTACAAAAGAAGGGCTAAGGAAGAAGGGCTCCATCTTTTATTGGAAGCAGGGGGAAACATAGTGACAGAGGATGACAAAAGGCTAAGGTACTAAATGCCTTCTTTGCCTCAGTCTTTAATAGTCAGACCAGTTGTTCTGGGGATACCCAGGCCCCTGAGCTGGAAGACAAGGGTGAAGGGCAGAATGAGGTCCCATAATCCAAGGGGGATTATGATTTTGTGATCTGCTACATTTAGAGGCACTAAAGTCTATAGGGCTGGGTGGGATCCACCCAAGGGTTCTGAGAGAGCTAGCAGAAGTGCTCACCAAGCCACTTCCAATAATTTATCAGCAGTCCTGTCTAACCAGGGAGGTCCCAGTTGACTGGAGATTGGCAAATGTGGTGCCCATCTACAAGAAGAAGGATCTGGGGAACAACTGGCCTGTCATTCTGGCCTTGGTGCCAGAGAAGGTTACAGAGCAAATCATCTTGGTTGCCATCATGTGGCATGTACAAGACAACCAGGTGATCAGGCCAAGTCAACATGGGTTTATGAAAAGAAAGTCTTGCTTGACTAACCTGATCTTAATCAAAATAGAAACCATTAAAATCAATGCAGTTTTGCCAATGAGAAATAAGAGTTTTTTTATTCCTATACCTTAAAAATCCATCCCTCAGGAGTCAATGACCTCTTGGAAAGCATTTTCTGCATCCTGCTGGTTGTGGAAGCATTTTCCCTGCAAAAAGTTGTCAAGGTGCTTGAAGAAGTGCTAGCCAGTTCATAAGAGGTCAGGTGAATATGGCAGATGAGGCAAAACTTCATAGCCAAATTCATTCGATCTTCTAAGTGTTGGTTGTGTGATATGCGGATGGGTGTTGTTGTGGAGAAGAATTGGGTCCTTTATATTGACCAATGCTGGCTACAGGTGGTGCAGTTTTTGATACATTTCATCCACTTGCTAAGCATACTTCTCAGATGTAATGGTTGCACCAGGATTCAGAAAGCTGCAGTGGTTCAGACCAGCAGCAGACCACCAAGCAGTGACCATGGCATTTTTGGGTGCAAGTTTGGCTTTGGGAAGTGTTTTGGAGGTTGTTCTCAGTCCAGCCACTGAGCTGGTCATCACTGGTTGTTATATAACTTCAAAATGATGATTTATTTGATTTTTGGTCAGCTCATGAGGCACCCACTTTCCGAGCTTTTTCACCTTTCCAGTTTTGCTTCCAGTACTGCATGACCATAGAATGGTTGATGATGAGTTCTTCGATAACTTCTCATGTAGTTGTAAGAGGATCAGCTTCGATGATTGCTCTCAATTGGTTGGTGCAATTTCTGATGGCTTGCCACCATGCTCCTCATCTTCAAGGCTCTCATCTCCTTTGCAAAACTACTTGCACTACCACTGCACTGCACGTTCGTTAGCATTTCCTGGATGAAATGCATTGTTGATGTTGTGAGTTGTCTCCGCTGGTTTACGACTCATTTTGAACTCAAATAAGAAAATTCCTCGAGTTTGCCTTTTGTCTAATATAATTTACATAGTCTAAAATAAAAATAAAATGAACAGCAAGTACTAAGAAAGAAGCAAAAAAATAAAGTGAGAAAAGCTCATTCACAGGATATATAACATAACCACATTTTTTTAAGAATGTATTCCAGCATCAAATGACAAATTTCAAAAATGCAAAATCCACAATTCCTTTCACACCAACTTAATAATTGAATCAACATCCCTGGTGTTATTTAAAGGATGTTTAAATGTGATGCTTAGGTACATGGTTTAGCGGTAGACCTGGCAATGCTAGGTAAAGGTTGGACTTAATCATCTTGAAGGACTTTTCCAACCTAAATTGTTTTCTGATTCTGTGAAACAGAGTTGTCTCTCAGAGTGAGAAGATGTATTCAGGGTCTTTATTCAAGTAAATAGTGGGAAAATGACAGACAGTTGTCATAAATTGAAAAACAAGCTGTTCAAACATATGAGAAGCCTTTCACCCTGAAGATAGCCATACAATGAAACAGGCTGTCCAGAGAGGCTGTGCAGTCTGCATTCTTGGAGATGGATAAAAGCCCTGCAAGTCCTTCTCTGGCCCCATAGCTGACCCTACTTTGAGCAGGGAATTGGACAAGATATGTCCTGTGGTTCCTTCCAACCTGAATTACTCAGTTAATCTGTGCATGCAAATAATTAAATGAAATGTCATTTTAGACTCCAGTTGGAGACTTGGATATAATAAACACCTAAATATATATCTCTAAGTAATATTTTTGTTCCAAATATGTGTACTTTGGCAACTAATGGCTAGGATTTTTCGTAAAGATTGAAAACTTCCCTATTACTAGGGAAACAAGGAGAAAACTTTTCTACAGTTATTCTTCAATCTAGATTGAATTAGTAGCTGGATACAGAAATTAAAATGGTTGCTTAGTGAAAGAATCCACTTCAGGTCTCTGTGTTCCATAGCAGATCATTAGCTAGTGTCAGTATTCTAGGACCATTACATATACATATATCATAGTAGCCATGTTAAACTAGTTTGTGGTTTAGAACAGGACACAGAACAGTACTGTACCCACTATGGTATCCTATGCTAGCTGTGGAGATGGTAATCTGATCCTCAAACAGCCTGTATTCTTACAAATTTTGCATTCTTTCAGTGACCCAAACTTACTCTGAAGTATGCTTTTTAGTCTTATTTTGTGCATTTGTTTTTACGCTCCTGTTCATTTTTCTCTGATTTTTTTTTTTTTTTTTGAAGCATCAAATTAAGTAGTAGTACTTCTCACTGCTGATTCCCTTCATGCCATTACTTTGCCATCACTCCAGGTTGTTTCTTTTCCCTTTCTGTTTCCTTTTTCATGCCAACATGACTCCTTTGTCACCTGCTTAAGGGGAAAAATAACTTTTAAGCTATTTCATCCATCCTGTTGCTCAGTGGAGGTAAATTTAAACTATATGTTAACAGCCTGTATAAGATCCTTCTTCCATCAAAGCTGTATGATGTGGTTGTGTGAAAACCTACATCTCCTCCAGGGAAGACAAGGAACTTTGATCAAGGCTTTTATAACAGTCTCTTAAGTTTTAGCTTGCAAGCAGGCTAAGGGAAAACACACAGGTTAGAAAGCCTTACGTAGGTAGTCCAAAAGGCTTCTTATGTTTCTTCTGTTGAAAGAGCACTCTCTATAACATGCTAAGATGTTATGTCAGGATGAGAAAACTTGGTTTTAACTGATTCTTCTGTTCTACCTGACATGAACCGGAGACTGCTGACAGTTACTACTTGCAGTTTTCTGTACACCCTTGCAACGAGACATTTAACAAATTTTGCCAGACCAAGTAGTTAGCTAAAATATCCTTGAATGGCTATAACAATTACTCCCTACAAAGCGTCTGGTGAGGTAGAATTCTGTTTCCAAACTTTTGCAGATCTATTTAAATTTGGGGAAGCAAATAGTACTAAAAGTTATGTTGTATGTAGATTTCTCACACAGCACTCAACAGAGACAAAATAAAAAAAACAAAAAACAAAAAACAAAAAACAAACACATTAAGAATTTATTCCTTAGTGTTCTGTGTTCTAAACAAGAAAGAGAGATGTGCAAACTTAAAAAAAAAGATATTAAAAATTAAATCCAGGTGTGAATTCAAAGTATTGTCCTTATTCTTGAGCAGTTTTTCATCTGAAAGCACTTTCTTCCTAGGGATTAAGTAAAAAGGTTACAACAGGCTTGCTCTAGGGAAAAAAAAAATCCAAACTGAGTTATATGTAGTCAGAAACAACTCCATATATAAATATCCACCCTTTTAGTGTAATCACAAAGTGTTATGAACAATTTTATGACCAAGAAAATGTTGCACTTTTAAAAAAAGTTTTTAAAGGAAAAAAAAAGAGAAAATAATCAATCAACCTAAAAATCTTGAAAACATGTACTGGACCAACAGAAAAATAAGACATCCTTAGTGATGCAATCACATTGCCACATACTTGTTATAATGGCATATGCTTAATTACACTTTATTTTTGCTAGCATGAACAAAAGGGAATTCAAGTACAGATGTAACTACAGTTTTTCTTTTAAGAATCTGCATTTGATACTAATTTTATATTCACTGACTGCAATATTTGCATTTGAAAATTATGGCCTCAGATGCACTGAGAAACATAGATATAAGGAGATTATTTTAAGACGAAATACACAAATGTAGGCAGAAACATGAGCATTCATAATCTAAAACGTCATATGTGTTATACTTTCAGATAGCTTTTTTTTTCCCTCTACATGTAACACTTCCTAAGAAATGTTATTACTATGCTGTCATTATTATTAAATTCCAAGTACAGGAGATGGTGAGATTGGATGTGTCTTAAGATAAAGCAGTTTAGGGCCTTATGTATTCAGTTAATACTAGCACGGTCTTTTTGTTTTCAAAAGGAGTTGATCAGACCTTGTGGCTGAAGAAAATGTCATATCCTAGTACCAAGAAGTTGCAAACACCCACCCTGCCCACCCCCAAATCCTAGATTTATGAAAATGTGACTGCCAAAACCTGTATTTATTAGAGTTCCCCTATATGAGAAGTTCTCCACTGTGTAACTAAAACCAGTTTGCAGCCTGAGAGGCATCAACAACCCAGGAAGTCACTAGCGAATTTATATTTCTCCTTAAATGCACTTATGTGTGAACAACAAGAATTCAGCCTTGAAGCGTGCAGTGCTACAGAACACTCAGAGCTTTGTAGGCTCAGCCTCTAACTTGAAAGCTAAGTTTGGGGAAAGATATAGCTCAGAAGTTACAGTGGACAAATTATAGTGCCTAATCTATTTTAATAAAGCTGCTTATTTTGATCAGAGTTGCTAATCATATTTTATAACTTTTAGTGCTAACTGGGAAAATGTGAAGCCAGAAAAATCACTTTAGAAATAGTGAAAGAAGGGTGGAAAAAAAAAAATAGGATTCATCTTTTTAAATGCAGTTCATCTACTTGTTTTTCTAAAGCCTCAGGGGACACAAAAGTTAGTCCTTTTGGATATCAAAAGCAAGTATTTGTACTCAGAGTCTGAAAGACTCTGTTGAATAAGATATCTCAAGGTAAAACTTAAAAAATTTAAGGAACATTGCCAACTTGAATTTTTTAATTGACTGTTTTCTTTATAATCCTGTTTCTGGTAGACCACCTTTTAAGTAGTCTGCCCTATTGGTATTTTAAATCCTTAAATATGTTATAAAGGATTTCTTATTTAACAGCTGATATTTACAAGACCTTTTCAGTGAGCATAAAATGGATAGACTAGAGGCTTCATCTGAGGTCATTGGAAAGATTTCAAAAAACTTAGAGTCATACTCTAGCAAGTAATAAAACTGAAATATATTTTTTTTAAAAAATTCTCCCTGTTGTAAAATATTTAACCACTATGGGTAAAACGAATTTCAGAAAAATGTAAAAATTGCGTCCCAAAACTCATTCTTATTTACAAGTAAATGATATATATATATTTAACAGCTATTCCCATCAGGAATGTTAAAATAATAAAATTTGAAATACGTTTTCTTTCTTCTTTTTAAGGAACTCTCCTTCCTAGATGAAGCATACTTGCAATTTTTGATTTGAAAAAAAAATATCAAAAATTGTTATCAGCGGTCACAGAACACAAAAGGCCATCTGACTGATACTGACATTATTTTTTGTATCATCCCTCCTCTTCAAAAATGTTCAGTTTACTGTGGCTTCCGGAAAACACGATAAAATTAAATCCAAGAACTGTGTTATCTTGCCCAAAATATCTTGTGCAAGATGGATCTCTTTAAGTTTCTGGACATTTTTAGCTAGCAGTAATCTTACCTAGTTTCCTGATCATCTTCTTGGAAACAGAATCATGAAGCTCCTGGCTAGTGCCCTTGCGTCTACAATCCAGGTGGATATAGGATAATTTCAGTGAACCAGCCCCTTGCCAAGGATCTGACATAGGAAGATAAAGGAAATAGTTTTCATTTTCTGAGATGTGTGAAGGACTGAGGAGCTGGCAGCTCTTTAAGGATATTATTCTTGGAGTGCAAGATCTATTTATTCCCTAGTGTAAGAAATCAGGCAATGAAAGTAGGAGACCAGTTTGGCTCAGTAAGAACCTCCTGGTCAAACTGAAGCATAAGAAGGAAATGCACAGACACTGGAACCAGTGGTGTGTATTCTGAGAAGAATATAAGGACATTTACCAGATGTGTAGGGATGGGATTAAGAAAGCTAAGGTGCGGTTGGAGCTGAATTTGGCAAGAGATGCAAAGAATAATAAGAAAGGTTTTTACAGGTAACTTGGCTAGAAAGGGAAGATTGAAGAAAATATGCTCCCTTGATAAACAGGATGGGAGAGCTGGTAATAAATGACATGGAGAATGCAGAGGTACTCACCATCTTTTTTTCCTCAGTTTTCTAAGCTGATCTCTCTTCCCACATCTTTCAAGCCTCTGAACCTCAGGGCAGGGGCTGGGGGAATGAAGTCTCTCCAATCATAGGAGAAGGTCAGGTTTGAGACCACCTGAGGAACCTGAATATATGTAAGTCCATGGGACTTGATAGTATGCATCCCAGTATCCTGAGGGAATTAGCTGGGGTAGTTGCCAAGCCACTCTCCATCTTATTTGAAAAGTTGTTGCAGTTGGGTGACATTGTCAGTGACTGGAATAAAAAAAAGAAAAAAAATGAAATATCACACCCATTTCACCCATTTTCAAAAGGCTAGAATGGACCCTGGGAACTACTAACCAGTCAGCCTCATCTTTATGCCAGGTAAGATATAGAACAGACCCTCCTGAAAGACATTTCAAAACATATGGTAGGCAGAGAGGTGACTAGAGAAAGCCAGCATGACTTCATGAAGGGCAAGTCTTGCCTGACTGACCTACTAGCCTTCTACAATGGACTGAGTGCATCAGTGGACAAGGGAAGAGTTACAGATGTCATCTACCTGGACTTCTGCAAGGCCTTTGACATGTCCCCCCACAACACTTTTCTCTTTAAATTGGAGAGATATGGATTTGATGGATGGACTGTTAGATGGGTAAGGAATTGGCTGGATGGCTGTGTCCAAAGAGTTATAATCAATAGCTCAGTGTCCGAGTGGAAACCAGTGATGAATAGTGACCCTGAAAGGTCGATACTTGGACCAGTAATATTTAATGTCTTCATTAACAACACAGCGAGTGTGACTGAGTGCACCCTCAGCAGCTTTGCGGATGACCCCAAGCTGAGTGATGCAGCTGATACACTAGTGGGAAGGAATGCCATCCAGAGGGACCTTGACAGGTTTGAGGAGTGGGCCCATGTGAATCTCATGAGGTTCAACAAGGCCAAGTGCAAGGTCAAGGTCTGGGTTGGGGCAATTTCCAGTATCAATACATACTGGGGGTTGAAGGGATTAAGAGCAGCCCTGCAGAGAGTGATTTGGGGGAACTGGTGGATGAGAAATTGGACATGACCCAGGAATGTGCCCAGAAAGCCAGCCGTATCCTGGGCTTCATAAGAAGCATAGTTAGCAGGTTGAGGCGGGTAATTCTCTCCCACTAGTCTGATCTCATGAGACCCTACCTGGAGTATTGTGTTTAGCTCTAGGGTCCCCAGCATTAGAAAGACATGGACCTGCTCCAGTGGTAGTAGTGGTAGCAATAAAACCACAAAGATGATCAGGGGGCTGGAGCACCTTGCCTATGAGGACAGGCTGAGAGAGTTGGGGATGTTTACACTGGAGAAGAGAAGCTTCCAGGTACACCTTACTGTGACCTTTCAATGTATAAAGAGGGTTTATAAGAAAAATGGAGAAAGACTTTTTACTAAAGCCTGTAGTGAGAGGACAAGTGACAACAATTTTAAACTGAGAGTGTATTTGGATTTGACACAAGGAATGATTTTTTTTACAGTGGGGGTGGTGAGAGACTGGAGCAAGTTGCCCAGAAATGCTATGGATACCCCATCACTGGATGTGTTCAAGGTCAGGTTGGATGGGGCTTTGAGCAACCTGACCTATTTGAAGATGTCCCTCCCCATTGCAGAGGGGTTGGACTAGATGACCTTTAAAAGTCCTTTCTAACTGAAACTGTTCAATGATTCTATGATTTTGTAATAATGAAGGATGTTCTTTCAAAGATTTCCGCATGTTTATTCCTATCTTTAATTATTTTTTGTTCACTTTTTATAACTGACAAGGGCACTAATAAATCAAATTTTATGTTAGTCAATGAACAACATTGTCAACTGTAAACTTTGTGAAACAGTTCAGTCTATTTATTGTGCTGAGATCACTGTATCATATCCTGCAGGATAATGAATAGCCATCATATAGTCATCATGCTTCACTTCTTACAGACCCAGATTTGTTTACTGGCAGTGATAGAAGTGAAAGACAATGAGTCCTTTTTTTTTTCTTTTTCCACAGGAGTACTTCAAGAACATATCAGTGTGATCATCTTCAATGTGACTTTTTTTTTTTTGAGGAGGAAACTAAGTAATTTCAGGACAGATGGAGAAATCGACCCATAATTGATCTGGATACTGAGCTTTCTATCTCCCAGTGTTCATCTCCAGATGACTCTTACATCTCCAGGTTCTCCCTCCTCTTCTGGGATCTTCTCTCCAGTCAGAATCTGCATCTTCTTTTTGGAATCAGTTCTACTTTTCATCCTCCTTTTGTCTTCAGACCCTCAATTTTCCAACCAAATCTTACCCTCAGTTTTCCAACCAACCGAAAGCCTAGATGCAGATGCCCAATGCTCCATCAGCCATGTATTTTGTTCTTCTTTCTCATGTCTGTTTATTATTATCCTGTGGAAGATTCAGGATGAAACAATTTTGTTTAAACTAGTCACTGTCAAAATTTACAACAAACCCATACCAGTTGCAGCTAGTAAGCAGCAGGCTTCTGCTTGGGAGTTTATATGCTCAGGTTTGGACATCTGCTCTCCCCCACACCACACACACAGAGACTATTATCTGCCACCTGTTAGAATTCACAATTCAGGATCTATTTGCTCCTATGACAGTAGTCTATGGATTTTACACAATATCTGAACATACATTTAAGGTTTTATATTATATTTATCAAGATGGAAAAAATAAATTACTCATCAAAATCAAAATTAATATTCTTATCTGATTCATTTTAATACATCAGATTATGAGAGCAATTAGTTTAGCAGTAATTGGAAAAAAAGAAAGTCCTTTAAGATGATGGAAAGAATGCGTACCCAGAAAGCATATAAAAAGGTGTGTAAGGAAAGACCCAGAAAACTTTGTAATAGAGCCATCAATCATTAAAAACTCAATAGCCCAGAAAACCATAGAGAAATAGGAAATCTAAGAACTGCTGATTTCTCATCTGAATTGACAGTAGATATAGAAGTCTATATCCATCTACGTGGTGTATTACAGTAAGCTCCAGAATGGCTTCCAAAAAAAAAAACCATTCTTAGCCCACTATGTATGAGGCTAGTACTCTCTTCAGTTTTATCACACAAATTGAAACAGATGCAAAAGTTACTGACTAAATCGAGTCATCTTCAAAAGCAGCTGGGTTTGTGATGGTCAGGCTTTATTTCTAGTTTAAGTGATGGACCTATAGAATTTTAGCTGTAACACCTGTTGCTCAAAAAATATAGCAACAGGAGATATTGTCACAGGCAAATGTTGCACTGGAACAGGGTGTGCAGGAGCACAAAGAGCAAGGAGCTCAATTGGTCTCCAGGAACATGAATGTAACAACTGATTATTGTTACTTTATTAGAAGCATAGAACTATTTACACAGGTTTGTTTTTTTTTTTTTTTCAAAAGCATCTGGGACAGCAGAAACAGCATTTTGTCTGCCATAGCTTACACACTGGTCCAAATTTTCTCTTGTTCTGATTTACAGCTATTCACTAGTTATATAAAACTTGAGCCCCTGATAATCTAAACAGTATCCATGTGTCTCCCTAGAAAATAGTGTTCTGAAATATTTAAAGAAAACTAGCTGGAACTCTTTTGTAACACTAAGTCTTTAAAAGACACTGGCACATTTTCACAGAATCATTGGGTTATTTAGGTTGGGAAAGATCTTTGAGATCATTGAGCTCCAACTGTAAACCTAACACTGCCAACTCCATGATTAAACCATGTCCCTAAGCGCCATATCTTTTCAGTCACCTTCAAATATGCTTTTTTACTAATACGTGCACATAATCTGAAAATATAACTTAGGAGTGTTTTCCATTTTTTTTTTATTGTTTACCACACCTGGATTTCTACTGACAGTTTAGAAAAAGAACAAGTATCTCCTTGGTGGGAAAGAAAGCTCCCAGCTTTCAATCTGCTCTGATTTTATGAAATGCAAGTCTTTTGACGAACATTAAATTGATTCAATTTGTATTAGTGTAATATCAGCATTGCTCTTTGAATTAGTTAGGAAACTATAGGGAGTGTTAAGGTGAATAGAAGAGTAAGTATAGGTCAGTGTAAAAAGATATTCATGTGCATTATATAAAAGCTGTACTAAAAGAATAGTTGGTAGGATACTGCAGTAAGATCTCAGCAGTTCTGAGACCTAATATTCTGTATATTTTTGACCTGTTATTTATTCAGTCACTATACTTCTGTCTATTTTTTTTTTCGTCTCCCGTACCATCTATTTAGACATTAAACTAAACACTGAATTCTAATTAGGCAGTGTGACTGTACTGGTTTTGGCTAGGATAGAGTTAATTTTTTTCTTAAGTAGCTGTTTTGGGGCTGGTTTGGATTTGTGCTGAAGACAGTATTGATAATACAGGGATGTATACAGGATGATAATACAGGATGGAACAGCTGATCTAAACTGACCAAAGGAATATTCCATGTCATATGATGTCATGCTCAGCAGTGAAAGCAGGAGGAAGAAGAAAGAAGTTGGGGACATTTGGAGTTATGGCATTTGTTTTCCCAAACAACTGTTACACATGATGGAGCTTGGCATTCCTGGAGATGGCTGAACACCTGCCTACTCATGGGAAGTAAGGACTGAATCACTTGTTTTGCTTTGCTTGTGTGCCTGGCTTTTGCTTTATCTACTAAATTGTCTTTATCTCAATCCATGAGCTTTCTCACTCTTTTGATTCTCTCCCCCATCCCACTGTGGGGAGTGAGTAGCTGTAAGGTGCTGAGTTGCTGGCTGGGGTTAAACCACGACAGTGATTTTCATAGTAGCTATGGTCAGTGTTGAAAAATGGTATGTAAGAACCTTTGTAATACAAAAATTACTCCAAGTATTCTCAATACTAAAGATTTAAAACTTTCTTCTGTGTCTCTGTAATACTTTTCTACTTATTATGTAAACAAGATCTTGTCATCTAGTTCATAGTTTCAATGCCAGTCTCTTTAGTTTGCCAGTTGCAATGGCTGCAGGAAGACAAGAATGTTTCTCTCATCCAGGTTGCAGAATGCCTGTAAATTATGTTCTTACAGATAAATATAAGGGCCCAAAAAGGAGTCCACAAGTTTCTGTGGACAAAGAGAATCTCAAAGGAAAAATTGAGAACAAGCCTAAAAAAGCTGCCAACTTGATGCACTTTCACTCTTTGCTTTAAGAACGAAAACCAAGACCGATTCCTCAGAGGTCTAAAGAAGTATCTTTTGGTAGAAGCTTGGCAGGCCTCAATTTTTTTTTCCACAAAACTTGGCCTGATTTATTTCTGTTGTGAAAATAATTGGGGTGAATGCTGCATGAGGTTTCATTAAGTTCACGCAGATGGAGGTCCCACTCAGTTTTTCTATTCATATAATGACCTCCACCATCTGGGGTGTTACTCTATGTCACTTTGGTAATATCATAAATTTGTTTGTAGTCTGAAAATAGCACAGAGAAGAGAAAATGCTGTTTTCTGGTATGTGTCAGTGATTACGAAGGTGGAGGCTCTGAAACGCTGACACTTCTGAAAGGATCAGTCCTTCCTGGGGTGTATCAATGTCAGCCTGCCTCCCCCACAGAGGCAGTGAAGCTTGCTTGTGCAGAAGATGTCAGAACTGCTTGAGTTCTGTAGGTGCATCATTTCAGAAAATACATGTTAAATAAGATAAACCAAATAGCTGGCAAAATTTCAGATAGCTTTCAGGTAAGTGTTTCACATTTAAAGAGGAGATGCTTGTTTTCTTAAAAATTAATGGTCTGTAAACATCTTGAGCTCCGTTCTGATTTTGCAGAAATTTTATGCCAAAGTAACTCCGTCAATTACTGCTGATTTACATTGATATTACCCTGCAAGTCCTCTAAAGTTTAGTTCAAATTAAAAAAACCAAAAACTACATAAACAAAAACACAAACCCTTTCCTTAGTTTTATATGTGCTTGCTTGTTTGTTTCTTTCTCTCTCTTTTCTCCTGCCACTTCCTCCCCCCCAATATATATGCATATTAAGATTCATTTATAACACAAAGTCTGCAATTTTATGCAAAGGTACAGACTTTGAAACTTCCTCTCAGAGTTGCTTTTTTGTTTATGTGGGGGTTTTTTTGTTTTGTTTTTGTTGTTGTTGTTGTGACATAATATACTTTGGGTAAACATAAACTTTCCTCTCCTTTTCTGCCACCTGTTTTTTTAATTTTGTTTTATAGAAATCCAGTGATATTTTACCATCTCATAATTTTATCTTAAAAATTATTTCAATTGTTTAACCATCATCCTGCAACCTAGATGTTAATTAGAAGGTAAGGGAGTATATTCATTTTCCGGTAGTGTGTGTAGCAGCAGTGGCGAATCGTACAAAATTAATCCTGTGGGACTCAGAATATACATGGAGAAGTGGTGGAGAAAACAGGGAAGCCCTCTTCTCACTCCACAGCCCTGGTAATTTTACTCTTTAGTGTAAATACTGAACATTATATATAACTCCACAAAGATGCTAGGCACTTCAAAAGAGAGGTAATATGCTAGCAAGCAGACTATGTATCTATCACCTTTGTATTGTTTTTGATATACTGGGACTAATACAAGTGAGGAGAAAAGATGTACCTTTAAAATAGGAGCATGGAAACCCTTTCTATGTAAGGTTCTCTAAACACTTGTGGGCCTTTCTGCCCCTCCCTGTATTCTTGAGTTCCTTGCTACCAACAACAATACAACTGAGTGTATATATCTACATGGGCTAATATTTATGAACTTATATTTCATTCTGCCCACAGTCAAAGCTGACCAAGTCACAGAACAATATTGGTCTGAGCTAATACGCCAGTTTCTCAGTGCTTAGCCAGCTGCTCTGATATGTTGCCTGGTTTGCTTTGCAAAGCAAACCCATGTCAGAATATGGGAGATGTCTATGTAATAAGCATCCTATATCATTGCAAGTTTATTTCTGATATAATTTGGCTTACTTTTGGTTTTTTTTCTTCTTACTTTCTTTCCTAAATGATGCTACATGAAGGGCTTTTCTACTTGAGAATATTAACTAATGTACTTTCTTGAGCTATAGCATAAACTATGACATCAACAATACCCAATCAATGCTATTAGCTTTGCAATACAATTCCCAATGTGAACATACTTTCTCATGGACAAGTATCTTACAAATTAACTTAATCTGCTTCTATAGTAGATTTTGAACAGTTCAAATTATAGTTCTATGTCAATACATTTCCTTGTCTAGCTAAGCCTATATTATTCTCCTTAGACAAAACGGTTTAAATTCATAAAGCAAAAGTTCACTGCAAGTTTCTCATACAGTCTTGAAGCAATGGATATTGTTCTTCATGCTCACTTTATCCATCATTTATTTTACATATTTACAGACATTTGTGCCAAAATCTGGCTGTGATTTTGAGTGATGGAACACTTAGCATGAAATCTGTAAATAAACTTCTCTTGACAGCTATTTGGTCTTCTCACACTCAAAACAAGTGTCCATGTAAAAACGGAAAGGAAGGAAGGAAGGAAGGAAGGAAGGAAGGAAGGAAGGAAGGAAGGAAGGAAGGAAGGAAGGAAGGAAGGAAGGAAGGAAGGAAGGAAGGAAGGAAGGAAGGAAGGAAGGAAGGAAGGAAGGAAGGAAGGAAGGAAGGAAGGAAGAAGAGGAACTTAATTGTAACTGCAATTGTTCCATACCATCTCTGTCAGTAGCTGACCAACCTGTATGACCCCTTCTTGCTGCCCAGTTTTGGGATAGGAATAGCAAGCTTCCTGTACCCTGGAGTATTGTAGGTGGGAAGTCCCTTAAACTGCATTTTAAATAAGTGAAGAGGTGAACCCATTGCTTTGAGGATGATTGTCAAGGCACTGTCAGTCCTTACTATCCTTGACCAACATCCCCTGAGGCCTGTTTTGACCCCTGCACATGGATAGAGAAGCCCCATTTCAGCTCAGCCTGGGCCCTCAGTCCCTGCCCCAGTGGCGCAGTAAGAGTACCTGGCTTCAGTCCCACTCTGTCCCTTTCCCCTGGATAGATGTTGGACCACAGCTGCAGCCATGTCTCCAGCCCTGTCCTGGTCTCCTGCAACCTGATGGACCCTGGCCCTAGTAGGTCCCTCACAGTGCCTGAGGCTGTTGATGGACCCCCTGGCTCTGTTCACTGTGGTCATACTGTGAGGGATAATGTCTGCCAGTGAGGACACTGGGCTCCCTTGGGTCACCCTGGGTTCTCAAGTTCCCTGTCCCCTAAGGTGCAGCCAGCCCTTGCTGCACTTTGACAGTGATTACAGTGATTAAGATGAACCATGACTGTAAAGTCCACCATATTGAATAAAAGGTAAAATGTGTAAAGTAAGAACAAGCAAACGGAAATAAGTATCAGCATTTTCCAGAAATAAATTAATCTTCATTGTTTCAATGATACTAAATATCTTAGACTCATTAGGGCTGATCATATGGCATGAATCCTGTCTTTCCCCTTTTAAAAATCAGAAGTAAGAGCCAGGAGACTGAATAGTGTTCCTAGCAATCACATGATAGCAGTAAAACTAGTAATGTTTTGTAGAAACTTCCCATATGGCAATTTTATTGCCTGACTGAACTCTCAGGGATATCAGCAGAAAGATTTCTACCACGGCAGGCTGTTTGCTACCAATAGCAATTTATTAAACTTGTATTTACTTCTGAGGGAATGAAATTCAACTCCAATTACCTCTGCTTTACAGCTATTGCATGCTCACTCCTACAAAGCCAGAATTTTCTTGTGTTTTCTGGACACAGATAACTTGGTGACAGCTGCAAGTACTACCTAATTCACATGGCCAAACTAATACTTAAGTCAGCAGAGTTTAGCGAGCTCAAAATGTTTCATGTGAATATCTCAAGCACTGTTCCACCTAAAGGCTTATCACTTAATGTATTTTTTTTGTACCTTTCCATTTTTGAACATTGAAAGATATTACAATGCTTTGACTTTGCAATAATTATTTAATATTTGCCTCTATTGCTCTTTTTCATCAGTAACAACTATTCTCACTTTCAAATTGGAAAATAAAAAGCACATTAGTCTAAAATATAGTAGTCTGAGAAGGATCTGATACTCTAAGAAAGCTTTTAAACTTTTTCTACAGGCTTTAAAAGGGCTGACAACAGTGGGAAAATAAAAATTTGGATTTTTGCCTAGAGAGATTTTACTGCTCCTACCATCCCAGTATGTATAAATAAATCTTACCTAGATAATGCAGTAGAATAAAAAGTCTCCTACAACATTTTCTATATTCAGGGTGAGCAATCAGATGACACAAATACATGGTCTTCTAGTTAAGAGAGATAACAAAAAAAAAAAAAAGGTACATAAAGATTGAAATTATTTTTCAATTTATATGATTTCTTATATGCATGGAGTTTTCTTAAACAAATTATCTTTCATGTATATATCTATACGTATAATGTCCTGCATATCTAATGTGGTAATAAAGAGACGCAAAGTAGAAGGAGCAAAGGAATTACATATATGTACACTTATTAATACTCTTAGCATAGGATGGTCTTCTGTTTGCTAAGCTTTATGCTTTTTAAAGCGCCTAGCAAGTGTGAAACTTCAAAGTTCCCCCAGTTTCCCATTCTCTGGCCTTTCCTTTCAAAATTATATATGCCTAGGGACCTCTGTGTCATTCCTGTGCTCTGTCTGGTTTGAACCTCTTTATCACATATACATTTCACCATCAGTATGTTACTGTTGTACTTTACATTTTTTTCATCTTTCCTTGCAGAGCTTGGGTGTGCCAGAGAGTTAGCAGATTGCCTTCTTCCTCTCTTTTACCAGTCCTATCCTGGCATTTCTTCTATAGCAGAAAACACATTTCACTGGCTACACTTTAAAGTAACGAATACTTCTGCTAGTCAAGGTATTAATGTGATGAAGCAAGCACAAAGAGACTTACCTGACTATCAGGGATGGCAACATGTCTGTCACTGACCAGAGCTATGTTTTGAGCTATAAACTAAATGAACACAGTGGGGGAAAAAGTGAGATCTGAACCATTGTGCTCCTGGGAATCAAATATAGTTTTTTTAAATAATTTTAACACTTCCAAAATTATCGTCAGTTATCAAAACAAATTCATTTTCTGTTTACAAATACATGAAAACATTAGTATCATTCCTTAATTCCTTACCATGGCTCAGTCCTATCTTGCAAGACAAAAAAAAAAAAAAAGAAAAAAAAGAAAAAAATATTTTTTTCTTCATAGTTATCCACAATAAGAAAGCAAATTTCTGTCACCTTACTCTTCCCATAGCTACCAACTTTGGTTTTAATCAATATATATAAGATATTATTTAAACAGATAATAAACTCAAAGTCCTAGTAAAATACATTTCCTTTTAACTTTTTTAACTTTAAATTTGTTGTTTGGTTTTTAATGGCTGCAATCACTTATATACAAAATAAGAACTTTGAAAAAAAATCATTTAAAAATGGATTAGTTGTTCATATGTTACAACTTTGTGTCTCAAATTCTAAGGATTATTTTTAATTATCCCCTTTGGTTGAAATATTCAATACCTATCCCTCTATAAAGACTCATTAAATATGTAATAGAATCATATACTAATGCTTAGAGGCATTTGATTCATTTTACAGTTAGCATAAATCTCTGAAAACTCCATGAAATCATAACAATAAAGATGCCCACAGGAAATATATTCTAAGAAAAGAAACAAATTCTTCACTGCAGCCTGGGAGATCTTTTCAGTGTTCCAAAGTTACTGATGGGTGTCATAGTGATACCATGGCAGTATGGGGTTATAAATCACACCAAATAATTGACACTGATATCTCCATTGTATCCTCATGCTCATAGTTATGCTGACGGGCATGGTTCACCTCATACCCACTGTGTTTCCATATACTCTGTTGTTTTCCCTCTCACAGCTATTTACCAGAGCTAGACAAGCATCAAGATGTTTTTCTTTGTCATCGAATGCTGAAGAGCTGGGAAGTGCAACATTATTGGAATATTTGGTGACTGTTCGGTGTAATTATTTTGGTATAGACCAATGGAATTAGCTGCCACTGGTAGATGTCACTTGCAAATTAATAGTAACTAAGTTAGCAGAAGTCAGTGTGAAAATCTGTGCTTTGAAGCTGAAATAGAATCAAACTTATTCATAGAGGAGTACAACTTATGTTTAAGTATTTCACTGAACACTTTAAATTTCATTTGAATTAGATGTATACAATCATAGAATCACAGAATAGTTCAGTTTGCAAGGGACCTTCAAAGGTCATCTAGTCCAAACCCCCTGCAATGAGCAGGGACATCTTCAACTAGATAAGGTTGCCTAGAGTCTCATCCCACCTGAAACTGAATGTCTCCAGGGATGGAGCACCTACCACCTCTCTGGACAACTTGTTCTAGTGCTTTATGACCCTATTGTAAAAAATTTCTTCCTCATGGCTAGCCTGAATCTCCCCTCCTTTAGTTTAAAACCATTATGCCTTTTCCTATTGTAACAGACCTTGCTAAAAAGTCTGTCTTGATCTTTCTTATAGGTCACTTTTAAGTACTGAAAGGTTGCAATAAGGTCTTAATGGAGCCTTCTCTTCTCCTGGCTGAACAACCTCAACTCTCTCAGTCTGTCTTCATAGGAGAGGTGTTCCAGCCTGAGTTCAAGCCTGAGTGATATCCTTGAATAATTCCTTGCCGAACAGGCAAGTGTATTGCTTGCTGGATAAGCAAGTGTAAGTCCTTGCCAAACTCAGGCAAGTGTAGTATCCTGGAGTCAGACAGCTCTGGCTTTATTTCTTGTGAGTGAGTGTATGCACACTGTGGATCATCGTTATTCTCATTTGCTGCACCCCAATAATTTCCTAAACTGATATCTGAACCTTTATCTTATGTTATCAGAGTGATAATTAATTGTATGAACCCTGTTTGATCGGTTCATTGGCTGTACTTTTCCATCCAGAATAAAGTCTGTTTTGTCCCCTTAAAACTGACTTTGGGGTCCCTCTGTGACAGACACAAAAGAAACGTGCACCATTCTTGCTATGTGTTTTCAAGGCGGGTAATAATTTTCTTTGTCTTTTGCATGAAATTCTTCCAATTCCCCTGTGCTCCCAAGGATTGTTGTCTTTTCTATTTATGAGGCCTTCCTCTCTGCACCTTGATCATCTTCTCAACGTTCTCCCCCTTTTGTTTGCAGCCTCACCTGCAGCCTCACAGCTTATCTTTCTGAACAGACTGATTTGCTGTCAAGTGAAGAAATTTCCCTTTTCACCCAAGGGTTTTATATGGTACAGTTGCCTACTATTTAAAACAGAAAGTCATAACTGTAAGCAAAGTGTCAAACTGGGAGGAAAAAAACAATTGGAAATAACTCCTGGAAACTTCTATGTTTTGTTTTAGATTTTTGGGTGGGTTTGTTTGTTTGTTTGTGGGCTTCTTTGTGTTTTGTTGTTGTTGTTGTTGGTTGGTTGTGACTGGTTTTTTATTATTTTATTTATTGAGTAATGCTTACAGACACGTTTTGGAATTGATCCTTAATTCTTGTTTATTGTTCCTTTTCTCTGTTACTTCTCAACAGAGTAAAAGCTTTGGTGCTACTGGACTTCTACTCAGAAAAAATAAAAACAGAGAAAAAAGAGATGGCTAAAAAAAACCTAGTTTCCAAAATGTCAGATGATCTCAAAATTTTTGGCTATTAGTTCAGAGGACTTCACTAATTAAATATACAGTAAATTCTTATTTTCCTTCTTTTCATCTCTTTTCCTCAGATACAACATTTTTCATCTATCTTTTCAGAACATTCTATCTCAAAATCTTTAGACATCTCTTTTCACTTAGCCATCAGCTTCTTAAACAGTGACTTAAAAGAGCCTGTATGGTAAATATTCCTCAATTCCTCCCCTTTCCAGTATTGTTTTATCAAATATGATTGGCAGGCAGGTTTTGTTTTTTAAATGTTTCAATAGACCATATTTATTCTTCACCATATTTTGATATTTTGTAGATGACAGAAAAAAACTTCTAGGTTTTAAGTTCTTTTCCCCTCACAGAACTAAGAATGTTTTTATTATACTTATTCAAGACACTTTTCAATAAAATAACAAATTTTCCATGTTGATTCAATCTCCGGTATTCTTTAGTGATAATTTACCTAATACTATCATATGATGTGTTTTCACAGACTGACTCACTTGGAACTATTCATTCCAGGGCTGATAACATATTTTGAAAATTTTACATTTGTTGATTATAATGTCCTGCAAATTCAAAAACAATAATAAACCTCCCACACACATTAACAGTAATATTTCTACTGTTAACTATTTCTTGCTGAAATTATTCTGAAGCATCTGAATCTGAGACAACCACCATTTCATTTTCATTTTATATTGGCATAGAATTCCTCAAAAATGGATAAGAGGATATCAAAAAACCCATTTGTAAATGAACCACTATTCACACAATACGTCCATCTTTTACTTCATACTTTTAAATTCAATCGCTTTCAAAGTAAGAAAGATACTTTTTTCTTACACAAATGATAACAAACTCTGCAGAATCGACTAACACTGACCATCCAATTTTAATGTGATCAGAATTCTAAGCTTGCTTTGAAATGCTTCTTAGATGTTGGCTGTGTCACACGTGTTATTCTGAGGTGTGGCTTTATCTGAAAATGGAATACAATGAGATTTCTGTATTTTTTTAACACTGATTTTTAGTATGCTCTTAGACACCACATATGACTGCCCTTTGCTAGTGGGCAGATCTAAACAAATTTCTTTCAGTCATTTTATTTTCTAATCATAGAATCTTAGAATACCAGGTTGGAAGAGACCAGAGTGATCACCTGGTCCAACCTTTCTTGGCAAAAGCACAGTCTAGACAAGATGGCCCAGCACCATGTCCAACTGAAATGCTCTAGTTCTCTTGTTAGAGATTAAGTACAGAATTGTCTTCTACTTTCTTCTGGCAGGAAAGTCTGCCATATTCATAAAACATAGACTGAATCTTTACAGACTGAGAAAGAAACAGTCAGGTGGTTATAGAAAATACGGAAATGTTGCCTACTGTTGGAGAAAGACATCATTATATAGATCTGTATTAGGACTGTGTAGAAATTCTTATGATATGCAGACAGGAGATCCCTTCAAAGAGATCAAAACCCTATATGTTACCCTGCTTAGTGTTCTTCTTAATTTTGTCTAGGATATATTATCTTTTGTTTTTATTTTTTGGTTATTCTGGATTGTTTTCCTTATTTACAACAGTGGACAGTCTTACCTGCTGCAACCTACAAACTAAAATTTGGCTTGTTATTATAATGATGAGACAATATTTTTGCTAAAATTTATCATATTTGTATCAAAATTAACCATAGAAAACCCAAGCAATTTGGCATATTATGTGCCAGGTTTTGTTTTGCCCTCTCTTTGCCTGTGCAGGTTTTACTTTGTTATAGCTGTGATAACAATTGTCTAAGGACAGTATTGCCTAACTCGTTTTTATTTAACTCTGTGAATACCATAAAGGTCTGACAAACCTCTGTAGCTGTTTTATAACCAGTACTGACCCTCTGTGCTGAGTCTCAGAGAGCTGGTGTGCTACCTTCAAACTGTAAGCTAGCAACCAAGAAGAAAGAAGCAGAAAATTTTAAGAAAATGTGTAAATAAAACCAGTGTTCCAGGCAAGGTTGGAGTGGTCTTTGAGCAACTTGGTCTAGTGGAAGGTGTGTCCATTCATGACAGGTGGTTTGGAACTAGATGGTCTTGAATATCCCTTCCAACCCAAACAATTCTATGATTCTATGGTTTTTGTTTTGTTGTTTGTTTGTCTGTTTGTTTTTCTTGTAACAAATAATGGTGATGCCTTAACAATAGTACCAATTGACTTCTTTTTGGGAAAAAAAAAGAGGATTAGGATGAGGACTTTTTTGTTGTTCATTTTAATGCTGCTTCTTCCCTTTTTTTGTGTAATTTTTAGGAGGACGATTCTTTTTATCTTACATGAAAATCCAGACCCATGCCCCCTTAAATTGTTTTTTAAATGCAAGTAACATTTCCAAATGCATAGCAAAGACTGATTTTAACTTCTGGAAGACTGTCCTGGACTAAAGTAAAATCTCTTTCATTACAATTGAATACTCATAAAATTTATATATACATATACATATATATATATATATAAAAGTCAGCATAAAATAAAAACCCTAAAGTCAGAGTAATTTGTTCCATGGGTTGGTGGAACAGGACTGAATCGTGCAATGAGCAAGGGTTAATTTTATAAACTCCCATCTATCATTGTGACTTTTTTTCAGATGATAATGTTAAGTTGCCTAGCAACTTATGCTAGAGACTGCTTGGACTAAATGATTAAAGGGCTCAATTCACTGCTTCCAGTGAGTCTTGACCAAAACTTCAACGGACCTCTGAAGGAGTTTTGCCTAAATAACTTTAAGCAATGTACTTCATTGAACTGAATGATAAATTTCTGTCTAAATCTTAGTGAAATTATAATACAGTGTAAAATATCATTAAAGAGACAAGGATTTGTTCTCATATACTTGAATTTTTGGAAGAAGTTATAGCCTGAGTTCACAATGGCTCTGACATCACAATTTTCAATCTGCTAGCCACCTTGTTTATTTAATTTAGTATTTCCCTCCCAACACACAAATTTGCAGTATATGATTGAAGCAAAAGTTGAAATTTCAAGAAAATTGATAGATTTCTGCTTGACGTATAATTAATTAATTTGAATAAAGATCACCTTTTACATTCTCTGTGTAATATCTAAGGAAGACTCCTCTAGTAAAGCAGTTGACAGTTCTTCAGGACCATAACCATTTAAAACACCTGTTCAGTTCAGGAACTGAAGAATTGAATCAGGTGCAGCATGAATAACATACCAGAAGGGAGGTGTAAGGAAATGAGAACAGAAATGAGAACAGCTCATAGGCAATGAGAGTAGATGGGCAATTTCAGCAAATCAATCTGTAAGTCTCTTTCTTGTTCTTATTGGAGCAGAACTGTGTTTATAATATGTTTTGCCTGTAAACACTGACATTGAAGCTGGGGAAACATATGCCTTTGGTCAGATGCACAGCAGTGTGAAATTCTGTAAGGCTGATCTGTTTGTCTTCAGCTGCATGCTGTTCCTTGCAATGTAGTCATGGGTCAGAGGGAACTGTCTGCAGAGAGAAATATTTTGCTTTACTTGGGAACAGCTGTGCCAACATAGGAAGAAGAAAGGTTCTAGCCACTGCAAGATGTAGCAGAAAGAAGACAGCACTGAGAAAAAGATAGAAAGAAGCAGGATGTCAGGCAGAAGAGAAGAATTACTGAGAGAAGCAGAGAGCAGTGACTCATCTGGGCATGGAGTGATAGAGAAGCTGTCTTGGAAACAGGAGGAACTGAGAAAGTTTTGCTCCAAATTACAAGGCTAAATGTAGTAGCAAGGATTTAACTGCAAGAACACAGTAGGCAGGGGAGACTTCTGTATAATTCCATTCTATATTTATTAGTCTAACATAAAGACTTTGATTTTTGTCTGTGTAAGAAATTATTAATCCTGATTTTCCTTATACTTCATTGTGGAAAGCAATCAGACCAGAATGTCTAGGTGCACACGCCTCAAATTTGAGGCCAACTTGAGATCTCCCACACAAACACAGCTGGTTTAATTTTATCTTTTGTTTGTTTTCAAGTTTTCTATTAGGTGCTCTATGTGTAGTACAGTCTAATCTGATGCAACACAGTTTCTGTTCTGGCAATATGTAGTTAAAATATAGCTGAACAAAATCTATTCAATTAAAATAATGTTGGTTATACAAATGTGCTGAAGATGTTTTAAAGAAGGACCACAAAGCATTTTTAGAGAGGAGGATCCAATTTAGAAATTATCTCTAAGGAGTCTAGCCATTCAGGCCTATGCAGAAGTTTTCAGCATTTTTCTTGTTAACAAAAGTAGAATTGTTACCATGGTAACAAAAGCACAGACAAGAAAGGTAACTTGGCACTGTTCCCCATGAAATGCATAAATGTAAATTTCCTTGAAATGATAAAAGATATGCTACAAAAATATCTCCTGAATGCAAGATTCTATCTTAATTTTTAGTTACTTTCAAGTTTACTGCTTAACATTTATTTCAAATTGTCATTTAAGTCTTTAAGTTCTTCTCTAAAAAAAATCCCATGCACAGTGCTGTCTTAAATACTTCATTCCGAAGAGTGAATGATACTAAACAGATCCATTACATTTGCAAAGAAAGAAAAAAAATATTTTCAAAAATCACATATTATTCACATAATCATTATAGTTACCATGCGTATTATCAGTGATATGCTCTAAAATGGAGATTATAGTTTCTTCTGATTCCAGGCATCCTGGAGTCCACTGTGTGGGGTTTTGTTGGTTGGTTGGTTGGTTGGTTGGGTTTTTTTGTTGGTTTGTTTTTTTGGTTTGGTTGTGGGGTTTTTTTTGTTTGTTTGTTTGTTTTCGTTTTTGTTTTCTTTTGTGGGGTGGAGGTGTTTTGGTGTTCGTTTGTTTGTTTGGGTTTTTGTTTGTTTGTTTGATTTGGTTTGGTTTGATTTGTTTTTCTGGGGTTTGTTTGTTTGTTTTTTTTGTGGGTGAAAGAAAATGAACAAAGAGGAATGGTTGTACTTTAGAGTGCCTGTTTTATTATTTATGAGCTGCAAGCACTGAAGAAGACTTATGTGGAAAAAATTTCTTAAATTCTCTGGTGAAGCTGTTTGTACTCATAGGAACTTTTTGAGTTTTATTGCTTATTTTAAATTTACCTCTTTCAAATCATCTTTACTTTTTGCTAAGTGACTTCCTATCAGTAAGCAATCTTTCTTTGGTTTATTTTTTTTTTAATGGGTAAAAAGCCCTGAATTTAAGAATTCCTTAGTTCTGATAGTATATCACAAAGGACAGTTAATTGGAGGTACGCTCCTTAACACTCTTTCACTAGAGTCAAACTAAAAATTAACTTGTCACCCTCAAAAAAAAGCAAACAACCACACACACGCACGAAACCAAAACCAAAATCTTGAAAAGCTTCCTCAGGACTGGTTGCACCATAAATAGTTAAAATGTAACAGCAGGACTGAAAACCACATTTAATTAAGTTAATTATATTAGTTAGTTGAAGTTCCTAGACAAGTTTGCAGCTTGATCAATTCAGCTAAGCAAAAAACTCATAAAGACAGACAACAGGAATGGAGTCAGGGTCTTAAAGACAGTTCAAGGTTTTCAGGCATCTAGTGACATCACCACTAATGTTGCAATTGGTTGACTTGCTGTAGCGTATTAAATTTTCAACAGTTAATTCAAAAGAAAGACTGGAAGATATATTACTTCAAAGGAATCTAATGGCCACCATTGATACACAGTAAAAGAACAGTGGCAGCAGCAAGACAAGGCACACAAACTGAAAAAAGGCACTGGTCTGTTGTCTGTTTAGTTCTGCATAGATCTTCTAGAGCAGTATTGCTTGTTTTCTTTTAAGTAGTAAGGATTAAAAGTTTCCTATGGTGGGACACTGCAGAATAGTACCTCTCTATTTAACTAAAGATTGCCACCTCCCTTTGTCTTATATATGTGTGACGGGTATAAACATTGTGGCTCTCTGCTTAAAAGAAAAAGGGTGGGAAAAATATGATATGTGGTATCTCTTTGAGTGACATTTCCATCCTCAAAGAAGGAAAAATAGCTGAAGGAAGTCAGAGCAATACTTTCTCTGGAGATCTTGTGAGAAGGTGGAGAAATAAGCTCTTCTTTGCCCATCAGTTCATCAGCTAGGGCTTAGCTTTGTCTTACTGCAGACTTGTGGAGTTGGGATCCACAAGGCATTTTGAGAAAATACAACTGAAAAATGTAGATGAAGAAATGTTATTCTAAGAATAAGTTGAAAAGCAATGTGGAAGAAGTGAGGAAGGATGCAATATTACTGAAGAAATACAAGTAGGAAAAAAAAAATATAATCTCTGCCCAGATTAAAAGATAAGGTATGATTTCCAAATATCTTATAGAAATAATTGTACTTAAAAACCTTTAAACATTCCTGTGGAAAGTGGATCATATTCCATTGAAGGGCACCAGTACAAATGAAAGGCTTTATTGTGTACCATTGTGCTTCAGAATCTTATTTTTGTCAGTTTGTAAATCATTGTTATAAAGAACATACAGTTGCACGTATTTTCTAATAATAGATATGAGAGCCAACAGATGATAAATAACTGTGATTTTGACAGCAGGATTAGACAAGTCAAAAGGGGTTTTAAAGAAACATAATGTCAGGACAAGAAAATTTACTGTTTCTAGGCAGAAAGATCATCACAGAAGAGAAAAACCTAGAATGCTTTAGAACTCCCTATGTTCTCCAGAACTCTCTTAAAGGTGAAACTACATCCAGTAGGGGTATCAGCAGCATTCTGAGATAAGAAAGTGAACACAAAACATAGGAAGGCAAAGTGAAATTACGTGAAAGTGGATGACATTCATCTCAACTTCAGCAAGGATTTTTACAAGCTCTTCTTAAATATTTTTATATGAAAATCAGGATGTTATAGTTTGAGTGGCTCGTCTATGGCACATGTAAATAACTGTTTAGGTGATCAGGCTCAGAGAGTTGTTGTTAATGGGTTTTAGCCTACCTGGACATCAGCAAGAATTGAAGCACCACAGGGGTCTGTACTAGGATCTTTCCTATTTAGCACCCTTGTCAGTGACCTGGAGGAGGCAATGGAGTGTAGATGACATCCATTTGTTCACTGGAGGTCAGGACTACCCTGCAGAGGGACCTACACAGGCTGGAGGAACAGGCCAACAGGATGTGCAATTTAGTAAGGACAAACACCAAGCGCTGCCTATGGGCAGGAAGCACTGATGCAAGGGCACAGGCTGGGGTCTGCCTGGCTGGGAGTAGCCCTGTGGGAAGAGACCTGGGGGCCTTGGCAGACACAAGCTGAGCATGACCAGCAATGTGCCCTGGCTGCAGAGATGGCCAGCAACACCCTGGGAGGTATTCACAGGGGCACAGCCAGGACATTGAGGGAAGAGATTATATTCTTCTGCTCAGCACTCATGAGATCCCATTTGGAAACTGTCCAAGTTTTAGGCTACCCAGTACTGGAAAGACAGTTAACCAGTGCTGGAACAAGTGCAGCAGAGGACCTCCAAGCCATCTGGAGTCTGGATCACTTGCCTTGTGAGGAGAGAGGCTGAGGAACCAGGGCTTATTCAGGCTGGAGGAGAGATCATAGAAGATTGGAAGAGACCTTGAAAGATCATCTGATCCAACCTTCGATGGGAGAGTCTAGATGACATTATCTGTCACCCTGTCCAATTGCACCTTGAAAACTTTCCACAATGGGGACTCTACCACACCCCTGAGGAGGTTGTTCCAGTGATTGTTCACACTGTAAAAAAACCTATTTTTTATATTGAAATGAAGCTTCTCCTAGTACAATTTGCACCTTTTCCCCCTTGTGTTTCCATGTGGCTCCATGTGAAGCATGAGACTCCATCTTCTTCGTAGCAACCCTTTAAGTGCTGGAAAACTGTGATGAGGTCCCCCCTAAATCTTCTCTTCTCCAGAGAGAAAAGACCTAACTCCTTGAGTTTTTCCTCATAGGACAGGTTCTCCAGCCCTTTGAACATCTTCATGGTCCTCCTTTGGACCCCCTCCAGTCTGTCTGCAGGTGCATCCTGACAAGTACTGATTAAAAAGTAGACTGCCTGAGGCAATCCTCATGGATTACTCACGTTCTGGCTTAAGTGAAAAAGTCAATACACTGTTAAATCATGTATATAATACTTTTTTATGATGGATCTGTATCACAGTGGATATAATACTTCCTGTTATATAAGGTGTATAGAGGATGTTGTTATGTAAGGATTCTGCATTTGTTCTGTAATTTTTCTAATTTGGGAATTTATAAAAATATAAAATGAAATACACATTATTTTTTCAGAAAAAGCTTAAAGATAACAATCATCCTCTAAGATATGGTGCAATTCTGAACTTCTGGTTGGCTTTCCAAAACTATCTCATTTCTAGAGATGAGAAACAGTGACAGTAACACAAAGATGGAATTAATCTTAATTAGAAAACCCGAGGATGGCTAAAATTCTGTGTATTTTATATATTACTTTTAAAACCTATTCATAGATCCCATACTCTTACTACTTCAGCTAAACTATTTTCAAATTTGAAATGAATTATTTTTAAGTTAAAATTGTTTTTAAATTTGATGTAATTCAAGTCACACAGTTTGTATTTATGATTGCTTTGAGGCTGTATTTTAGGATTGATATAATCTTTAGGATTTAATAGAGAATCTAGAAAGCTCCTTATCATGACTATAAATTTACTATTAGTCTTTCCAATAAGTATTTTACAAGCTTTGATAAAAATGCCTTTTTTATTTCAGATATTGTCTTTATGTTTATATAAGCCCAGAGAATGATGGGGGCTGCTGTTATGAGCTGAATTGGTACACACTAGTCAGGTATTTAACGGGCAGCACAGATCCTCTGCCTATACCATAATCTGACAAGCTGCTTCCTGTAAATACAGGGTTCTTGCTTACTTAAAGAAGTTTGTGGGGCTAAGGCAGGAATATGTGATGCTGCCCTAGTCATGTCTGTGAGCATTATTCCACTGATTTGAAAAGAAGCAAGGTCAAATCCTCCATGTCCTAACATCTGATCAGTCGTGTGTGCACACAATTGCTGTACTGGTTCACCCAACATGCCAGTTGACAAATAGTGTGGGTAAACACATGGCTATTGGATTAACTGTTGTCTGGAGTTCTCTTGTTATTACTTTTTTTTTTGCTTCATAAGGAGTGTTTGTTACACACCTATTCACCTAATTAATGCCCTTCTTACTCCAGCGATGACAGGTGCCCGAGGTGTGCTGGCAGGGCACTTGCTGAGCCTGCAGCCAGGCTCCAGCTCCTCATGTTCAGGAGGGCAGCAGCCATGTGCTTCTGCACCTCAAACCTGTCCTAGTCTAATTCTGCCACTGGAAGGCTGCAAGCCTTTTATATGTGAAGGGTGATGAGTTTAGTCATTAAAATAATATAGATGCTCTACACTCATTAGACTGATATATTAATATGTTACTACTAACTGATTAATCTAATCAAGTAGCTCTGTGACTAAAATTGTCAGTATACATGAACATTCATACATATGGACACACTTATTTTCTCAACTTTCAAAATATTTCTTTTGTATTTAGTATTAAATTGTATTAAGATGCAGACCTAATCTGTGTAACTGACATGACAATATTCTTTAGTTGGAATGCCTGTTTTTTTTATTTAAGTAAAATATATCTAAAGGGAACATTTTGTTACTTCTGTAGTGCAGTTAGGGTTAACAAGTCTATCAAATAACTGGCCTGAATAATTTACCATTAACTGTAAAATATTGGGAAACAAGTGTTCTCCTGTTTCTGTGCTGAGAGTTATTACAAATTGTATCTATTATTTAGTACAGAATGTATCTATTAAAAATAGTTCTGTAGCACTAGGTTATTCAAGTTGAAGTTTTTTCCTACACTTAAACTGCTTTTTACTCTAAACAGTGATGGATGTATTATGCTAAAGCTTAGATGTTTATCTAGAAGAAATTGCTATTTCAGCTTTCAATTGATTTCCACCAAATTAGAATCTGCCCTATAAATGTTTCGGTTGTGCTCAGATACCTTTCCAATTCTTTATCTGATATGAAAGGGTTTCTCACAGTTTCTTTCTGTCTCTCTGTGTCTCTGTGTTGGTAGGGGGAAGAGGGGCAAGGTTAAGCTGCTCAGAGCAATAGGAAACCCACATTCTGTTTCAGCAGCTCAGCACAAAAAGCAGACAGTGACGAAGCAACATTACGTTAAAGTCTTTTCTTATACTGTTGTAAGAATTGAAGTATTTTCAAGAATGCTATATTCCCTTTTAAATACATCTATTTGTAGATATTGTTACTGATATTTTCAGTTAATAACAGCATCAGGATATATTGTAGTCCTGTTCTCTGGGTTTAATTTACTCTTCTTCCGGAAAGCACACTTTCTAAACTATTGCTGATGGTACTTGTCTTACTTCCTCTGATTTCCCTCTGCTCTGTGCTGGTGCAAAAAGGTCTGCAGTTTCATGTTTCAGTCACAGTTTCATTACCACAGGTCATTTTTCCAGTAGTAGCTGTGGTTGTCTAACTATCAGGAGGCCTCAGGTATGTGAGATTGCTTGTTCCAAACTGTCCATTCCATGCTGTAACACCTGTGACCTCTCTTTTTTATAGTGCCATGGTGCCACCAGCTATTTTGACATTATTTTAAAAGAGTTCTTTATATTTCTTACTTGTGTTGTCCAGTCAACTGGATTTATAAGGGACCCTTTGCAGGTGCTTTTGGTTTCTACCACTCATTTTTTAATTACACAAATGAAGTCTTGGATAGTATGGCTGATTTAACAGCAAAGTAAATCAAAAGAAGTGCTGTGACTCTTATTTTGGCTTGGTCGGTATCTGGCTAGTTGTGCATGTGTTTTTCAGCTCCTCTGTTTGTTGGATTGTTAGTAACAGAGTACTTGCTGTATCCGAAAATCAATCCTTTTCAAACCTTCACAGTTCTTCAGATATGTCTTGTCTTCTGTCATTCACAAACAACTCAGAGAAAAAATTGTTTGTAGTAAATTTGTCTAGGCTCAATGTGATATGTTGCCAGCTAATATGTTACTTAGTAAAGTTATCGGAAAAAAAAAAAAATAAACCAAAACAAACCACAAAACTGTGTCAGGTATTGGTGGCTGATGGACACGTCTGTGTGATAAATCAGCTTCAAAATGCTGCCTGGAATAACTAGATGCATCATGAATTACCACCTGGTTTTCACTGTTCTGTGTCAGGAACTTCATTCAAGCATAATAATCTCTGAATTTTTTAAAAATTATTTTTCTGCTTGCTTGTTCATATTTTACCAAAAAAAATTAATCTCTAATCTGTCTTCAGTGTATTGCCATACAATTACATCCTTACATATAGTTTTCAAACTCCTTAGGTCTGTTAAAATGTTTCCTCTTTTTAAAGTACTGTCTTTCTTGGTTCCTATTGCTTCTGTTTGCCTCCAGAGATTTTAGGAACTAAAAATGAAGAGAATGTGTCATTTCTTTGTGGTATACTTTGATTTGATTTGATTTGATTTGATTGATTGATTTATAAGAGCCCTTTGTTTCATTATTTTCCATTTCTCCTTTCTATTTGTTTATTGTGTATGCTGATAAGAAAATTATTATGTGCACCTGTTTTTCCTAGCATTTTTCCTTTGCACCACACCCTGTGGCATTTAATTGAAAAAAAAAAAAAAAAAATGTCTGCTACAGCCTTTCAAGTCAAGTTTGATCTGAAGTATTGAATTTTTAGTAGCAGAAAATCTGGAAGTTTATCAAGAATATGCTCAGCGGGGTTATAATTATTACACTGATGAAATGTCTGATTTCCAAAAAATGACAAATATTTATCTTTCTGTTTGAGCGTAACATTTAAGTGCTGTTGTCAACAATGAGACAAATGTTCTGTGATTTGGTACTAGGTGCTTTTTTGTTACAGGAGTAATTTTGAGGTAGCTGATTGTAGCATTATTCATTTTATCTCTTGCCCTATTTTATTTTTATTTAATCAATGTTAACACATTTCATGTCTTAGAAGGTCATCGCTTAATACTTATTTCATTACTAGCTACTTTTCCCCTTTAATCTCTTTCTCACTGTTTAGAATTTCTGCTTTTGGTTTGTTCACAATCCTGACATGAATTCCAGATCCTGTAGAAAAGTTTGTGCTCTTGAACACTTCAATGTTTTAATTATGTTTGAATCTCATGCTTTATTCTTCTCAAGTGTACCCAAAAGACTAAATATGATCATATGTTTTTGACTGAATTGCAAGTGGAATGTATATTTAAGTGCCAAAAGTTCTGTTCCTACATGTGCCCCAGAATGTCTTCATTTCACTGACCTCAGCATCAGTCTACCAATTAATGCCTCAGATTCATAGACCAGGACCTCCAGGTCCTCAGAGAGCCTGCTTTTGTAGCTGTGTTCTTTGTGTTTATAACATATATGTGAACCCTCACATACACACGCATGTTCACATGCTGCACTGAGCTCTGTGCTACACAACACTGAATGCCCCACAAAGGCCCCAGAAACAGCCAGACTTAGTGAAATAGTGCCAGCCTTCTATGGGGCAGCGTAGTGACTACAGCTCTGACTTACATGGTAGTGGGAAATAAATCTCATCTCAACTCATCTCACTCAGATTTATCTCTCAGCTTCCTAGAAAGTAACGAGCATTCATGAGACATTTAGAAGTAACATTTCTGGATAACTTGTCCACCAACTTCTATAGGAATACAAATTTCTCTCTGAAAATATTAAAATTCTTCCATTTCTTTTCCTTAGACCTATGACAACTTGTGTAAAAAAAAAAAAAAAAAAAAAAAAAAAAAAGTTCTGGAAATATTCACTCAGTTAGAAAAAACAACCAACCAACAAAACCTCAAGTAGACAAAAATCCTCTTCTTTTTTAACATATAGTACAGATAAACACTATTCTGCTACACAAGTATAAAGTGAAAAATTGGGAGAAGCTAACAAGAAATGTAATTATCAAAGAAAGTGAAATAATTTTTCCCTAGCAGGAAAATATGAATCATACTGTAGATTAACAGCATTTAAACAGTCTGAAACACAAAATTACAGGTCCTCTTGCACAATGCCTACAGCAAAAGGCCATAACATTAGAGTAATTCAAAGTCAAATTAAATTTTATTACTCATGAGCAATAGCTTTGTGTGAAAAGGTTGATATTTGTTTTATAATAGATATTTATTTTTTTTTCTTCCCAAATAAGTAAAATCTCAACTAGTGACCACTGACCATGAAGTTTTGACATAAATGTCTTTCTTTTCATAAATTTCTTTCAGAATGTGATGGTAGAATGTCATCATACAATCAGATTATAATAAATCACAAAATCATTTGTCTTTTATCAGTCTCAATATTAGCCTGATGCTTATTTCATACAAACTTACATTTTGTAAGAACACATGGAAACTACAAATGTTCTTTGCTGTTCTCTACTTACCAATCCTTTTGTTGTTTGTGGACAGAGAAATCGAGTTTCTCTATGAATTTTACATGAAAACTGTAGAAAAAAAATCTGACATCTTCCATGTGAGAAAATAAAAACTTCTTTATAGTTGATTTCAACTAAAAATTCAATGATTTCACATCACAATGATGTAAATGTTCCTTCTGAAAGGAAGAGAGGGACCAATATGCAGAGTTGACCCTCATCTTAGGGAAGTTTGTGGTTTACCTGGAGCCTGGATCAAGGATATCGCTAGAGAGCTCCCCAAACTGCTGTACCCAACAGACTACTACCTGCTGCTGGTCTTCCAGACAGATGGGGAGGAAGCTGCTTCCCATAGTGTGAAGGGAATGAAGAAAGATTTCAAGGTCTTGGGAAGGATGATGAAAGACTCAGGGGCCCAAGTGATCTTCTCTTTACTCTTTCCATCTTCAAGTGACGATGTGGGATGGAATAGGAAAATACAGTCTCTAAATGGTTGGATCCAGGACTGGTGCTACAGGCAGGGCTTTGGATTTTTTGATAATGGCTGGTTTTATAAGACTCCAGTCCGGACAGTGTTACGCGGGAAAGGTTTATCTTGCAGGGGTAAAAGGATGCTGGGGCAGGAATTAGCTGGGTTCATTTGGAGAGCTTTAAACTAGGCTCAAAGGGGGATGGGGTTGTAGCTGGGCTTGTCCCAGTGGGGCAGCATTCTAAAACTGATGAGGACCGGGTGGCCTCCTATGCCCCTAGGGAGAAATTGGTGTGCTCTGTTCGCTGACTGAAGTGCCTGTACACCAATTCTGCCCAGGAGCAGATGAGGAGCGAGTTGAGAATGTATGGGTCAGAATTAAGGGGCAGGCTGGCAGGGATGATACTGTTGTGGGTGTCTATTACAGGCCACCAGATCAGGCTGAGGAAGTTGATGAGGCCTTCTATGGGCAGCTGAGAGTGGCCTCACAGTCACAGGCCCTGGTTGTTGTGGGGGATTTTAACTTCCCTGATGTTTGCTGGAAGGACCATTCAGCCAGCCAGCCACAGTCCAGGAGATTCCTCCAGTGCATTGATGATAATTTCCTCATGCAGTGGGTGGAGGAGCTGACTAGGAGAGGTGCACTGCTGGATCTCATCCTCACTAACAAGGAGGGTCTGGTCGAAGCAGTAAAGGTTGAGGGCTGCCTGGGTTGCAGTGACCACAAGATGGTGGAGTTCAGCATCTTGTGTGGCAGGAACAGAATAGCAAGTAGAATTTCAACCCTGGACTTTAGTAGGGCTAACTTCGGCCTTTTCAAGCAGTTGCTGGGGGAAATCCCATGGGCAAGACTGCTTGAAGGAGAAGGGGCCCAAGATAGCTGGATTGCATTCAGAGATTGTTTCTTCCATGCTCAGGATCAGAGCATCCCCACACGTAGGAAGTCAAGGAAGGGAGCCAGGAGGCCTGCGTGGTTGAACAGGGATCTGTTGCGTATGCTCAAGCAGAAGAGGAGAGTTTACAGGTCATGGAAGCAGGGGCTGGCCACTTGGGAAGAAAATAAGGCTGCTGTTAGAGGATGTAGGAAGTGAGCTAGGATAGCCAAGGCCTCCTTAGAATTACAGCTGGTGAGAGGGGTCAAGGACTGCAAAAAGAACTTTTTCAAATACATAGCAGATAAAACTAACACCAGAGGCAATGTAGGCCCACTGATGAATGGGGTGGGTGCCCTGGTGGCAGAAGATACAGAGAAGGCAGAATTACTGAATGCCTTCTTTGTCTCTGTCTACTCTGCCAAAGGCTGTCCTGGGGAGCCCTGTACCCCTGAGACCACAGATGAAGCCAGGTCAATGGAGGAGTTTGCTTTAGTTGATGAAGATTGGGTTACAGAGCAATTAAATAGTCCGGACATCCACAAATCCATGCGTCCAGATGGGATGCATCCGCGGGTGCTGAGGGAGCTGGCTGAAGTCATTGCTAGACCCCTCTCCATCATCTTTGCCAAGTCTTGGGAAACGGGAGAGGTGTCCGAGGATTGGAGGAAAGCAAATGTCACTCCAGTCTTCAAAAAGGGCAGGAGGGAGGACCCGGGTAATTATAGACCGGTCAGCCTCACCTCTGTCCCTGGGAAAGTAATGGAACAGCTTATCCTTGGTGCCATCTCAAGGTATATCAAGCATAAGAGGGTTATTAGGGGCAGTCAGCATGGCTTTACCAAGGGTAAGTCATGCTTGACCAACCTCATAGCCTTTTATGAGAATGTAACAAGGTGGATAGATGATGCTAGAGCAGTGGATGTGGTCTACTTTGACTTCAGTAAAACCTTTGACACAGTCTCCCACAGCATCCTCACAGCTAGGTTGAGGAGGTGTGGTCTAGACAATAGAGTAGTGAGGTGGGTTGCAAACTGGCTTAAGGAGAGAAGCCAGAGAGTGGTAGTCAATGGTGCGGAGTCTAGTTGGAGGCCAGTATCTAGTGGAGTGCCTCAGGGGTCAGTACTGGGGCCAATATTATTCAATATATTCATTAATGATTTGAATGAGGGAATCGAGTGTACTATCAGCAAGTTTGCTGGTGACACTAAGCTGGAAGGAGTGGCTGACATGCCAGAAGGTTGTGCTGCCATCCAGTGGGACCTGGACAGGCTGGAGAGTTGGGCGGGGAATAACCTGATGAAATTTAACAAGGGAAAGTGTAGAGTCCTGCATCTGGGCAGGAACAACCCCAGGTTCCAGTATAGGTTGGGAGATTACATATTAGAGAGCAGTGTAGGTGAAAGGGACCTGGGGGTCCTGGTGGACAACAGGATGACCATGAGCCAGCACTGTGCCCTTGTGGCCAGGAAGGCCAATGGCATCCTCGGGTGTATTAGAATGGGGGTGGTTAGTAGATGGAGAGAGGTCCTCCTTCCCCTCTACTCCGCCCTGATGAGACCCCATCTAGAATATTGTGTCTAGTTCTGGGGCTCTCAGTTCAAGAAGGACAGGGAACTGCTGGAGAGGGTCCAGCGTAGGGCAACAAAGATGATGAAGGGAGTGGAGCACCTCCCTTATGAAGAAAGGCTGAGGGAGCTGAGTCTCTTTAGCTTGGAGGAGAGGAGAGTGAGGGATGATCTTATTAATGTTTATAAATATATAAAGGGTGAGTGCCATGAGGATGGAGCCAGGCTCTTCTTGGTGGCAAACAATGATAGGACAAGGGGAAATGGGATCAAGCTGGAACACAAGAGGTTCCACTTAAATTTGAGAAAAAACTTCTTCTCAGTGAGGGTGACAGAACACTGAAACAGGCTGCCCAGGGGGGTTGTCAAGTCTTCTTCTCTGGAGACATTCAAAACCCACCTGGACATGTTCCTGTGTGACCTCACCTAGGCGTTCCTGCTCCAGCAGGGGGATTGGACTAGATGATCTTTTGAGGTCCCTTCCAATCCCAAACATACTGTGTTACTGTGATTTAATATGTGATACTAGGAGCAATAATGAAAAAAACAAGGTACTGGTCAGTAAATCTTCAAAACAGCAGAAATTTTACAAAAAAACATCATGAGAACCAGCTACATTCAGCCTCTAGATTGAGTCATTACTTAAGTGCTTTACTGGGTATATCAGAACTGGTATTTGTGGGCACAGCTACAGCTCTCTAGGCAGTAAACACAAATACATTAATTTTTGGCTTTGGTACTGTTTTAATATCTATTGCTTTTTTAGATCTGTCGTTATGTTCTGTTTCTTCTAAACTGCAAGATAAATATTGGTTGAACTCATTGGCTCTTTATCTAACATGGTCCACCTGAGTCACAAGCAAATTTTGGGAGCTTTTGTATAGCAGCCCAACTGCCCTCCTTTCACCTGCCATTCCCATGTCATGACTTTGTTTCCTTAGAATTCAACAACAGTATACAAGAACTGTATCAGTCCAACTGTATCAGCAGTGGCTGAAAGGGATGCATAGAGAGTATAAATAAGGGTAGAGCTCCTGAAAGCTCTTTCAGACTCTTAATTACTTCTGCTTTGGAGCCTTACTGAGCCAGAGGTAGTTCATATTTATTTAGCAAACTCTACAGAATTTATTTCCCCAGGAATTGGTCCAGTCTCCCCTTGAAATTATGTAAACATCCTATGGCAAAGAGTTTTACATCTTAAATACAAGCTGCTCGAAAGAAGAGCTCCTTTTGTTTACTGACTGCAGTATGTGCCCAAAGTGTTCGTACTGGGATAAGGCAGATGTGGACATGTGAATCTCAGTCACCCCTGTGGACATGGGAATCTCAGTCGCCCCTCCTGGCTGTTCATGATTTTACTGATGTCTATGTTACCATCCTCCTGCTTTCATCATTCCAAGACAAATTTTCAAGGAGTACTCTGTCGTTCCTCTTATAATGGCCTATTCAAAATATTCCACCTTCTTGTTGCCTTTGTCTGAACATTTCCTAGTTCTTTTACATTATTTTTAACATGAGCAAGACCAGCTGTACATCGTAATTAAGACACAGGCACGAGCAGTAAGAAACCAGAGATATGTGGCAACATACCGGGAAGGAGAATGAGATTCTTTGCCTACATCTGCAACAATAAATAGGTTCAGTAATCATTCTGTGGCCCAGAGATCAATTAGTATGGTACAGCCCCTGGCCATGAAGATATTTTCCACTAGAAATGGGTGTCTGGTCTTTTCTTGGATAGTGGTAATTATGCCAAGCCAAATCTATGCTAGGTATTATGCTAACAATTTAACTCTTTGGATGATTGCATGTCATTTCTTGCACCCGCGTTCCAATCTTAATCAATTTACTAGCACAGAAACAGCCTGAATATTTGGTCTGGATGAAGTATGTTCCATTGTTATTGCAGAAGCCAGAGCAGAGTAGCAGAGGTGCTGGCTTGTGCAGTCCTCCTCTCTTTAAATCATTATTCTGCCCCATTATTCTCTACTGCAACAAGCAGAATGACAATAGTGATATTTATGTAAATGTATTTGTGAAAGTCTTATGTCATCTACCATTGCACGTATTTGGGCATTGGCTATACAGTAGTGAATAGTACAAAGCCCTTTAGCCTGCATTGCTTGATAAATTTTGTCCACTATGCACAATAATATAGTATATTAATTATTTTTTTCAGGTGTTGATTCATATCTGAAGTCACTCAGATCCAGTTCTTGTTCCTTCTATCCACACTCCATGGTAATGGACATGTAATTCTCCTACTCTGTATGTGAACGTGTGTGTACATATATATATATATATATATATATTTATTTTCAAGATAATAAATGAAAATGGAATACTTACATCTTTCACTGTAACAATATCACCAGTTTTAAAAAGGGTAATTATTTTGTGTCCTGCTGTTGACTTATTATTTATTCTTTTAGTAAAGGTCATCAACACTCCCACATAGAAAAGCATACACAGTTTGAAACATGAAGTATGAATGCAAGCAAAAATGAAACTCTCAGAAAGGCACTGCTTGACACTCAGGGCTCTACCCGAACCTGAACCCTTCCAGCAGTTTCTTTTACATGATGTGGCACTTCCGTTAGGGGTGTCCCGCAATAATCTCCTGTTTGAAATCAAAGATCTAAGAGAAATAGACTAGAAAAAGATGAAAACTCTGCTACTTCTGATTCTATTTAATACTTTGACTTTTATTACCTTCTGCAACTAGCTTTTCATAGGCAGCAAAGACCTAGTAGGCAAGGAAAGTATTCTGGAAATAAACAAACAGATTTGGTGTTTTGACCAAGATGCCTTTGCTGCAGGAGGTTACAAGTAAAGAATGCCAATTTTCTTTCCAGTCTAGCTAGGAAGCGGAACTCTGATCCACAGTTAAGCAGTTAGGATACACTGTGTAACATAGAGCCAAAAGATGACAATATGCGTGGATACTTGGAAAAAGTTTGTAGAATAAGAAGGTATTTTGACGAAATTTACCAACAAAAGGTGGTAGGTGGTGATAAATAATCTGGCCAATGTTCTTTCTCACAAACCCATTGCTCCCTCAGTAAGTTGTGTCTTGAGGCCATCATGACTCCAGACTCATCTGCATAACTAAAAGGAGGAAGAAAAATTATATCCAGATTCAAGCTAGTATCTTTGGAATAGTATGTAACATTCAGTTTTATGATCACCTTAAATGTGATTTTAGGACATTCTACACTACTTATAACATGCCAAAATAAAACCTATTATTTACTTATTTAAGCAGTGTACAGTACAGTCTTTACTATAACCACCTTACCAGACACATTTAAGTACAGAATTCTGTCACTTTTCATGTGTATGTCAGTAAAAGGCTGAAAATAAAGATCTTCAACATTGCTATTCAGTTAATGCCCTGACTATAAGGATTTTTGCATAAATGATCTATATGACTTGAAGATATTTATATTTTCAGTATTCTATTTTTTTTCCAAATAAGGTGTTTTTCATTTAAGATCATGTCAGTTCTATATGCCACAAGTTATTGGCTTTTCAAAGAGTTTCAAGAGTCACCAGTGTTGTGCTGTTTTACCTAAGAACAGCAGGGCATGCTGAAAATGTCTCCAATCTAGAAGCCTTTCCTTGTGGCTAGTTATCTAAGACAACCTGCTAGTCCAGCACCAGAAACATTTGTTTGTCTGATTTTGTGAATCTTCATAAAAGGTTTCATATAGTATAAATATTAAGTTAAAGGGAAATATACACTCTTCCTTGAAGAAGTATTTAGTAATGATGGAGGCGATAAATGAAAACTGATGTACCGCCATCTTTGATATTATATCAGAGACTTACTGGATTAGATAAATCTAATCTTAAGAAAAGTATAGGCAAATACAGAAGAAATCTATTAAATTCTAATTAGATCTTAAAATTTAACTGGAGATTATTAAAACAGACTTGAGAAATTCCAGTGTGTACCTGCTTTATCTGTACCAATGAGTTTCTATGCACAGTGACATGAGATAATTTGAGTCATGTAAAAAATGAAAAGATTTTGTAGGCATGAATTAGTCCTTAATAAAGATTTTTTTTTTTTTTAATACCAAGCCACAGTTTTATAGTTGCCAATAAGCTCAAGAGCAAATGTCTTTTTCATTAAAATGCAGATCTGCCAGTTTAATGTCTTGTCTCTTTGGCATATAAACAACCCAGAATTCCAAAAGAAGGCAGCTGGCTTCTGTAAATCAGGCCTGCACTGTGTGACCCTGGACATATTTTTACGATTATAGGTAAACATCTTCTGATTTTCAGGCCAAGCTGGCAACATGCCATGACTAAGCTGTACTTACAGTACCTCTGAACTTCCTTCCCACAAGTGCAATACCTTGACAGGACTGTTTCACAATTTCTTCTTCAGATGATATAGCTCACTTAAACACAGAATTTAATTTAGCTGCACCAGTGCTTCCAGCCTTCGCATACAGCAGGAAGATTGTCTGTCAAAGAACCCTAAACAGTTTCACCTCCAATGGCTCTTACAGCTGCAAAACTCTCGTGTCCCAACAGATGGGATGAGGGATGAGTTAATTCTGAATGCTACACGCACCCTGACTCAGCAGATGAGATCAGGTGTGAGTTAACTCTGGGTTAATTCTGCACGGTTATGCAAAGTGAATGACAGACAATCACTCCAGGGGTCCGATTCAATTCTGAGTTTTGCTCAAAGTGCATATTGGAATACTAGTTACAGCAAATAGTGGCTTATCAAAAGTATAACAGCAGAAAGTCCTTCTACAAGCGATGGATTGGCAACCACTAGTAGCTATAATACAAAACTTAACAAAAATCCAAAAGCAGAGCTTAAGGTGATGTTACTCTTATATGTTCAAAAGAAGAAGAGAGAAAGAGTGGTAGAGAGGGAAGGTAAACTAACATATAAGAGAGAGAGGGAAAGAGAGTAAGATGTCACCACTCACAGAAGGAGAGGCTAAGAAATAGGAATATAGAAGGAAAAAGGAGAGAAGGAAAGAACAGAGAGAAAGGAAGAAAGAAAAGGGTGAGGGATCCAGCCACTCTTACGGCTCCACAGTGTGGATGACGAGACTTGTATGATGATGTGTGGATCTCTGGTGTCCCGCAGCGAGGATGCTGGGGTTTGTAGTTCAGGAGCGCAGCATCCTCGGGTGTCTGGTCTGGTTCCCATGGCGAGGCTAGTGGGCGGAATGTCCTCAGTGTGGTGGGTTCCCTATCAGTACTGTTTTAGGTGAGCTTTTTTATAGCTCTCAGAGTAGGGGAAAGTCTGGGGGGAAGGGGTGATTACGAAAGATCGACAAGTCTCAACAAGTCCCGGGCCATGTCGAAGGGTCTCAGCTTTTCACCTGTGTGTGCCAAGCTGGGCATACCACAAGATGGAGCTATGTGGCCTGCAGCTCGTCTCCCACCTCCGGTATTGGCCAGCCAGCCTGGTCTGTGGCTCGTTAGCTTGTCGTTGATATGTCAGTCACAGTTCACCCTAAACTGAATGTGTCATCTCCTGTGGCTGGATGAACTAGTTGCCACAATGTTTTCAGCCATGATCCTTATCAATACACAAAAAAACCACACATGTATATATTATCCTGGCTCCGATCCCTCCTTGAGATTCTCCACTGTGGTGATGCCTCTAAAACCATTTAGCACTGTTAGGCAGGATGCAACTTGAGACTATTGCTTCATTGATGGTGTGAAATATATTTGTTTCACTCTCTTTGCTTTCACATCTATATGTCCAGCTTTCCAAATGAAATCATCGATCTCTGGCATCTTGTCACAAAAGACAATTATTACATATTTATGATTTTTGTGGGGTTTTTTGCTTCATATTTGCACCTTTTCTTACATGATAAAGTTCTGGGGTCTGATGAGACTCTGCAAATATTTAGAGCATTGTAATGATAGAACAATATGTAGCAAAGACATTACAGGCTAATTGTTACTGTAGCTGTTAGAGATGATTCAGTTACATTAGGTTTTAAGACTTTTCCTGTAGACTGAAAATTCTAGTCTACTACCTGCTTTAAAAGTCATTACATCTTGAATGTTGCTTAAGATAATTCACCTCTAAGGATTATGCATTGTATAAAAACAGCAAAAAATGTGACTTGGTTCTGAAAAAAATATTTCCTTTCACTTTTAATAACAAGTTTACACAACAGTATCACATTCTCTGAGCTCCCAACTGACTGTGATGTGTGTGAATCAAGATGTGCCACAGCAGCATTTGAAGTAGAAGGAACTTTAGTAGACACATAATTTTGCCCACTGAACTGAAGAATCAGAAAGGGCAGAGATTATTTTTTGAGATAAAGGTAGATCATGTATTTCCATCTAATTAGTCTTTAACCTTTCTACAATTCAAAGAATGCAAAAAAAACCACAAAAACATTCCACAAAAATAGATAATGTTGCCTGTTGGCAACTAAGTAGTGACCATCTCAGTAAATTGTTAAGCAGATTAAGTCAACATGTCTCTCACGCTCACCTCAGATCTACTTCCTTGTCATTGACAGAATCTATTCTGTGCATCCCAGCAAAGTGGTTCCACTTTCCCACACACAGTCAAATCACATTTTTCATGTTAAAGCAATAGGAATGAATGAGATGACAGCAGTTTCTAATTCTCTGTTAAACCAGAAGAGACCTTCTTCTCCTGTCTTTATACTGAGAGAACCAAATTATTTCTCTCTATCATGTTTCTTTACCTTTCCCTCTGTTTTTCAGAATTTAGTATACAAGGTCGGGATTACTCTTTGGAGAAGCCAGGGAGAGGAGGTGGTATCACCACTGATGGACTGAATAGACTTGCTAAGTCCTAGAGCATCCTTACTCTTCCTAGAGAAAACAAATGTTCATTTTTCTGCTGAACACTGGAGAGCAAATTTCTTCATAGCTTGTACCCCTTGCAAAGTACTGCTCCAGCTGAATTTTACAGGAAGCTGCAGTTTGCCTTGTTAGGGTTCTCACAGAAAAACAAGATCAATAACTTGTCACAGCAAGACATACTTTACTGTCTGCAGGGTACCGTAATATAACATTGTGGATGTGGAAAAAATGAAAAAAAAACCCAAACAATTCTGAGCTTGTCTTTGTGCAGTTGGACAGGCTGCTATTAAGCTAGTTAGACTTTTTTTTTTTTCTCCAATAAGTTAATGCTGAGATTATTAGGTATAAGTGTCATTTTGTAACATTTTTCTGTTTAGGGCTACTTTGTAAACAAGATATGTAAAACTATTTATGCCTTTGATTTGCTTCTGTGTGTTGTATAAGCATAAACAGGGAGTTCCTGAAGAATCTGCTAGGACTACAAAGGAAGCAACTGAAAATTATGGTAATATAAAGCTTTATTATTAATCTCTGCATTATTGTCTACACCTTTAACCTGAGTTTTCCCCTTCTCTATTTCATTGTAAGATGATGAATCTCTCATAGTAGGCAACAATGAATATACAATTCTTACGAATATTAATGAATACATCATACTGACCTTGCATTTGTATACTTTATTAAGGAAATGAGCAATTAATTCTGTTTTGTTTGGCAATTTATGTTCAAACTGCAAAACATCAACTTTAATTGCAAATTATACTGATAGGGATTGAAAGCAATTTTCTTCACCTCCTTAATTTAATAATGTGTATCATTACAAATGTTGTATCTTTTCCCACAGTCACACTAGTATTTGTATGGAATGGAGAAAAGAGAGACAACATTAAATTAAGTTCTGTTTGCCCCTGAAATACATCACCTTTCTATTCACTTAACCACGACTTGCACGGCTGTAGATACACTGTGAAAGTCCAGAAATTTCTGTAGCTCTGGCTTCTACTGGAACATGAAGAATTTCCTTACGAGGAAAGACTGGGAGAGCTGGGTCTCTTCAGCCTGGAGAAGAGAAGGCTAGGAGGGTATCTTGTCAATGCTTACAAATATCTCAAGGGTGATTGTCAAGAGGATGGCACCAGACTCCTTTTGGTGATGCCTAACAATAGGATGAGGGGCAACAGGCACAGACTGAAGCATGGAAGGTTTCATCTGAACATGAGGAGAAATTTCTTTACTTTGAGGGTGACACAGCACTGGAACAGGCTGCCCAGAGAGGTTGTGGAGTCTCCTTCTCTGGAGATATTAAAAACCCACCTGGATATATTCCTGTGCAATCTGCTCTAGGTGAACCTGCTTTAGCAGGTGGGTTGGACTAAATTCCCAGAGGTCCCTTCCAACTCCAACCATTCTGTGATTCTGTGATTTATGGAAAGTCATTGAGGAAAAATTGGTTCCACAATAAATTATCACCTTGTGAAGAACATTAGAATAACAGGATTATTTATGTTGAAAGGGGCTCTGGAAGTCATATAGTCCAACCCCCTACTCAAACTAGGTCCAGTTAGAGCTGCTGCTCAAGGTTGTATCCAGTTGAGTTTTGAATATGTTCAAAGATGGAGATCCCACAACTCTATGGACATCTTTTGTAGTGTTTAATCACCCTGGTAGAGCTTTATTTCTTATATTTAAGTGCAATTTCTCATGTTCCAGCCAAAAATCCTTCTAGTTTGGAAGAGAACCTCTGAAAAGCACCTACTTCAACACTGTGTTGAGAGCAAGACATTAGATTAGATTAGATTAGATTAGATTAGATTAGATTAGATTAGATTAGATTAGATTAGCCAGGGCCTTGTTAAGCTGAGTCTTGAATATTTTCAACAAGGAAATTTCAGTCACTTTTCTAGGCAATATATCCCACTGTTCAATTTTTCTCAGAGTGAAGATTTTTTAATTCTTATATACAGATGGAATTTTCCCTGAAACAAGTTATGTTTTCCTTCTCATGTTACTATACATCTTCAAGAAGACTCTGGATCAACTTTCCTGCATTGTGCCTGCAAGTACCTGTACATAACAATAAGACTCCCTCTAGATTTCTCTTCTCCAGGCTGAACAAACCACCTCTCTTAGGCTCCTCTCATATGTCATGTACTCCAGCCCCAAGCCATCTTGCTGGCCATTTGGTGACCTCACTCCAGTATGTCAATGTCTTTCTTGTGCTGGTAAATCCAGACATAGGCATAATACTCTAGAGGTGGCCTTGCAAGTCCTGAATACAGATTAAAATCTGGTTACATAAATGCAGATACAACACAGTATGCTGGCAGCATTCTTGGCTTCAAGAGCACATATCCATAAGGATGTATCTATTTATCTCCAGACATATATTTATAGGCCAGAGAGCACTTCCAGCAAGTTCATTGAGGACACCAAATCGCATATAGTGAGAGGCAGGGAGACAGATTATATCAATAACTCTCTTGTAGACATCTATTTAAATTGATAGATCTATGTAATGTAGAGATACTTAAGTGATGACCCTATTATTGTTTCCTGAGGAGAGCTACTAGTAACTGGCTGAAGCCTGGACTTTGTGTTGCTGATCATAATCTTTTGAGCCTAAAAATTTAGCCAAATTTTCAACACCTTATTGAGTCCATATCTCATTCTATGGAAAACCAAGTCAAAAGACTTGCTGAAGTCAAGATAAATGACATCCGCTGCCCTCAACACCTTGTCTGCAGGGCCTGTCATCTTATCACGTCAAACAACCAGGCTAGCCATGTATGGTTTGCCCTTGTTAAATCCATGCTGTCTGTTCCCTGCCACCATTTGCTCTTCATACATTTATAAATAAATCCAAAAACAATTTTGATCCACACACTTCACTGATAAGAGGTTGACCAGCTTACAGTTTCATTGGTCCTTCTCCTTACCTTCTCTAAGACAGAAGTGATATTTTTCTTTTGCTAGTCACCAGAAATATGCTCCAGTCACCATGGCCTTTCAAAGCTGATAATCAGCAGTCTCATAGTGACATCACTCGAATAAGGAACAGAGACCAAAAAAAGGAAAGAGTGCACTTCACTACAGATTATGGTCTAATGTAAAAACTTAAGGCTACAATGATGGAAGATTTCCAAAAGAACATCTTCAGATCCTGAAAGAATTGACTCAGCTCTCTAGTTGTCAACTGTTGAGTTACTCAAGCTTCCTTTAAGATCTCTTGAATCATATTTTTAAAGGAAATACTAGCACATACCTCTTCTTTTGTAAGTGGGAAAAAACCTATTCCTCTCTTAGCTTCACTCATGAGAGTAGAAAACCTACACAAGTACACAAACAGAGAAAAGATGCATTTTCCCTCTGTTCCCCATTTCCTGCTATTCTCTATATCCATGCATGAGCAAATGTAATTATGTCCAATCTTTTGACATAAATCCCAGAGGTAAGGGAGGGGGGATACAGGGAGAGGTAAAGGATAAGTAGTTTCTTGTTCTTTCTTAGCACAAAATTGCTCCTGTAAAAATGGGAACTGCTTTCCTGAGAATTATGCTTTAAATTCCAAGTCATTTGTCATTTGATCAGTAGTCTGCCTTGGTATTTCTGCATACTATGCCTTCTCTTGATGACTACCACGTGATACTCCAAAATGTCCACATGATACAGAAGCACACTTACAACTCAGCCACTAGAAAGTATACAGTTCTAGGACCACCTCTAAAAGTCACATAGTTTGTAGCTATAATGTACTTTTGGACCTTTAAAGTATATATGAGTGTTACAATGTGGCAAAAGCTTAGCAGACATAACCAGAGTAATATAGGTCTGATAGGAGAGTAGCACGTGTTACAATAAATGCCACTGACCCATATGTATTGACATTGATTCTACCCTACTTAGCATCAGTTTAAAGAGACTATTATAATGAAATCTAAATATTTTACAGTAATTCACTACAAAGCATGGGTAACAGTTCTCATACATCATATTATCTTCTTTCTCTATACATGTGAAAAAATAATTGCTTATTCTTTTTGTTTATGTTGGCGGTAATACTGTGTCAGCAATGTTCTTTGCATTTTCATTAACAAAGAAGGTGTCTAAGGAACATATCCTTAAAATACAAAATCATGGTGTTTTGGTTTGTCTTACTTTCCTCATGTAATTCAGGCATAGAGCTGGTACAGAGAAAAATGCCCATAGTACAAGTTAGCTTTTGTTTTCTGTAAGCAGTTTTGACCATCTTTTGGATTTTTGGAGTCTGAACTCACACGAATTCCTTGATTTATAAGGTTCACCTTCAGGGAAGCATAAATCTGGAATCAAAGTTTAGAGGAACTGAAGAGGGCGAGGTATCACTTTAGTTTGAAAATGTGCATATTTTTAACAGCGTTGCATTTATTTAGGTTCATATGCTTTTAATGATTGGTTAGTTTTATCTTCTTTCCCTCTTACTACTGTAGAAGTAAAGAGTATAGATCTGGAGTGAAATAATTCTACATACAGTTTTCCATTTTGCAATACAGTAAAGACAATACAATAAAGATCTCTATAGCAATATTCAATAAAAATGAGAAAAGACTGTTAAAAAATGGTATCAATACTATCACTGTAATACATTGTTGTACATTAATGCCTATAAAATAACTTTATTTCTTTAAGCATCTAATGAACATTACAAAATGCATCTAAGAAACTTTTATATCCAGTTCTGCTCTTGCAAAATTGTCTCTAAAAAGCTGGATGACTGACTGAAGATTATATTATTTGTTAAAAGAGTGCTGTGTCAGATGAACAGAAAAAAAAAGAAAATCTTGTGCTATTTCAGCAAAATAAAAGCAACAATTGTGAGCTAGACTCTGTGGTAGACTCTGATAAACTGTTGCTCTTTTCAGACTAAAGCGAAGAGAGGATTGTGTTTTTTCAGCACAAATTGTTCTCTCAATCTGTCTATAGCTATGTAGTTTCTCATGCTCTAATTGAGATTGAATCCAGCTAATTCACAATGGAATTTAACAGTGAAGAACTTTCACAGGACAGAGGTTCTTAGACTTAAGTTACTGATACAGATTCAGAGATATTTCTTGTGCTATTTTCTGTATAATTATGCTATTGGTTCTACAGGGTTGCAAATCCTGGCATCAGGATCTCCTGGCAGGATAAAATATGTGCTGTGGAGATAAAACAATATAATTCCCTCTTAAAGATAAGCTGTTATAAAAAGGCAGTGTATGAAAAAAGTTTTTGTAGAAAACAGAAAATATAATAAAACACTAATTTCTTAAGTATGATCATAATAATTTATTAAGTATAATCATAAAGTAGCTCAACTTGGAAAGCAGCCCTTGGGGATAATTTTTTCCAGTTGTCCCTGATCAAAACAGGGTCAAGTAGAACAGACTGCTCTGGACTGTCTCCAGTTGGGTTTTGAATATCTTCAAGGACACAGACTCTACAACAACCCTGGGCAACCTGTTCTGGTGTTTGACCAACCGTAGAGGAAAAAGGAGGTGGAGGACAGTTGTTTAAATGGAATTCATTGTGTTTCAGTTGGTGTCTGTTGCCTCTTCTTGTGCTGAGCACCACTGAGTCTGATTCTGTCTTCCTCAGTTCCTTCATCGGTATATATACACACAGATAAGATCACCCTGACCTTTCTTTTGTCCAACCCGAACAGTTCCAGTTCTCTCACCCACTCCTTGTATGTTAGATGCTCCATTCCCTCAGTCATCTTCATGGACCTTTACAGGAATCACTTCAGAATGCCCATATGTTGTGTATTGATAATGATCATGACTGAAAACATAGTGGCAAAACTAGTTCATCCAGCCACAGGAGATGACACATAAGTTCACATAAGGTGAACTATGATTTACATATCAACGACAAGCTAACGAGCCACAGACCAGGCTGGCTGGCTGACACTGGAGGTGGGGGATGAGCCACAGGGCACATAGCTCCATTTTCTGATATGCCCAGCTTGGCACACAAAGGGGAAAAGCTGAGACCCCTTAACATGGCCCGAAACTTGTTGAGACTTGTCGATCTTTCATAATCACCCCTTCCCCCCCGAGACTTTCCCCTACTCAGAGAGCTATAAAAAAGCTCACCAAAAACAGCACTGGTAGGGAATTCACTACCCTGAGGACCCTCAGCCCATCAGCCTCACCCTAGGGAATCCACCACCCTCAGGACCCTCAGCCCACCAGCCTCACTGAGGGGATCCCACCACGCTGAGGACCTTCAGCCCACCAGCCTCGCTGTAGGAACTAGACCAGACATTCGAGGGCTCTGCGCTTCTGAACTACAAACGCCAACATCCTCGCTGAGGGACAGCGAAGGCCATACACCATCATACAAGTCTTGTCATTCATGCTGTGGAGCTGTAAGAGTGTCTGGATCCCTTACCCTTTTCTTTCTTCTGTTCTCTCTGCTCTTTCCTTCTCTCCTTTTTTCTATATCCCTACTCCTTCTCTCTCTCTTATATCTTAGGTTTTCTTCTCTCTCTACCACTCTCTTTCTCTCTTTTCCTTTTGAACATATAAGACTAACATTATCTAAAGCTCTGCTGTTGGATTTTTTGTTAAGTCTTGTATTATAGCTACTAATGGTTGCCAATACATCACTCATAGGAAGACTATTGCTGTTAATGTATTGATAAGTTCTGTGATATCATAAAATACTTTTGCCAAGCCACTATTCGCTGTAACTAATATTCCAACACGTACTTTGAGTAAAACTCGTAATTGAATTGGACCCTGAGAGTGATTGCCTGTCATTCACTTCGCATAACCATGCAGAATTAACCCGGAGTTAATTCACACCTGATCTCACCTGTTGAGTCAGGGTGTGTGTCATCCCATCTGTTGGGACGGGACACCATACCTCTCTTGTATTGAGGAACCCAGACTTGGACCCAGCACTCCAGGTGTGGTCTCACTAGGACTGGTTAGAGGGGAAGGTTTACCTTCCTTAACCTGAAGGCAGCACTCTTCTTCATGCAACCCAGGATGCTGTTGGCATTCTTTACCGTGAGGTATGGTATATATGGTCAATTTAAGGTTCACTGGGTTTCCCAGGCGTTTTTCTGAAAATCTGCTTTGCAGATTGTCCATACCCAGTGTATAACAGTACATGGGTTTATTTCTTCCAAAGTGCAGGTCATAGCATGTTACTTTGTAGAACTTTGTGACATTCCTATCAACACATTTCTCCATCAGTCAAGGTCATTCTGAATGGTATCATCCAGAACCTTGCAGAGGGTATCTCATCATGTAGGTCATGAACAAAATCATAAAATAGTATTGGACCCAGTAGGAATCCTTTGGACACTCTAGAAGTGATTGTCATTCACACAGACTTTTTGCCACTGACTACAACCCTTAGAGATGCACAGATCACCTAATCTTCAATCCACCTTACTGTTCACTTATGTAATCCATACTCCATCACTTTGTCAATGGAGGATGTTATGGGACACTGTTGAAAGCAATGTTAAAGTAGTGACAAAGATATTTGTTTCTCTCTTCTCATGTACCAAGCCAGTAATCCAATTGTAGAAGGCTCTCAGGATGGTCGAACAAGATTTACCCCTCATAAATCCAGGCTGACTACTCCAATCACCTTCTTGTGATGTGGAAAATGTTACCAGGATGATTTCCTTCAGCACCTTTCCAGGGACTGCAATGATCATCCTGTAGCTCCTGGGATCCTCTGTCTTACCCTTTTTTGCTTGATTTTCTGCAAGTCAAGGTGGACAATTCTTGAGCTTGGACGAGGTGATCCTTGAAAATCAAACAGCTCTTCTGGCCTCCTTTTCTCTTCAGTATCATATCCCATAGGTCTCTTCAAAGCAGATCTCTGAAACAGCCAAAATATCTTCTGAAATCCACAGTAATGATCTTGTTTTTTGACTTGTTCTTTCCTCTCAGGATCCTGGCTCCACCATCCCATGGTCACCACAGCACAGGCTGCTTTCAGCCTCCACATCCCTGATTATTTCTTCTTTGTTTGTGAGTATCATGTCCAGCAAAGCATCTCCCCTCATCAGCTTCTTAATCACCTGTGTTAGGAAGTTGTCATCAATGCATTCCACAGATCTTCCATATTACTTCTGCCATGCTGTGTTGTCCGTCTAACACATACTGGGGTGGTTAAAGTCCTCAATGAGGACCAGGGCCTGCAAACATGAAACTTCTTCCAACCAAGTAATCTGCAGCAGACCCCCACAATGGTGTTGAACATGTTGCATATTAATTTTCTTGATCAAATCCTGTATATTTCAGGTTCTATTAGTAATAATTCTTTCCAGATGAATGTTTCATGTATGATACCACTAAATCTGGACACCATTCTTTTGCATCATCTAAGAAGATACTCTGATGTCATCAACAACACATTGCTAATAGTCGAGTTGTTGACTCTTCTTTTCTTCATGAGAATATAAAACAAGAAATAAAAATCTAGAGGTAATAACTGAAGCACCCTGGCGTTGATTGTAATTGCATGTTCTGTTCTGTAAAATTTTATTTAAGCTAATTTTCCAGAGCCTTACTTTTTATAATTGACACTCCTCTCTTACAGGCAGAATCTAATTAGATTCCATGTCACTCAGTAAAATTGGAAACTTAATTCAAATATAAATCACACTAGTTTGGAATGTACAACCTGAAAACAGCACATATGCTGAACAGTTTTGTTTGGTTGGTTGTATGATTCGTTGGTTGTTTTTTTTTTGGTTTTTTTTTTTTTTTTTTTTGGTTTTTGATTTGTTCTTTTTTTTAAGGCAAGTAAATTCTATGATATAAACCAAAGTCATCTGTATGAAATAATTTCAATGTGCTTTATCGTTGATTTCACATAAATGAACATGTTGCATTTTTAATTCTGCATGCTTCAGAACATTAGTGTTGTGCTCAGCTTTGTTACTGGTTCTGCAAAGAAAAAAGTCTGTACAGTGTGTTGCTTTTTGTTGCATTGTAAATTTATGTGACTGTGACTTGTGAAATGAGTAGGAGCAAATTACAGTTTACAACTTAGAACATATATTAGAATTTACACCAAGCATCTAAACTGAATGAGGGAACTTCAAGACAGACATAATTTCCATCTGTGACAAACACCCAAACCAGATTGCCTGCAAATAATTTAGCACTAAGTTTCCTGTGATCTTGTTGTGTACTTGATGAAATAGTCTCCTTTACTTACTCTACTTATGACATGAATAGAAAGAACCACATCACTGTACAGAAAATAGTTTGTCTAATATAACTGGAGATAGATACCAAACCCACAATATCATGATGTGTCACCTGACACAATGTTTAAGACAGGTGATGGGGAAAAGTACAGCTACAAAGGAGGTACACAGAAGATCATAGATGATCAAAATTGCAACATTCTCAAGAATTAATGAGGCTGTAAAACATTAATTAAAAATAGCTATATTACAAAAAAGCATCCTTTCAAAAAATGTGGGGTTTGTTTGTTTGTTTGTTTTTTTCCAAACAACAGCATTCTTCATGATTCTTATTGGAAAGTTTATTATTTAAAGAAAAAGGTAGTTCACATGGTACTGTTGTCAGGGTTAGAAAAGTCTGAACAAGGTTTAAAATTAAATTTGAAGAACAGTCTTAAGATTGATACGCATATTATCAAATTACTACAGTTTACTCAGGTATTTTGTAAGGTCATGCAAGTTTTTCCTTGCCTTTATTCAAGTTGTGTGTTAAGTATTAAGTTTATATATTTTTTTAATTTTTATAAATTATTTTTGCATTATTCTTGCATATCATGCATGTGAGCTTAACTAAAGCAAAAGGAAAGTTCCCAGGAGCTTCATCTCCACCTTTATCTTTACAAGAATATCAGGCACAAAGCTGTTCCAGAAGCAGGATTGCTCTCTTGACATCTAGTACATCTGTGATGGAAATGTGGAATGGACTAATGGAAAGACCTGCATGCTTTTTATTGTTTATGTGTTGTTTTATGGTGTTATCTCCTAAAATGACATCACATGCAAAAGAGGACAAAATTTTGTAGTTGTGCATGTACACAATACAGTTCTCAGGGCAACTACACACTTGGGGTAAATCTTTTTAATGAGGGAGTTTCCAAGACCGGGTTGCAAATGTTTGAGCTAGAAAAAGGCAAAAGCATTCATGTAAAATTTTAACAATTGCAGGACAATGAAGGCTGGAAGGAACCTCAGGACATGTCTAATGCAACATCTTGCCAGGGTCAGCTGGTCAGCAGGGTCAGCTGTGAGGTCACGCCATGTTGCTCAGGACTTTGTCCAATCTGGTCTTGAAAATCCCCATGAACAGAGACTGCAGAGCCTCTCTGGGCAACATGCTTCGCTACTTGACTGATTCAGGGTGAAAATATTTTTCCTAATACACTGTCTGAAACTTCCTTCCTTCAGCTTCTGCCCATTGTTTCTTGTCCTCACAGCACGCAGCACTGAAGACCCTGGTTTCGTCCTCTTGTAAACCGTCCTCAGACTGGGGCCTGGTTGGGATGATGTTAGGTCCCCCTATAGCAGACTCTCCTGCAGGCTGAACAATCTCCAGGTCCCTTCACAGTATAACAGTATCACAGTATGTTTGGGATTGGAAGGGACCTCAAAAGATCATCTAGTCCAATCCCCCTGCTGGAGCAGGAACGCCTAGGTGAGGTCGCACAGGAAAATGTCCAGGTGGGTTTTGAATGTCTCCAGTGAAGGAGACTTCACAACCTCCCTGTGCAGAGTGTTTCAGTGTTCTGTCACCCTCACTGAGAAGAAGTTTTTTCTCAAATTTAAGTGGAACCTCTTGTGTTCCACCTTGATCCCATTTCCCCTTGTCCTATCATTGTTTGCCACCAAGAAGAGCCTGGCTCCATCCTCATGGCACTCACCCTTTATATATTTATAAACATTAATAAGGTCATCCCTCACTCTCCTCTCCTCCAAGCTAAAGAGACTCAGCTCCCTCAGCCTTTCTTCATAAGGGAGGTGCTCCACTCCCTTCATCATCTTTGTTGTCCTACGCTGGACCCTCTCCAGCAGTTCCCTGTCCTTCTTGAATTGAGAGCCCCAGAACTAGACACAATATTCTAGATGGGGTCTCATCAGGGTGGAGTAGAGGGGAAGGAGGACCTCTCTCCATCTACTAGCCACCCCCATTCTAATACACCCGAGGATGCCATTGGCCTTCTTGGCCACAAGGGCACAGTGCTGGCTCATGGTCATCCTGTTGTCCACCAGGACCCCCAGGTCCCTTTCACCTACACTGCTCTCTAATATGTAATTTCCCAACCTATACTGGAACCTGGGGTTGTTCCTGCCCAGATGCAGGACTCTACACTTTCCCTTGTTAAATTTCATTAGGTTATTCCCGCCCAACTCTGCAGCCTGTCCAGGTCCCGCTGGATGGCAGCACAGCCTTCTGGCATGTCAGCCACTCCTCCCAGCTTGGTGTCACCAACAAACTTGCTGATAGTACACTCTATTCCCTCATTCAAATCATTAATGAATATATTGAATAATATTGGCCCCAGTACTGACCCCTGAGGCACTCCACTAGATACTGGCCTCCAACTAGGCTCCACACCATTGACTACCACTCTCTGGCTTCTCTCCTTAAGCCGGTTTGCAACCCACCTCACTACTCTATTGTCTAGACCACACCTCCTCAACTTAGCTGTGAGGATGCTGTGGGAGACTGTGTCAAAGGCTTTACTGAAGTCAAGGTAGACCACATCCACCTCTCTGCCATCATCCATCCACCTTGTTACATTCTCATAAAAGGCTATGAGAATGGTAAAGCCATGCTGACTGCCCCTAATAACCCTCTTATCCTTGATATGCCTTGAAATGGCACCAAGGACAAGCTGTTCCATTACTTTCCCAGGGACAGAGGTGAGGCTGACCGGTCTATAATTACCCGGGTCCTCCTTCTTGCCCTTTTTGAAGACTGGAGTGACATTTGCTTTCCTCCAATCCTCGGACACCTCTCCCGTTTCCCAAGACTTGGCAAAGATGATGGAGAGTGGTCCAGCAATGACTTCAGCCAGCTCCCTCAGCACTCGTGGATGCATCCCATCTGGATGCATGGATTTGTGGATGTCCGGACTATTTAATTGCTCTGTAACCCAGTCCTCATCAACTAAAGCAAACTCCTCTATTGACCTGGCTTCATCCGGGGTCTCAGGGGTACAGGGCTCCCCAGGACAGCCTCTGGCGGAGTAGACAGAGACAAAGAAGGCATTCAGTAATTCTGCCTTCTCTGTATCTTCTGCCACCAGGGCACCCACCCCATTCATCAGTGGGCCTACATTGCCTCTGGTGTTAGTTTAATCTGCTATGTATTTGAAGAAGTTCTTTTTGCAGTCCTTGACCCCTCTCACCATCTGTAACTCTAAGGAGGCCTTGGCTATCCTAGCTGCCTTCCTACATCCTCTAACAGCAGCCTTATTTTCTTCCCAAATGGCCAGTCCCTGCTTCCATGACCTGTAAACTCTCCTCTTCTGCTTGAGCGTACCCAACAGGTCCCTATTCAACGACACAGGCCTCCTGGCTCCCTTCCTTGACTTCCTATGTGTGGGGATGCTCTGATCCTGAGCGTGGAAGAAGCAATCTCTGAATGCAATCCAGCTATCTTGGGCCCCTTCTCCTTCAAGCAGTCTTGCCCATGAGATTTCCCCCAGCAATTGCTTGAAAAGGCCAAAGTTAGCTCTGCTAAGGTCCAGGCTTGCAATTCTACTTGCTATTCTGTTCCTGCCACACAAGATGCTGAACTCCACCATCTCATGGTCACTGCAACCCAGGCAGCCCTCAACCTTTACTTCTTCGACCAGACCCTCCTTGTTAGTGAGGATGAGATCCAGCAGTGCACCTCTCCTAGTCGGCTCCTCCACCATCTGCATGAGGAAGTTATCATCAATGCACTGGAGGAATCTCCTGGACTGTGGCTGGCTGGCTGAATGGTGCTTCCAGCAAACATCAGGGAAGTTAAAATCACCCACAACAACCATGGCCTGTGACTGTGAGGCCACTCTCAGCTGCCCATAGAAGGCCTCATCAACTTCCTCAGCCTGATCTGGTGGCCTGTAATAGACACCCACAACAGTGTCACCCCTGCCAGCCTGTCCCTTGATCCTGACCCATACACTCTCAACTCACTCGTCGTCCGCTCCTGGGCAGAATTTAGTACATTGTAATTGCTCTCTCACATAGAGAGCAACTCCACCACCACGCCTGGCTAGCTTGTCTTTCCTGAAAAGGGCATAGCCATCCATGACCACATTCCAGTCATGTGAACTGTCCCACCATGTTTCTGTAATTGCCACCAGATCATAATCTCCTGGCTGGATTTTGAAGAAGAGGTAGTTGAGGAGGTGGTGCCAAGCCTGCCTACAAGATCACATAGGAAGAGGCGGTTGACTTCACAACTTAAGACTGCCTCTGATAAGAAAGAAAGAAGGGTGATTTTAATAGGAAATTTCCTTCTGAAAGGAACGGAGGGCCCAATATGCAGAGTTGACCCTCATCTTAGGGAATTTTGTAGTCTACCTGGAGCCCAGATCAAGGATATCGCTAGAGAGCTCCCCAAACTGGTGCACCCAACCAAATGAGCCCAGCTAATTCCTGCTCCAGCATCCTTTTGCCCCTATGACATAAACCTTACCCGCGTGACACTGTCCAGACTGGTGTCTTATAAAACCAACCATTATCAAAAAATCCAAAGCCTTGCCTGTAGCACCACTCTTGGAGCCAACCATTTAGAGACTGAATTTTCCTATTCCATCCCACATCGTCACTTGAAGATGGAAGGAGTGAAGAGAAGATCACTTGAGCCCCTGAGTCTTTCACTATCCTTCCCAAGACCTTGAAATCATTCTTCATTCCCCTCAGACTATGGGAAGCAGCTTCCTCCCCATCTGTCTGGAAGACCAGCAGCGGGTAGTGGTCTGTCGGGTGCAGACTTCCTCCCTGCAGACTTGCTCCCAGCCAGGGGAGCCGCAGCCTGTGCTCTTGCACCAATACTTCCTGGCCACAGGCAGAACTCACATTTTCCCTTCTTGCATTTAATGAGGTTTCTGTCAGCTCATTCCTCTAGCCTGTCTAGGTCTTTCTGAATGACAGCTCTGATGTTGACTGTGTTGACTGCACACTCACACCTCTACCCACTTCAGTATAATCTCCAAGTCTGATGAAAGAGTACTCCATCACATCCTCCAGACTCATACAGTACTCCACTTTTACCAGCTTCTAGTATATGGCCCTCTGTGCCTACCTCTGCAACTTGTTTTTCATCCATTCCGTTCTCCATGCCTCCAGACCATAATGTCCCAACTCAGAGATCAGAATATTGTGGGAGATAGTGTCAAAAGTTTTGCTAAAGTTGAAGTAAATTATATTCATCAGTCTATAAAACAAGTTATTTCATTACAGAAGGTAATCAGGTTGGTCAGGCATGATTCATTCCTGGTACTTTTGTGCTGACAGCTGTCAGTCACCTGCTTCACCTTCCTGTGCACAAAAATGTGTTGAAGAACATAAGGTATTGAAGCAAGACTGATAGGCATGTAGTTACTCTACTTGAACTTTTGGTCTTCTTTGAAGATGGTGCAATTCTTCTAAGGCAGCCAAGAGCCATTCAAGGACATTGGGCAACTCTATCAGCACAAAGGCCTGGGAAATCTTGTTGGTGAATTCTGAGGCAAGGAAGATACTGGATGTATCAGTGTTTTATTTGTCTACTGTGCTTAAATCATCAAGCCAGTTCAGCAAAAGGCCCACATTTTCCTAGTTCTAATAGCCACAAAGGCCCAAGAAGAACCTTGTGACTAAGCTAGTCTCCTTAAACCTTTTTTTAAAAAAAAAAAAAAAAAAAAATTAAAATATTTGGGGGGAAAAAAAAAAAAAAGGAAAAAAGAATCCAAGCCATCATTAAGATTTGTTGTTTCTTTAGACTACGTGTTTTCAGTAATTTGGAGAATAAAGTGCTTGTTGTTTGACATTTTTCTTCCACACATAAATATGTGCCTACAGGCTTCAAATGTCTATTTCTGAAAACAGTCGACAAACAAAAGCAAGACTGAAAGAAAACAGAAAATGCAAAAAGGATTACCCATGTGTTAGTATTTTCTAGAGGAACCTTACATAGTGTGTAGTTTGAAAACGTTTGAAACTACGTGCTCAAAGGAACCAAACTATGTAGTTTTAATTTGGTGCCAGTGGATATTTCTACTGGTTAAAGAGGAGCCACATTCTGCAAGTCTATTTGCTTGGGCTATGTCTGTCTTCCCATCTGGATTGACAGAGTGACAGAATATGCTGTAGATAAAAAGAAACAAACTAGAAACACTGGAACATGAGAAGAGTTTTGCTCCTGCTGAGCTTTACTCCCTTGAAGTTTAAGGACTCTGTTCAACAGCCACATGTTGGGCCTTTGTGAACAACCGTAGCTCAAGTCCTGTGGAGCACAAATCTGGGCAAACAGCTTAAAGTTTTTCTGCATTACTCTTGTATAACTCTGATCAGAGAATATGACTCTGACATGGTACTGATTAATACTATGGAAGAGGAAATGTTCACAGGGTTTCCTATATGGACAATATAATTTGTATCTTCTCAAACCATGCAAAGAGAGACTGAATGCATGAAGACACATAATTTAATTAAAAATCACATTGTAGTGGAATATTAATAGTTGTCATTTCTGGTTCTGGTCTAATTAACACAAATCCACGTGTACGAAAACACTGAAATATAAGAGATAATCTTTCATTCTCTTACGTTTGGGTTGCTTGTGTGTGAGAAAAAATAACATTAACTTTTATTTTGCAGAGTAATCCCTAATTCTCTGTTCCTATTCAGTAATAACATTATTGCATGAAATTTAACTGTGTTGTATATTTAACAGGAAACATACAACATTATTTTCTTCACTGCCTTTTCAGATATACTCCTTGTTAATTTATTAATTCGGTTTGTGGACCATTTATATCTGACCCAACTCATGCCCTGTCAGCTGGAGCCTATAAAAATCTACAGTAAGATTGCTTATCTACTTCTAAAATACATTAAAAAACTCAATCAAGAATAAAACCAGCATCTATTATATGTTTTAATGTTTTGTTGTTGGTACAAATTCACATTTCTGGCAGGACTGGCCTGCTCTTTCCTAGAATTCTGTAATAGTTTAGGTTGGAAAGACCTTTAAAGATCATCTAATCCAACCTCCCTTCAATGAGCAGGGACATCTTTCACCAGATCAGGTTGCTCAAAGCCCTAACCCAACCCTGAACACTTCCAGCATGGGGGCATCCACAACTTCTCTATGCAACTTGTTCCAGTGTCTTGCTATCCTCATAATAAAAAATGTCTTCCTTATATCCAGTCTAAATCTATTCTCTTTTAATTTAAAACTATTGGCCTTTGCCCTGTCACAACAACCCTTGGGAAAAAGTCTCTCTCTGTCTCTCTAGTGAGTCCTCCTTGGATACTGAAAAACCACAGTAAGGTCTTCCTGGAAACTTTTCTTTGGGCTGAACAACCCCAACTCTCTCAATAGCTCCAGTAGTTATTGCTTTCCCTCCAATAGCTATCAATTAGACAATTTGTTTGTTTCCCATTAGCTATACAAATGCAATTTTGTCTTAAATGAGATTTTTTTTCATTTCTGCAGGTGACCTCATCTACTAGCTATCTAGTGGTCTCAACATAACAGTAGAGCTCCATTACAGGTAACTAGTCCCATATTTTAAAGTTTTTAATAAAATAGAAATGAATAATATATTGTAGAAAGATTCTAAAGTAAAATAGTGGTAAATAAATGCTCCAAATAGCTACAAAGACATCCTTCTGGCCAGGCTGCTCAACATGAGCATGCAATCTGTTGGGATATTTCTGCAGAACATCTAACTGAGGGTGTCTCTGGTATCTGATTGTGCTTCACCATTTAATTATATATTATTCTAAACCATCGTACTGCAGGCACTTGTGCGTGTGTGTGTGTGTGTGCATGAGAGTACTTTCCAGCACGAGCCCTGTTAAGCACAGCAAAGCAGTAAGTGTGCACCAGAAAGATAATAAGATGTATGACTTTTCATCCCTAAGGCAGTCACTTAAGACAACCTTAGCTGTTCTAAATGAAAGCAGTAAGTCTTTTTGAAAAATAAAGATTGAATTAAAAATGTAATGCATATAAAAATACAGTGATCAAGCCCCCAGAAAATGAACTAAAATGTAGTTTGTTCATCTGTTGTATTAATTCTCAATTTCCACAAATCTTTCTGTTTACATACCAGAATATATTTCAGTTAGTTTAAAAAAGAAAATTATATTTAAGCATATATCACAAAAAAATATTTGCAACTTCTACTAGAAAAATCTGATTTTATACAGAAGCATTTAAAAATTAAATTTTTGCTTTAATGTATGTTAATGGTAGAAACTCATAGGAAAAATCATAGACTGATTGTGACTGTATCATCACCTTTTCTTATTGCCCTTTCTTATGCTTATTTGGAGATACCATGTTATGGAAAGTAGTCTTTATGGGATAACTATTATTTTGTTATAAATGCAGATTTGTCAAAAAAACCTAAAAAACATTTAGGAGTAAGTCAAATGAAGTAATTCCTCCTGCCTCTTTAAAAAGGAACAGGATTCAGATAGATGTTCCTTATCAGAAAAAAAATCACACAAAAATCATATTCATTAGTCCAAACCAGAAAGAAATAGACATGGGGAAAAAATTAGCTATTTGAGAGAGGGGGTAGGAAGATGCATTTTGAGACAATTGAATAGGAAACTGGAGACAAGACACCTCTTTATCCAGCACTATAACCACTATATTCAAGTAAAACTGAAATATCTAAAGTAGACACCAAATACCAGTTTCTTATATCTCATCTGAGGATGCTTCAGCCTTAGGAATTTTCCATTTGATTTCTAGGAGAGTTAGAATTAAATGCCTTTTATATGAAAAGGATCACAGCTGGGATGATCTGAAATACAGTTGAATGAACAGGAGAGGGAAGATGGGCTGGAATCATTCCTGCTTTCAAAATTGAGACATCTCAGAAGAGCAAAATTATTAGATGAGAAGGGGGCAGAAGAAATTCAGGACAGTAATGGAGGGCCTGGGTTGTTAGATATGCAGCAGAGTCCTTATTTCATCTAATCGCATAGATTGTATTTATCTAGATAAACTTCCAGATTTTTTTCTAATTAATAATCCTATGGAAATGTTCTTGTTTCATTTTTAAGAAATGTAATTTCATTTTGCTGACTACATTTGTATTTTTTATATCAAATTATTTTAACACAGTGGTTTCTTTGTAGGGACATTTCCAAAGGGAAAACAATTTCTAACTGATAAGAGGAAGGCAGAGACAGAAAGGAGAGAAAAAAAAAAAAAAGAAAAAAAAAAGAAAAAAAAAGTGATGCACTGGAGTATTTCTTTCAAATGAATTCATTTAGGAGGAGCTTGACAAACCCTTAGTACATGCAGTAGGAGTAGAAGGGTAGCCAGTTGATTCTAAGTGTAACAGCTTACATTTTATTCTACAGTATTATCACTGGAAAGATATTTTCACATTAGCAAGTTTGTAGTCTCACACTTCTCCAGAAATTTTCAAGTTTTTTTTTTTTTTACTTGATTTTTTCATTTGAGTTAACTTATCTCAGGTATTACTGGCTTTGCTGGTGCTATTAACTATAGTAGCCTCCTCTAAGCACTGCTACATGTAATGACTGGGGATACCTTGCACTCAGAGTACTGGAATGATGTAGTTCACAGAGAATGAAAGCCAAGTTGAGACAGGTATTTTCTCTCTTCTGCTTCTACTAATCTTTGAACTATTATGCAAACTGAATATTTTATTGATAATTAATAGCCAGAAATCAAAATTGGATTTACATTTAATCCCTACATAAAGAGCGATTGAATTAAAATTTACTATGGTCACCTTGTCTGATTGTCTGATTGTTTTCAGGCCTTATTGCACCCAAGATCTGTTGCAAAATTAGACCACATTAAAGACTGAAAGAAACAGCATTCCCTGAAGTCATAGCTTGTTCAGACCATTCTTCTTTGGTAATTCTTTAATGAAAAGTATAAATATTTTGTTCTGAGAAAGAGAACAATATTACTCAGATAAAAATTATTTCAGTGCAATTTTAATTCTAGAGGAGACTTCAGTATTTTATTAGTAATGCCAATGCTATGCAAACACATTCAATGAACTGAAGGTGACAACAAGTCTTTCACTTCTTATGAATAGCAGCGGTTCAGTCTTGTATAAAAATAAAACACTTTCATTTTGGCAGTGGGTGTTTTTTTTAAATATTTTGATATATTGTTTTCCTTTCTTTAATTAGTTTAATATTAATAAATGTAATATTTTCTAACACTAATTTATAGATTACATGATTTCACAAGACAAAAGACATTTTCATTTCTGCCTGTCAAATGTGAAGAACTATTAGAGATAAGGTTAATGAAGTTTGCTGAAAACTGAATGTTGGACATATTTTGCTCACAGTATAGTTACTTTGTTGATACTACGATCCTCTCTGGAGTTCTCAGCTGAGGGTGTATTTCTTATATTTGATTTACTATATAACTATACAATTTTTCATCTTTTACCTGTAACATTTGCTATTTGAGGAGACAAAGCTGAAAAAAATAAGAAAAAGAGTGAGATTTTATTCCTTTTGTCATGTGAAAAAAAGAAACACAGATATCTTGATATTCTACAGGTCACACATGGAATATGTAGAAGTATTGACAAATAAATTCAGATGTGTTTCATTTTCATCCAGATCTATAATTAATGACATTTTTTGGACACTTCCAAGTGAAATTAGTGTATGAGTCGTTGTTTGGTTTTGTTTTTTGTGAAAAATATCAGTTCATTAAAGCTGAAATCTCACATTATTGATTGAGATGAACTTTCAGCAACTTCTCACAGAAGTCTGGCTGCTGCCATGCTGGGTTCCTGTGGGAGTCTTTCTGTCAGGTCACTTCCTAGTTTTTGGACTCGACAGATCTATCTCAGATTAAGGAAATGTCCATAGCACATTTGATCACAGAAACTGTGCTGTACCTCAGAGTTTCCAGGTTCCTTGTTAGAAACTGGGAAACACTGAATGTTTGTAAACCTAAAGACTAAGAGCGTAAGTTTCCTGTTATTGACTTGCCTAAAAACCCTAGCAACTACAACTAGTATGGAAACCACAAACCTGGTAACACTGGATTTCCAGGTAGAATGACATTAATTGGGTATCAGTACCCTTGCAGACAAACTTGACAATTAATTTCACACCTGCATTACCTCTTTGCTATATTTTTCTAGGTTCTAGACAGACTTGCAATCCTGCAAGTGTTCAGAGGTAGAAAACTTCAACTATAGCTTTTAATTTCTGTTATACTCATGGGCTCACTTACCTTAAGGCACGCTAAAATACCCTGTCAGGCCCCCTTAGCTTATCTGATCTCCTTTGTAACCAATATCCCATAAAAATATTGAAAGTAATAAAAATCTTGTGTTCTGCCCTGGAAGCTTCCTGAAGAGACTGACTACAAACACAGATGAGATCTGAAAAATGACTGAATTTATTGGGACTTGAAGGGGAAAATAGGAATCCAGTCTTATATCTTTACACTGTTGAAAGCATCAGAGTCCATTCCAGTCACCACATGAGTGTATGATTTTATTGCTAGTGACAGATACCTGCTTTGATCTTCAATATTTTAGCCAACTTGAAAGTCATTATACAGGCATTTAGATATTTCATTTTTTTACTTTTTTTAAAAATCTCAAAATAGTATTTTTATATTGAATGTAGAGAGTATAAAAGTTATTATATGATTTTTGTATAGGAAGTATTTCTTTACACTACAGAAATAGCAGTTAAACTAGTTAGATCAACACCTAGAAACAGATTACATGTGAGTGAATCGGATTTCCAACATCTAAGTTGGTGTATTTCATACTAGCTCAGATTTTGTTACAACTCAGTTTTAAGTATAGATGTGGCTGTATAGCCTTTCACATGCATAAACTGTCTTTAAATGGTTTGTAAGATTTTTTTATTGAGGCGGGGCCCTTTTTTTTTACCAACTGGTTTTCTGTTAGCAAACATTCAAGTATTTATGCTAACAATGCAGTTTGGAGCTTATTCTTGGGGTTTTTTTTATGAGCGCAGAGGTATGTTTGGTACATTTAACATCACAACATCTCCGTGAGTTATGGAAATAGTTATATGTTCTTAGATTAAAAAAAAAAAAAATCAATTATTCAGTTAGACAAATGACGAATTGAGATCCTGAGTAATGAAAAGAGTATATTCATAGTAATGTATCTTTGTCACTCATAGCAGTTAGGCATCTGGCTGTACATAAGCTATGCATATAAGCATTTTACATATGTAGAATCCAAAATTACAGTTTATATTTGTGTGTTATAAAACTATCTTAACTACACAGTGCATGAAGACAACTTTCTATATTGTGATGGAAGTTACAAAAACCACTAGTCTGGACATAAAGCAACCTGAGGGTTTGGTTAGTACAAACTGCACTAGAGATAATGCACAGAGGGCATGTCCCATCTCTTGTCCTTAAGCATCACATCATGGCATCAGTGAACTGCCAAAAATGGATTCAGGTAGATGGCCTGGAAGTGTTTTCTGGAGGCAAGTATTTAAGTTGTCCCTTCTGGTAATGGAGGAATGGCAGGTAGGAAGGTAAATAAATTTTGGAAATATTATATTTCTGTAGCAGAATGTGAATATGTTCCTTGCTCCTGCAAAAATTATCTGTGTTCAGTTCCCTGCAAGTTTTCATATATATACATTTTTTTAGCCAATGACTTCATAATTTAAAAATCTAGAAGAAATCTTGAGATCACAAACAAAAATCTCATTCCTCTTTCTCTAAGAGAGTAAATTAACATCTGGACCAAAGGATTTGTTCTACATTTTTATTTTATTTAATTGCTTCCAAGAATTTCAGTTCTTTGCTATACGATAGATTGGCAGGAGAAAGCCTCCAGACCTCTCACTACATTTTTGTCAAGCTATTAAAGTACTCTTACCAATGATCAAGGAATATCATCATACTCCCCTTAGGCTAAAGTGGAGCAAACGCCTAGACACCAGCTTCTTAAATGAGACTGTTATACAGGATCTGGAGGCTTACTCTATCTTGAAAGTACCTGTAGCTTCTGTGATTTGTGGGAGGAAAATTGCTACTGCTGTGAATTGCACTTCACCACTGTCTGGTTGCAGGAAATTTTGGTAGAGAAATACCTTCTCTGAGGAGTTCTGAGGGATTTTGAATTGAGATTGTTGCCAAATTTTTCAATTAGATGACATTATCAGCCTTTTTTATTACTCAGAAATGCCAAATGTTACCTAGTGAAAACTGTGCCTACTAAGACGAACTGGGAATTTTAATGACTGATAATATTTGTCCTAGGCTCTCCATTTTATGAGTGGAATCACAGGACTATTTGTCTTATTTGGATGTATTATCTGGCTTAGTATGTAGACAATAAAGGTCTATGTGGATTGTTTGGTTTTGTTTTGTTGTTTTTTTTTTTTTTTCCTCATCCTTAGCTGAACAGTTCAAATATTATGAACTTGAAGAAGTGCTTATAAATCTCTTTCAATATCTTGATCTGTCTCAATAGAGACAATGAAGTGAGATTGGAATAACAAGATAAGTTAAAAAAATTAAGAATCCTAATAATGGTTGAGTTTACCATGACCCTTGCCTTGCACTAGCAAAGAAGGCAACCATAATTAAATATCTGTCTGGACCTTTTCCTTTTCCTTTTCCTTTTCCTTTTCCTTTTCCTTTTCCTTTTCCTTTTCCTTTTCCTTTTCCTTTTCCTTTTCCTTTTCCTTTTCCTTTTCCTTTTCCTTTTCCTTTTCCTTTTCCTTTTCCTTTTCCTTTTCCTTTTCCTTTTCCTTTTCCTCTTCTGATTTCATGCATCGACTTGTTTTCAGAAAAGCAAAACATCTACCAGGAAGGAAAAGATGTCTTTTGCTCCGGATGGTGACTAAAAATTACCAGAAATACACTTATAGGTTTAGGGAGAAAGAAGCAAAAGTGAAGCTCAGTGCTCTAACTCCAAGGATGCAAGAGGAGATGCAGAAATCACAAATACATTAAACCACATTCCCAGGATGAGGAGTTGAGAGGTGGGGATTGCCTCACTGAATCTCCGATTCTACTCTCTTAGAGAAAACCAATCTGGAACAGGAAATTCTGAAAGAGAGATGGCATTCCTCCACTATGAAGAAGATGCAAGAAATAGAGATCTTCACTGTTTTCCTTGAAGGAAAATGGGCACAGAAACTGAAAAAGCCTGTATGAAGACAAAAAAAAAAAATTTGTCAGTTAATTGATGTCTTATTCTGGAGATTTAGCAGTATTTAATTAGCAAAGATACAGATAGGGCAGTGTATCTTTCTTTTGTAGATAATTTTACAAGCCACTTTCTCCAGTTTTGTAGGTTGCAAAAGTGGAAGGGATTTTCTCACCCTAAACAGCATAGGAAGAAAGTAGAGAACTCTGTTTTGTGAGTGAAGCAGGAGGTGTAAATCACCAAATGCATATGTCAGAATGGAGAGGATCTTAACTGTAGAGTTTTTGGAGAACAGGCTTAAAATTAATTTATTTGAACCTTGTGTTAAGCGAATATATCATAAAGTTATGACAAATGATGAACACTTAATTACAGAGTTGGAAATCATTCAAACTTGAGTGACTGTATGAATTGGACATGTCAATTTATTCTATTGCGAAGCCTTTTTTTTATTGATATATGGTTGGGAGTTGAATAAGAACACTGATGATTAAAAATTACTTAGAAAAGAGAAAATCAATTGAGAAGAGTGTTTAGGGAAGCTGTTACGTCTCCATTCAGAGGTATGGGTGGGGGGAGAGGTCTTTGGAGGGAAGGGTCTTTGGTCTTTTGTGCAGGCATCACTGGAGGGTGATTGCCAAAGGTGGAAGTGTCCTGAAGGGTCTCAGGCCACCTTGAAGAATCTCAGGTGACCTGTGGTCTTCTCCCTTAGTGCCATGCTGGGCCTATCATAACACGAGGCTATGTGTCCTTCAAAAGGTTCCCCACCTCCTGTATCAGCCAGCTGGCCTTTGTCAGTGACTTGTTAGCTTGTCATTGGTACACCTTACCCTGAATGCCCCATCTCCTGCTCCTAGGGATGTTGCAGAACTGGTTCTGCCACAATGTTAGAGACATGACCCTTTCAGTCCCTGACACAAGCAGTGAAGAAATTTTTAAATCATCAAATATAACTCCTGAATCAGTATATAAGCATGTTATGTTGTTATTCATACGTTACTCTATCACTGACAGTTACAGATTAGAGACACGAGCATAACTATCCTACAAAAGAATACATATTCTAAACATTTAGATAAAAGAGTTTACCATATATGATAGAAAAGATGAAATAGGTTATTCAATTGTAGTGCAACTTACTTCCACTTGATCACTTTTGAACTTTTGGGGAAGCACATCCTTCAGTAACTGTCAGTTTTGCATAAATAGAATATATATTCGTCTGAATTTCAGTCAGATGTCTACAATATTAAAAAACAAGGATGGTCCCAGGCTGAACGTGATTTTTTTTTTTTTTTTTGGTCTTCTGGAATATTGTGTCACAAATCATGTTTTGGGCTTCTGGTTTTTCAGTAGATGCATGTTCCTGTGAATTGGCTGAAGAGCTATTTACCGTAATATCTGTAGTCAGAGTTGACTTGTTTCCACTGTTGCTTTTATACTCCTCAATAAAAATATTAAAAATTGCCTGTAGAAGTGTATGCAACTGTAGGCAGACATCTCAGCTTTGATAATGTGTTCCAAACCTTCAGAATGGTTTGTGTCTGACAAATACAAGAAGGCTATTTTGGCTTCATTTATGTTATTTGATTTTCCCTTTTGAACTTCATCTGCTTGTTTATGGTCTATCTGAAAACAGGTATTTAGGTAAAACTCTATCAAGGATATTTCAAGTCAAAATTTCTGTAAGGAATATGTTAACATGTTTATCACTACACATACCGGTTCTTCTGTTTCATGGTTACCTAAACTGAAGTTCTGTAAATTGACAAACATACACTAGAAAAAGGCTCACATTTTCTGAGCAGTACCAGAATATTCCAATAACTCCACTGAAAAGGAATCTTGCCCTTCCTTGTCTCATGCATTGCTTCATAGCCCATGTGCTGCAACTATAAATACCTAAGCCAGTAGTCTGAAAATACAAGAAGTTTTGAAGACATGTAGCCTCACTTACTTTAGTGCAGACGCTCACAACATTTCAAATTTCCTAGCCTGCAACCATTGTGCTGACAACCCTTTTAGGCCCTCTAAAAGAAAATGTGTCTGTTAAACACCTCATAGTAGCACCATATACCCACATTATACTCCAGGAATAACAAGGATTAATTAATCTGCTTATACTGTCCTTCCCAGAAACCAGCACTGCTGTCACCATATCATAGTCTTACTAATCTTTCAGTTAATAATGCAATTTATGTAACCTCAATTTCCAATGTCTGGATTCCGTGTTTTTGCTTGAATAATTGGCTTTTGACGTACAGGATTTTCTAGCAACAGCTGAAGAACCAGTGGCGTTCAGGTTCAAAGTGGTCATGATAGTTTTCAAGGGAGGACTGTTTCTATTATATTTTTGGACAGGCTTTGTATCTATTGTATGCTCTTATCCTGCTTCTCAGTTTTGCCTAGAAGAGTTTTTAATACCCTTGCTTTGCATTTCAAATAATAAGCAAGCCCTGAAATATATTGTTACATACATAACTTTCAGTCCTTGAAACTTCCTATTTGGTGTCTAAGATTAACAAGGCTTATTTCATAATGGGAATTTTGCTGTGTAAGGCACGGCGGCAATAAACTGTGGCAGACGCTCCCTGTTACCCCCTCACTTCCCATCACCCCCTTCCTTTAGATTGGAAAGATGATAGGAAAGGTAAGGAGGAAGGGAGACTTAGACTTCAAATTGGAAGGTTTTAAAGGGTTTTACTAATGCTACTAATAAATAGAGAATATATATAAAATATACAAAACCAATCTTGAATGCTTGATGTGGAGTTGGCATCACTCCAGCAGCAGGAGCTGGGTGTGCGGAGCTGGTGGCTCCAGCAGCTATAGCTCAGGCCCCCGGAAGTCATGGGCGGGACTTCACAGCAGACCAGAAACTGGTTGCAGGGATGTGGGGCCTGAGGCCTGTAGATCACAGGCAGACAAACAAGGTCCTCTCTAGATGCCGGCCATGGTCGAAGAGAGCTTGACCTTCATGATCACCCTACTATATAGGGAGTATGTCAATTACGGGATGGAATACTCAGTCAATCCTCAGTTGGTCAGTTTTAGTCACCTGTTCCATCCACCCCTCCTCAAACACGCCCCTCTCACTACAAAAGGTGGGAAAACTTATCAGTCTTTCTTGGCTACCATAGCAATAAATCAAAACATGAACTTCTTCAGCATTCTGTTGGTCTTCTTATCAGCACCGGGTACAGCATCTGAGGAAAAATATGCAAGCTAAAACTCAGAAAAGTACAGCCACCTAGAAGAACTGAGCTGAAAGAAAAATCACTAAAAGAGAACTGGTCTTGTTTTTAACAAAACCATTACAGCTGTTCAGCAGCAGGTAGAATTATCCAAATCCTTCAGCCTTTTAAGGTCAGCAGCAATGACTTGAATAATTTCTTGATTGAGAGAAATTTAAAACTGATTGGTTTGTGTAAAGTCACTTTCTTGTGCTCCTTCCTGTACTAGAAAGCAAATAACTGCACGTGTTTGTTGCATTCAAAATATCAACTGTCTACAAAATTTGCTAAAGCTGACTAAAACCTTTGAAATTATGATGGAAAGGATGTATGCAAGGTAACTGCAACATCCCTAATTTATAAACACACAAGGTGACAAGAATTCTACCCAGAACAGAGGCCAGCCTTTGGTGATACTTTTGCAAACATGTTATTTCTGAAATGCTTGACAAATTCCCCTTCTGCTCTTTAGATGTTCTTCCCACGAACTCAGATGGCTTTCCTGAGTAGATTAATAGTAACATGGTGAGAATGTATTTATTTCCATGGATTTAGAAGCTCCAGTGGGTTGCCTTTGACAGAAGATGCCAGTGACTCCCATCCAACTTACTAGAAAAATTCAGGCTTGTTTCTGTATCAGTAATGCCATTAGTGTTTCAAGATGAAAGCCAAATTGATCTTTTGGTATTAACTGAGAGGGTGCAGAACTAAGCCACTTAGTGAGAAAGTTATTTACATTTGAAAGACATTAAATGCATTTTACTTCAAAGGAGTCAACACTGTCTGCATAAATACAACTTCTGCAAAGTTTTTCTGAAACTAATAGGTCTCTAACCACAAAACATTGGATTCAGATTCAAATAACAGCAGCATTTATGTTAAATATGTATATACCAAAAAGAAAAGTCATTATTTAGTCTCCAAAAAAGTCAACTGTGACTGGAAAATTTTCTGTCAGTGAAAAGTAATTTACAATGTCACAGCTGTTTTAATTAACAGATATTTTAGTTGTGTTTTTTTTTTTTTTTTTTTTCATTTGGTTTGGTTTGTTCATTCTTTGGGGGGAGGGTTTCTCTTCTTTGGTTGGGCTCTTTTTTGATGTTGGTTTGGATTTGTATTGTTTTTTTGTTGTTGTTTTTGTTTTTAATTAGTGTTTGTTTTTGTTGTTGTTGGGTTTGGTTTGGTTTGGTTTTGTGTTTTGTTTCTTTTGCCCCTTTTATTGCTTTGGAATATTTTCACCTAAGATCATGATAATTTTGTCTCTTTGTTAGAATGTGTCTTTAATTATCTTGTCTCTATTTCAGTATGTGGAATATTATTTAGTAATGATAAGATTTCCTCCCATTTGGCTGAAAGGTGTGGTAGACAAAGTCACGAGTTTTAGTTTCGGTCTTAACTGTTGAATAAAAATGGTTGTCAAAATGTTGACACTGATTGTGGAAAATAAAATAGAGGCAAAACAACAATATTAATTTTCTGAAATTTGCTTTAATATTCAAAATTGAAAGCACACATTGGAAAAAATGGGCATTAGATATGTTCCACCTGCCAATAAATTTATGGAGTGAGCAAAATATTTGTTTCCACTCTGCTGTTGCAAACTACTTTTCTTATTCTCTTTTTCCTCTATATAAGACTCTATTTTCTCCTTAGTTTGCAAATTATTGAAAGCAACTGCCATCTTCTATTCTGCTTATACAGTGGCCAGCATGATGGGACTCTGCTTTCAGTTGGTGCAGAGTATGCCATAAAAATCAAGTGGCTTGTTTTCCTTCTATCAGGGGCCTTAAAGACTGTCAGCTCTAACAGATTTAATGCTGCATTGAGATAGTTGTTTTGCCACAACAGGATTAAAAAGATGAAGATCAAACATGATTAAAAGCTGCTATAACTGTATGCCATGTACCAAATGCAAGTGCCAATGGCAGAGATTTTCCTGCATTATTTGTATTCTACTGTGTCAACAATTATCACATGTAACTTCAGCTCACGTATAACATTGACAATTTTAATTGCTTTTCTCTTTGAAAGGTCTGATGGCTATTTGTTAAAACTGTGGCACAACTTCACCTTTTTGGTACTGATTTATTAGGACCAGAATTTTACTTTATATGTGGATGCTTTTATATGTGTAAATTAATGTTGTGATTCTTGAAATTCAGTGGTGTCTGGATGTTAAAATTTGAACAGTAGCACTAACATCACTCCTTCCAGTAATCCACTATTTTACTGAATGTAGTAACAAAAGCACTAATTAAATTTCAAATACCAAAATAATTAATCTGAAATTTGTAACTTGGTGTATTGTTAAAGTGTTGATGAATATACAATTGCAACTTCTTTGGGACTAAAAAGCTTGGTGTGGTTTTAATTACTCAACTGCTATGAACTAGTAGACTGTAAGTCTAAGTAACAAGGTTGAGTCAAACCTAATGTAATAAGTAAATTGTGAAAAAGAAAACTAGAAAATGGAACTGCTGGAGAGAGTCCAGCACAGGGCAACAAAGATGATTAAGGGAGTGGAGCATCTTCCTTATGAGGAAAGGCTGAGGGAGCTGGGTCTCTTTAGCTTGGAGAAGAGGAGACTGAGGGGTGACCTCATTTATGTTTACACATATACAAAGGGTGAGTGTCACAAGGATGGAGCCAGGCTCTTCTCAGTGACAAACAATGATAGGACAAGGGGTAATGGGTACAAACTGGAACACAAAAGGTTCCACTTAAATTTGAGAAGAAACTTCTTCTCAGTGAGGGTGACAGAGCACTGGAACAGGCTGCCCAGGGAGATTGTGGAGTCTCCTACTCTGGAGACATTCAAAACGTGCCTGGACATGTTCCTGTGTAACCTCGTCTAGGTGTTCCTGCTCCGGCAGGGGGATTGGACTAGATGATTTTTCAAGGTCCCTTCCAATCCCTAACATTCTGTGATTCTGTAGTCCCCCAGGTTCTCATGCTTCATCAGGCAAACTGGAATTAGAAAGGACTAGTGATGTGCCATTTATACATTGTGACACATTTACCCGTGTTGAAGGGGAACCCATCCAGGCCAGAACATTGCATTAAGGTCATAAGGTCAAAATATTGTAAAAATATAGACTGTTCACAAACTTAAAAAAGGAAGTTATAACAACAAACAGTCACAAGACCAAGCAGAGCCTGAGGCTAAGTACATAATTCCCTGTTTTTGCTGAATAGGAAATGCACAAATGTTAGCTTAAAATTCTTGCAAATGTATGCTCAGTTGCACTCATTTATTTCCAGCCTAAGTTATCTTCCATCCTACAGTAGAGACGGACAGATAATTTGATAGTTATTCTAACCTGAGGCAAGGGTCTTGTAGGAGAGTAGTGGCTGACATTCTCTAGATATGTGTTGGGAATTACATTAGTGACAGTGAGTAGAAAAACTTCTTAGCTGAAATAACTTGGAGTGACTCCTGTTCTTACTGTGTATATTAATGGAAGTTACTTAAAACACACACTATGTGAGCACACAGTTTAGCCTATATCACTGCTGTTCTATTGTCAGAACATATCATATCCTTACTTATAATCCCTTTCTTTAAAGTGTACATTTTCAGTCAGCTGCTATAACAGCACTCTTTTTTTTTTTCTTTTTAATACATCTTTGTTTAGTTTGTACTCATATGCAAATATATTTTGTGCTACTTAAGGCATTTTTTTATAATGTGAGACATTTGCAGACACATTCTTGCAACCTAAGTTTAGATTAATTTCCATATTTCAGTCTGATGGCCTACCATTTTAAATGAAGTGTGCAGCACAACAAAGAGAGGTTTCACTTGATTTTCTTTTGTGCTTGGGGATTATTTTTTTTGTTTATTTTGGTTTGTTTGCTAATTACTGCTTTGATTGTAGAGCTTATTCATGTTTATTACAAAGAGAAACAAAAGGTAAAAACCACTCAGTGACCATTCTTGCCAACGATACATTATTGATCCAGGTAGAACTGTATATATGCCAGTACTTCAACTGTCACTGACTTACTAAAAAATCTAATTTTCCTTCTATCTTCGGCCTTGTTATTTTAGGGTTGTTTGTTTGTTTGTTTGTATTTTTTGGGGGTAGCATTGTTTGTTTATTTGTTTTCAAATAAATAATGTGCAGATACATAAATTTTTAGTTGAAACATAGTAATGGGATTCTATGATCCTCCTTGCTTTTACTGAGGGTGATTTACTATACTTTCTAGTTCAGTTTTCATTGCTTTACAGCCTTACTAAAAAAGGTACAAGATCAACATCCCTGCTGAAACAACCATCACCACAATTACTTATGTGACTGTCATTTCCAAACATATTAATACAATATAGTTTCTGAAAGGCTAAATGTAAGATGAGTCGTAAGCTTTAGCTGGTGCAAGGAAAATTGTACTGGGGCCAGTATTATTCAATATATTCATTAACGATTTAGACGAGGGAATAGAGTGTACTATCAGCAAGTTTGCTGATGACACTAAGCTGGGAGGAGTGGCTGACATGCCAGAAGGCTGTGCTGCCATTCAGCGAGACCTGGACAAGCTGGAGAGTTGGGCGGGGAATAACCTAATGAAATTTAACAAGGGAAAGTGTAGAGTCCTGCATCTGGGCAGGAACAACCCCAGGTTCCAGTATAGGTTGGGAAATTACATATTAGAGAGCAGTGTAGGTGAAAGGGACCTGGGGGTCCTGGTGGACAACAGGATGACCATGAGCCAGCACTGTGCCCTTGTGGCCAGGAAGGCCAATGGCATCCTCGGGTGTATTAGAATGGGGGTGGTTAGTAGATCGAGAGAGGTCCTCCTTCCCCTCTACTCCACCCTGGTGAGACCACATCTGGAATATTGTGTCTAGTTCTGGGCCCCTCAGTTCAAGAAGAACAGGGAACTGCTGGAGAGGGTCCAGCGTAGGGCAACGAAGATGATGAAGGGAGTGGAGCACCTCCCTTATGAAGAAAGGCTGAGGGAGCTGGGTCTCTTTAGTTTGGAGGAGACTGAGGGATGACCTTATTAATGTTTATAAATACATAAAGGTGAGTGCTACGAGGATGGAGCCAGGCTCTTCTTGGTGGCAAACAATGATAGGACAAGGGGTAATGGGATCAAGCTGGAACACAAGAGGTTCCACTTAAATTTGAGAAAAAACTTCTTCTCAGTGAGGGTGACAGAGCACTGGAACAGGCTGCCCAGGGGGGTTGTGGAGTCTCCTTCTCTGGAGACATTCAAAACCCGCCTGGACATGTTCCTGTGTGATCTCACCTAGGCGTTCCTGCTCCAGCAGGGGGATTGGACTAGATGATCTTTTGAGGTCCCTTGCAATCCCAAACATACTGTGAAACTGTAAACTGCGAAAATTCATATCAAGTTCAAGCATCTATGTGAAACAGATCAGTTAGAAGGATAGGCTCCCTAAATTGTCATTATAGCCTCTTGCTAAGCAATTCCTAGTTTCCCACAATTCAGCTCATTTTCCACAGCCTCCCACCAGGTAATGAGCTTTAGAATCACAGAATCATAGAATCATTTCAGTTGGAAGAGATCCTCAGGATCATCAAGTCCAACTATAACCTAACCTAACTCTAGCACTAAACCATGTCCCTAAGAACCTTGTCTAAACGCCTTTTAAACACCTCCAGGGATGATGACTCTACCACTTCCCTGGGCAGCCTGTTCCAATGCCTGACAACCCTTTCCATGAAGAATTTTTTTTCATCATTGAAGAGGTTTAGATAACCTCTCTAGTTGGAGCTGCAGAGTTCAGGTCAGAGCAGGTCTAACCTCAGATTTAAATGAGGTTGCTCCTGCCCTTGACCAACTTTTAAACATATCCAAGGATGGAGGTTCAAAAACATCTTTGGGCAAACTTCTCCAGTGCTAAACTTTCATTACAAAATACTTTGCTTCTGTTTAGTCAAAATTTCCCTTGCTGCAACTTGCAAGTTACCTCTTGTCCTTCCACGATGTACCTCTGAGACTCTGTCTTCTCAGTACAGTTCTGTAGGTAATAGAAGGCAACCACTCAATCCCTCCAACCACTCTTTTCTCCAGATTAAGGAAACCCACTTCCCTCAAACTGTCCTTCTATGCCAGGTGCTCCAGACCTCAACTACCTTAGTGGTCCTGTACTGGACTCCCTCCACTCTGCTGGCGTCTTTCCTGCAAGAGGGGTCTCAGAACTGGGCTCAGTATTAAAGGCATGGCCTCAGAAAAGCTGAACATGGAATAAACTTTTCCTTTGACCTGCTAGCTATGTTTGTCACATATCAGTGACAGGGCTACAACATCAGACCATGGTTTTTGAGCATGTAACCAGCAGGGCACTTGTAAGCTTGGGCAGGGATTGCTCATACACTGGGGACTGCAGAGTCCATCCTCAGCAGCATTTTACAAACCTTACACAAGATATGTTTGTTGTTCTGTATTAAAAGTGGTGCATAATGGTAGTAAAAGAGGTTTAAGAGAGCAATATCATGACATGCAGAAGGTTTCCATAGGTCTATGTTTAGGGTGCCTTTTTTTTTTTCTTCCAGTTACCTCTTAAAGATATTACAGATGCCTAGAGGCTTTCATGGACTTTTACTGCAGCTCTTCATGGGGTTTTCATTGTCTCTACTCAAGTTCACACAAATAGACATGTGACAGATTGAGCTGAGCATCTAAATATTTGCATAGGAGAAACATAGTAGGTAATAATACAAGACAAGGGATATTTATTCTGTTTTCCAACATATAACAAATAAATAGTCTCTTATTAGTATTATCCTGATGATTAATAACCCATACTTTTTTTTTTTTTTTTTTTTTTTTTTAGAATATCGTTCTTTCCATCTTCTATTGATTATATTTGCATGAGTCTGCACACACACAAAGTCATTAGTCTGCTGTAAAATTTTCTGTTGATACCTCCATCAATTAAAGTGTATTAAAGGTGCTACAGGGACAGATTCTATTGGGGCAATACACCTCAAAGATGTTATCTTTTTGTCACTGTACAACATTCATTTCCCATCAGTAGCTGACTGGCTAACTGTAAGACGTGCTTTGGCAAGTGGAGTCATGGAGTGGGAGATAAACTGTGGCATGAAACTGCAAATGGTTTGTATTTCACTTTAGCTATGGATTGAAAGAGGGAAAGACTGAGAGGTGGTGAAATGAAGGTGTGGAGAAAACTGGATGAATTACATAGCTCTGAAGTTTGACAGATCTCCAAGGTGCTTCATAGACAGCCACAAGGCAGAAAACTTTTGGAAGCTTGAGGACAGCTATAAATGTAATCTAGACAGACAAGGGCAATAGAGAAACTAAATTTCTCTATTAAATCAGCCAACAGGAGCCAGCTGTTCATTTGGACTCTTAATTAAACTATCTTCAAATGTTCCAAATACTCATGGAACACAGTATTTTATTTTAAAGTTTTCTGATTTTTTTTTCTGATATGTTTATTGATGTACTCACAGTTACAGTGATCATCCTGAACGAATCTTCTCATAATTCGTGTAGCTAGGAATGTTTCTCCATAGCCATCCACAGCGGATTGGAATAAATTCTACTATAAGCAGATCTCAGTAATCACTCCTATTTATTTGTTTAGGGTTACACTCACTATATTTAAGGATCCTAATTTTTTTTATTCTCATCCTTTTGGCTCCTGAACTGTGTGAAAGGTATACAGCATTAGCTTTTTCCAAGACTGGATTAGCTTTATTGAAGTCAAAAAGGTTCTTTACTTTTACAATTGTATTTTTTATACTATACTGTACATGTAATTAGAAGAAAAGAGAAATCAGCATCACACAGTAATGAAAATCTTGAAAAAGACATATTTGTTCATTCTAAGATTCTTTTATTTTCCAAGAAAAATGCTTACAGAAAGTCTCAGTAAGTCAGTAAGTCTCAAGCTTACAGTATCCATAAGTTTGCTTACTGAAAAAAATAAACAAATCCACAAACATTGCATTCATCTGTTCATCCATGAAATGTACCACAAGCTTGCATTAGGTTTGACACATACTGCAGCATTACATCTGTTACATAATGCAACACGACTGGCAGTCATCGGCATAATAGGTCAGAATTGTTAAATCAACCAGAGCTTTCATTAAAGGGTCTATTTCAGTAGAACTGGGTGGGGGATCTATTTTCAGTTTCTTTTCTGAAGGTTCTGCTATCCAGAGGTAGACAATAATTAGACAGCAGTGACATGAGTTTATTTGAATAACCAAAAAGGATTGTGACAGATGTGATTTTTGACATCTATGGGCATATGAGAAGTAGCCAGCACTGCAATTTAGAGCAGTCTAAACTCTTAGATTGTGTACTGTTCATTTAAAATAATTTATTGGAGTCAGCTTGCTGTATTCTACAAGTTTTCACTTGAAGAGAGTGTTTATTTCGTCTTTATTTTGGAGATGTAATGCGGTCAGGTGTTTTTTAGCCAAAGTTAACAAAAAGCAGCCTCTGGTAAGACAGTATTATTCACACGGGTAAAGATTTTTTGTGCATTCACTGACAGACTTCACTTCACTTGACAGTGGGTTTAAAAACCCAGTTGGTGATTTTTAACTACTGCCATTACATGGGGTGATTGCTGGCATGTATGGCTTTTTTCCAGTTTGTGTGCTAATGTCCGTTTTCAAAGGACTGCAGGGGTGGCAAAAACCTCCATGTAGCAATTCTTGCCCAGGCAGCCAAGTCTTCCTTGGAGGGAAAAGTGTTGAGATACTTCAAACAGAAAAGGATTGGGAAAGAGAGCACAAACTAGAGAGACAGCAAGAGACATCAAGGGGCTCAAAGTCTGCAGATGAGCAATGAAAGAGACTTCACTGGGGGGAGAAGGAAAAACTTGGCTGAAGTCCGTGTGAAACTTCCTGTAGCTCAGAAAGCTGTTGAACTGACAGCCCATAAAACTGATTGCACAGACACACTTGCAAAGATAAGATGATAATGGGCCACAGGACTGAAGCTTTTCTATTTCTGTCTGGTCTAGCCTAGGAACTTTAATTTTTCCATAAGTATGGAAAAAGTTCAAAATTCTAGTCTATATTATAGTGAAACACTTTTTTTTTTTTTTTTTTTAATTGAAAATTTCTTGATCTTCCTCGAGGAGCTCACTTTAAGGAAGAAATAAAGCCATATCTACCTCAAAGCCCTGGCTGACTCAGAGAGCTGTCACAACAAACCAATATTGTTTCCATGTTTGCACGCATTACCAGCTTTCTTGTAATAGTGAAATGAAAAATCCATATAAATGCAATGGTAAGATTCCTAGCTTAGATTCAGAAAGATATGTCTTCATTCTTGTGACTGCTTTGATTATTCTGAAATGCACAGACTGGGCAGGTTAACTTTATCTGGTGTAGATTATTTATATAGGTATTTCTGATATTACTCTTACAATGTAATCATGATTGTCCCAAGTTAAAACCACATACATTTGATTACACTAACCTCTCAGGTGTAGTACGTTTGATGGTAAAGGATTATTTTTATCTTTATAGTTGTAGAGAAAGTGCTGAAAATCTGGAAAAGATACAAAAAGCTTGATTTGTTTATAAGATTTATAAGATTTAATGAACTGAATTTTCATTTTCTGAATAAAGTTTTTGGAATTGTCCTATGTTGCATTGTGGAATTTTTTATTGATACTATGAAATTTTAAGCTTCTGTGTTAAGTAGGCTTTTTATTTCTAATATTTCAGGAGTGAAATGAATAAAGAAAAGGTGTGAAGGAAAGTTTCTTTTCAGAGGGAATACTGAATAATAAAGAAAGGCTTTTCAAGTTGATTAGTACAAGAAATTTGTTGTGTTACCAAGCACTTCACTGATTCTTTTTGTCACATCTTGAAACCAGGATCAATAGTTATTACAATTTCTTAAGTGGAACAAAAAGGAAAAGTTATGATTTCCAGAGGTACATAGAACACTGAATGTATTTTGAAGGATACTGATTATTTCTATCTTATTTCTTAGGGATGGGGAGGAAGTTTAACCAACTAACATTGTAAGCATTCACACTGCTGAAAACTTTCTTAGGAAGAGCAGAAATTGTGACACTACCTTTCATATCATCTACTACTTACACAGTTTCACTTTCAGAACTGGGACATTATGAAGAACCTCACTCTTCCCTTGGCTTGTTTAAAGGTTTTGGCATCGAACTCCATCTGTGTATGCTACTAAGAGGAACAGACAAAGAGATCTTACAGAAAGCCAAACCATTGAAAGTTATGTATTTAGACCTGCTTTAAGTTCCTCATATTTCACGTAAGTTTCAAGAGTTATGGAAAGAAAAAGTTGTTGAACTGCAATCCTTACACTTGCTGGTGAAATTGAGAAGAGTTTCTCACCAGTGTAATTTAGCAGATTTTTAATAACAGTACCACTTTCCTGAACTCTTCTTCAGTGCCCTTGCTGAGCTACTGCTTCTTGCTGCGGTCGCAAGTCCTTGTTTGTCAGTCAAATTGCCTATCACTGTCTGGCATCACTATTTATAGTTGGAGGAGTATCTGGTACTTTGCATGAGGTATTATATTAGCACAAATTATTGCTAGCTAGTTGTGACATTCACCTTGGATATGCCACATCATGATGTCATTTGCTATCCAAGGTACACACAGTCTGTCAGATGAAGTCAGTTAGCATCTGATGATCCCAGAAAGATGGAAATTTCCAAACCCTAATAAGCCAAATAAATGTCCAATCAAAATCTAAACTAAAACAAATTCAGTTTTTTTCCTGACATTCTGAAAAGCTTGAGTAATTCTTCATCTTTTGCATCGTATTTTAAATTGCATATAAAAGCACTAAGTATCATTTTCAACAAGAAATAAATAAACATTTAAAAAGTAAAACTTATGAGTACATAAGCAAGTTTATGAAATGTAGTATCAGTTTATTAATATCTAATACAGTATTGATTCTGCAGAAGCTGCTGTGCTTTTTATTCCCAAGGACAGGTCCTGCTTCTTCACTTGTATTTCACCAACTAGTAAACTAACCCACTGCATGTGCCATTGTGTATAGTACTTTGTTATGACACTTTCATTCTTGGTGTGAATATCTTAAAGTATGCATAAACATTTCTGAAAGTAAATTGAAGTAGCTTCCGATTTCTTTAGAGAGTAAGTGTATACTAAATACCTGTTTGCAAGACACTTGTCTGAGTAATAACTTCCAAGAACATGAACTATCAAAATTATGGCTGCTAAGAGATGAAGCTGAGCAAATTAACAATTGGAGACCTTGCACTAACACAGCTATATTGTTTCAAGTGTCTGACCTAAGCTGGTTATTTTTGTACTTTACTACATTAAATGTAGTAAAGTAACATTTATATGTGAGCACCAGTATCATAGTATAGCCCTGAGTTTGGAATGAGTTTTTTTTTTCTAATTTGTGTGTATGGGCTTTATTCAAGAGTTTTCACTGATTAAACACTCACATTAACAAAAGATGAAGACATCTGCACTATGAACCACTGTACATGCAATTCTAAGCCTGAAACTATTGCCTGTGGCAACCTTTGGGCTGTGTTACATAAAACAGGGAGGCCAATCCAAATAGTGATGGACTGGTTTGTAGCAGAGGAGTGCAGGAGGACAAGAAGTCCATAGTATCTGTACACTTTTTCAGTAGTACTGCATTATTATTTGACAGTTTCCTACTTACTTTTCATGAAGTACTAGGAATTTCTGTTTTCCTTGCTCTTTGGTTTCTTGCTCAGGAGACAATTACAGTTTTCAGATAAGAATAATTTTATGAGTGTGTGAAGTATGCCTAGGACTAATTTTAATTTGCTTCTTGGACTGTTTCTATACTTTGTTTCATTCCTTTAATAAAATAAACCAAAACCAAACCTAATAAAACAAAACAAACACACAAACAAGCAAAACCAAACCAAAACCAAACCAAACCAAACCAAAACAAAACAAAAAAAAAGAGTGAGAGAGAGAAAATCAGATAAAAAAGGAAAATAAAAAAGAAATTAAGTGATCAAATAGAGGAATCTTTTTCAAAATGCTGCATTTACAATTCTGTGAGGACTGATAAGACCAATGTCATTTGACCCACAACACTTATTTTTTTCACTGAATAGTAGCCAGTAGTTGCAATTTTAATTTGTATTTGTTTAACGTGCATCTTCTATTGCTAATTTTTCTGCAATGTGTTTTTCAGATGTATTAGAGGAAACCATTTCAGTGCTTGCCTGATACCTTTGTGACTACAATTCATAAATTTTTCTCTTCAGTATTCATTAGGATCAAAATGGACAAACTCCTTTTTGTAACAAGATCTGTGGATTTTTTTACAAGCAGAAATGCCATCATGAAGATTATTCATAAGGAGGTGACCAACATTTTAAATGAAATATTAATTCTCAAAGACAAATTTCCCTTCAGCCTCTCCATAGCCAGTGTCAAGTATAGTTCAAACCACACTTTGAGAACTTGAGATCATTTTTGGATAAAATTTGGGTAACATTTTATTTCCTGTTGTATTTTATTTTATTGCCTCTGTACTTTTAAGTTGTTGAAAATATCTTGAACTCCTACAAGAAAAGATAATTCATGCTACTTCTAGCTTTATGTGACATGAGAAGAAATGATATCTCAGTAGCAGTCACTAACACTTAATGGCCTCCTTTCTTCAGAGCTTTAACAAAGAGACTGAGAAAAACTGACCTGGAAATTAAATTCTGCTTCTGTGACTTGAGGTGATTCTTCCATGTAAGAGCTGAGGTACAGGCCAGGTTGGTGAGTAATCTTATGATGTGGATTGTACCTATTAAATTAAACATGTTTTCTACTGTAACTTTTAATCTTATACAGTTTTAAACTGTGATATAATTATTCTAATTGATTGTATATAGATTGATTCTGATTTCACAGATACAAATCTACTACAAAATCTGAAACTCATCCACCACAGAAATTATTTTTTTTATATTTGTTTGCTTGTTTGTTTTCTTCCCCAAGCAACTCTAGACAATTTTGCATTCTTATATTATAATGCACATCTCTTCTCACTTTTATAGATTTCTAAGGAGTCCCAAACATTTACATCCCTTTCTCAATGACAGTCTTCAAAGACATTTGGTTGTCTCTTCAATTTTCTCCTGCTGTTTTGTTTTACTGTAGTAATTTTTTTTCCCTAGTTACATATATCTAAGCATATATCTTAGTATATTCAGCATGAAACTATTAATCCAAATTAAATCTGACACAATGCTTCAAACAACAGTTGAATAAACAACTGGCAATTGAGACTTCTAGAATGGAAAAATCTGGAAATCTCACTGTCCCAGAAGTACAACCTTGTTGAGCTAGAGAAATGTGTGAAGTGCAGTAGAGTAAAGAAACTGGATCCAAATGTTCCACCCAATGGCTAGAAGATAAAATTCTCTTTCAGAGAGGAAGCATAAGAGGAAAGGGAGGGAGAGTCAGCAAGCTCTGAAGCATTTAGTTTGATTTGGAGACTTGAAGCTGTTCTCTCTGGAGCTCTTTTACAGAGGTCTGAGGTGTTTATGTATGGATTCATACCATGGATTCATACCATTCATACCATTGTTCAGCTTGTATAGCTTCTAAAACTTACCATTTTTTAAAATGTTTAGGTAACAAGGATTTATAGATAGTGCCTTAGAAAGCATTTAAAGATCTCTGAGATGCATTTTAGGTCTGATGATATTATGCTATCTTTCCAGATCCTTGGCTCTCATAGGAGCAAGTGGTTGAAAGATCGTAAAAATTTTGCTGCCTTTACTTCCTCTGAAGAGTTTTTGGCATCAAATTAATGCTTGTCTCATCCAGAAGCCCTGGTGGGGGCTGCTATCCAAAATAAGGTGGGAAAATGCCCTAAGCTGTGCATCATCTTTGAAAAAAATGTGTTCTCTTCTTGACTAAACCCCAGGTTTTTTAGTTTGACAAAGCATCTGCTACCCAAAGTTCTTAGCAATAGCACTGAGACACTGTGTTAGGGAGAGCTTTGAAGTGAAAAATCTTCAGTTTTTGTTCAGTTTAGGAAGCCACAGAACTCAGTAGTTTGAGGGGTTTTAAAATACGTTTTAACAGAACACAGAAATAATTATCTCAAGCAGGATAGTTCTTTGAATAAAGTTAAATGTCATCGTGAATAAATAAAAAATTAATGTCCAGGGCCCTGAGGGTACGAAGAGCCCTGACTGTCCCTACTCAGTATCCACAGCTCCCCACACGCGTTCATGGCCCAGGACCTCAGGTCAGCCCCTGGGGTTCCCAGCTGCTGCCTCAGCAGGACCCATCTCCAGCTCCCCACAGCCCTGCCTTGCCCAGACACAGGTCCCGCCGAGCTGGAACCACCTGTGAGCCCATGCCCTGGCCCATCCTCATCTGTTCCTGTCCCCAGCAAGGTTCCCAATGCCTGGGGCTGGGGTTGTCCCGGTGCCCCCAGCTGCCCTGTTCCTGGCTGGTGTTGTGAGATGAGCCCTGGTTGCTTGAACCTGCCACCACCTACCCAGGGGAGTCCCCAACTCTGCCGGTGCCTGGCCACCTGCTCTTGTGGTGCCTTAACAGATGAAAATACAGGTATCTATGATTTGTATATCACAGTCTTAAAAACGGAACACCACTACCAAATATGTGGGAAAATTGCCATGGTATGTCTACAAAGCACCAATTATAAGAAAGAACTGATAAATTGATCAGAAATGCGGTATCCATGACACCATGAATTTATGAGATTTCCCTTTTCTCCAGATATTTTTCCTTTTCTCCAATTTTGCTATTTAGCGAGAAAATAATAACTGGCTTCCTGAGTTACCAGTAAGTCTGTGCCCCATTCTAGGTCACTCAGGAAGTCTTTCTGCCATCTCTAAGCTAAGCACGGCATCTGCTTTCTGTGTCAGGTGAGCTTCACCTCCTTCTCCAGAGTCTCTGTCTCAGTTTAGTTGCAAAAGCCTTCCTGGGGGGTACTGCAGCAGAGGGTGATTCATTCTCCTCCAGTAATTCCCCACAAATTCCCTTTTCCCTCAGATCTTCCAAATTTGATCCATGGAGCTGTATTCTAGACTCATACAATCTTTTTCCCCCTGAGGCGCAGTTATACTCTTTAAAAATCCTGAACAGACTGTGCCATGTTACTTACTACCAGGTAGAATAATCTGATCCACCGGGAATTATTTTTATACTTCTAAAAAACACTTTTTCCTATGCCCCTAAATCACCAGCCCACTTTTCCTGGCCCAGTAGGTCTGAGTGTTGAGAACCCCCAGAGCTCCTTCCAAAAACATGATTTCCAAACAAGCTGGGATTTGACAAGTTGGGTGGTGAAATAGCCATCCCTGCTGCAAATACACTGTGTATTCCCTTCTGTTACTCGCCGATATATGAAAAAATTGTATTATTCTATATAACATTTACACCTGAAGGAATGTAGGATTTACTATGCTACTTCCTATTTCTATCTCATTATCGAAACAGCTATTTTTTACAGTGCTTACTATCATGCCATTCTAAATTGAGATCTGAAGAGAATCCTGCACCATCCACCCTTCTCTCCCCACCCTACTGCAGAGCACCTGTGAAGTAGTTATGTTTGAGAAAAACTAAAACCAGGAAAATAATATATATTAGGGAGAGGCTGAGTTTCAGTAAGCCAAATCAGGGGAAAAAAGTTTGCTTTTATATTTGTAACTGTGATTTACTTCTCAGTTTTCTGTCAGCTCCTACACCTGTAGTGCCAGCTTTCCTGTAAGGCAACTGCTTAGACAACCAATTCTCTTCAGATGGACAGCTTCAGCAATAATTCATTCTTACCTTTTCCATTTTCTTTCACTGTTTTCCCTCTTTATTTTTCAAGGACTTGAACCTTCTCATCTAGGGTCTTGACTGAGCATGTACATACATCTTTTTATTACAGAATACACTGATCCTGATATAAGCTATTTAGATTTGTATGTAGTGACCCTAGCTCCAAAACAGTGTATACAATAACATGACAAAGAAGACAGGTCAGTTTTATACATGGGTAAAATTCAGGTCCCCTATCAAAGGTAAAAACCACATGTTTAATGTGAAATATTTATTACTGACCAGTAAGCCTAGATTCCTTTTAAAGTGTTGAAGAATAATAATTCTAATTAATTAAAGCCCTTCCCCCCAGCTATAATGGTGACAAAAAAGCAGTTTTTCTGTGCATAAGGAAAGCTGGTTCTGAAATCCCTGTTATCATAGAATATCGGTGTCCTAAGAGAAAATGAGTCATTACTGTCATAGAAGCCATACTATGTAATATCTTTATGTATGTGATTAAAGGAATCCATAACTTATTAAAAAAATAATAATTAATCAATTTATTCCAAAACTGAGTTTAAAGATATAGCCATTGTTACACACAGAAAAATCTCTCTTTAATGATTCAAAGACAGTGATCAAATAATAAAGAGATTGGATGTGGTTACATTCATGGTATGAACATGCCAGGCTAAATCCATTGGTAAATTCTATTACAATTGTCTAGCACACAGTAATGCAGATGGTGCTCAAAAGCAGACCAGCTAGCTGGCAATTACTTACTCTGTGCAGGACAGGATGGAACAGTAGGAAGCAGAGTCAGAACTTCCCATTTCTGTAATGAGTTCTTCAGGCAGTTCTACAGATAATTTCCCCTACTTAGGTTTTTAGGCCCATCCCTTCCCTGGACCTGCTCATGGAACAAAATATTCCTAAATAGCTTTGGCTACTATGTTAATCATATGTTTTCCAGATGTTCAAATATTGTGAATATGAAAAAGAGAAAAAAAAAATAAATCTCTTATCTAAGAGAGAGAAAATATGAAAAGGATATTTCAAGAGGTTATTTGTATTGTTTTTCAACTACTATTAAGCAATCAAATGTACTAGAAACTGAAAATTACATTGACAAGATAAGCTTGCACTATCAATATATAAAGCTGGGTCAAAAACAGAAGAGTAATCAGAAAAAAAAAAATACAATCTGATACTGTCAAAAGATCATTATGTTTGATACAGATCATTTGATGAGATATAGGCCAAATTCAGCCCTGGAGTAAACAGATGGAATGTGCAGAGACTGGAAAAGTAAAAACAGAATCTTTTTTTTTCCCCTTTTTATTTTGCAGCAAGACATAGGATGTGCACTGCAGCTATGGCTCTCTATAAAAGGTATCAAAAAGAAGAAAGTCATTTTGTCTCTGATAAAGGCTCAAGAAAACATACAACCAAGTAGAAATATTTCTTGTTTTATTCAAAATTCCCATAATACCCAAGCTGAATTTATTTTTTTACTTAATGTTTATTTATATAATTTATTTTTTTCTGCCTGTTTCTGCTAGTGTTAGGGCATTTCGGTCTGTCTCAATGTTTCACTTGGAGGTCCATATTTTGTTTCCAAGCTGCCCATTACAGATGCCTTGTGAAGAAGTCATGCATATCTCATAAAGCCTCTAGCAAGGTAATATCCCTTAATACAAGAAAGGAACAAGAGGTTCCAGCTGTCAAGAGCACAAAAATGTAGCATTAAGAAATCCATGAAAATAATATTGGCAAGTTCTTTCTTTCCTCTGCCTTTTCTCCTCACCTGTGACTGGTCACCTATGTAGTTCAGGTGCACATGAAAGACAACCTGGCTACGTGCAACCATTTGAGGGAGGAGTGGTGTGAACTCACATGCTTCTGAATCAGATAGATTTTGTAGTGGAAGAGTTGTGAAGAACCTGCACTGTGGTTATATATTAAGAGAAATTAGAGACTAAAAAGAAAAAGTAGATTTCACTCCCAATAAGGATTATTCCCTGTTGTTCATTTATTAGTGATAAATCTGAATTAATATTCAATATTCTAAAATACCTGATCAATGTTGGTCTTTAACAAGGCCTCAACTGAGTAACCTCTGTTTTCCAGAAGACTAACATAGTTATCCATCCTGAGTTTAAATCCATTTATACACTTCAGTTTTCAGTTCTCAGTTTTGAGTTCCTGTGGAAAAACAGTTCATAGAATTGTCTTTACAAATTATTTCTGAATTAAAACAAATTCACAAGAGAATGTTTTAAATATCATATTCTCTGTCTACTCTAGCAGGAACGGTGTTTTGTTTTAAGAGAATTTAAGCTGTAAACCCCAGGAGGTCATTATATTTATTGGGATTCTTTTAGGATTGATTTCAGGGAAGAAAAAGTAATCTCAAACCTCACTCAAGAAAACAATAAAGTACATAACTGTACAATGTTTTGTTTGTACTGGCAGGAACATGTTATATATATGACATAGCACTTAGGGAATCTGTAACTACAACATTCTGTACATATAAACTTATTTTCTGGTTAGTAAGTACAATAATTTCCATTTAAACCTCAGAAACAATAAGAAAACATGTTTCTCAGTTCTTGCAAGTTTATGCAAAAATCTTTTTTTTTTTTCTTAAATTATTTGCGTAAGACTTCTGTAGACAAACTTTTACTACATATGAAATTGTGACAGTTATGTACATCTTGCATATAACTTTACTGGTTAAAATCTGTAGGGTTCATATATTATGTTTTTTTCCACACATTCTACTTAAAATCCAATGTTCTATGTTAGAGGTGAGGATTCATCATGGAAAGGGTTTTCAATGATGTTTACCAGAACAAAGCTTATTCATGCTCAGGAATCTATTATAAAATGTCTCTGGACTAATTCCCTTTAACTGATTCAGGACTTTGTAGCTCAAACCACAGGTAAACAGCGAAATAAGACATCTTTTAGATGGCTTAAAATAAAACTATTTCAGGCATTTATTTTTTTGTTTGTTGTTGTTGTTGTTGTTGAGTGTCAGCTAATATTTACTTTTTGCGAAGTATCACCTTGTTTCTCAGTGTTCATAACTTCCCACTAGTTCACTTTTCTTGAAGTTCTTCAGATCACATTCAGCCTAAATTCCTAAAAAAATTAGTGTGCTTGCCCAGTGGTGAAACCCATCCATATCTAAAGGCATTCAGAGAACAGTTCAGAAGACAACAGAAGTTGCATCCCAGTGACTAATACATCCAGCTTGCTTTAGCACTTCCTAACTTGATCTTTCTCTACTCTGCTACTAGAAAGAAAGAGCTGGAGGAGGGAGCTGATCTCACCACTGAAAAACAAGGAAAAAAAATACATTGTGTATCTCAGCCTTTCCTATGTGCTTCTTTTCACAAAGTCTGCCTGCCCATTTCATAGAAGGATGATGTTTTTCCTCAGTTTTCTTCTGTTGCGGATGTATTCATAAATTGTAACCTTGTCCTTCCTATCTTAATTTTGCCTGTGCCTCGACCAGTGCTTATGTGTTCTTCCTTGGAAGTTACTTCCTAATATCACCTTCTGTATACTTCTTTTTAGCAGTTAGTTTCATGTAAAGGATATCAGTGCTTCCACAGAGCATGTGACTTGAGTGGGTAGATATTTCTTTTTTTGTTTTGCATGAGTAAGTGTAGCAGTTGCACATCCCCCTGAGATCTGGAGCCTTCAATAGGGCAGTTGATGGCTCCCTAGCACGTTTTGTGCCCCATTGTGCCTGTCCCAACGTATGCACATAGGATGGCGCCAAGGTGCTGACAGTCACATTCTCCCCTACCCCAGGCGGAGCAGGGTGACTTTACCTCCACCCAGTGCAGGGGGGGCAGGAGTGGTTGGACCCTTGGTCAACTAACAGGGTCCTCAACAAAGGAGGTACCCAGAGAAGCTGAGAAGCTTCTGAACTATTTTGTAATGTCCACAGCCAGATCTGACCAGGCTATAAAATGGAGTCTCTGCTGAAGAACCCCTTTGAGTAGTCTTCTTGGAGGAGCGGGTCTGTGAACAGGAGCCCTCCCCTTAAACTGGGACGCTGTCTAAGGAGACCTCTGTGAGAGTCGGTCCGAAGATGGAGCAGTATTTACCTGAACATCGCCATCGCCATCGCCAACTTAGAGAACTGAAGCCCTGACCGAAAGAACAGATGGACAATGACTTAGAGAGAAGCCCAAGGAGAAGCATTGTGTTGCACTGTTTCTCTGATTTGGAGCGGCTGCTACTAACAATGGCTGCTGTGTGGACTTTGCCTGCTGCTTCAGCCAAATGAGCCCCAGCCTCCTGAAAGCTATTGTTATGAGGGTTTCTTTGACCTAGGGACAATAGCTGCTGTCCAGAAGAATGTGTTCTCACCTGCAGCCACAGTTACACATGTCCCTCACCTGCTCCCTCAAACAATGGCCAACAAAAAAGAGCATGCCCAGAAGCTCACCAAGGTCACCCAAGGTCATGACGTCACCCAATGGACCAGAGAAAGACCCCTGAATGCTGGACATGTAAGCGTTGGCAAAAGAAAGCATGAATCTTTCGAGCCTGTGAAGTATGAGCTTGGGTTGCAAAATCAAGGTAGAGACTGGCCTAAAACAATGGGAGCAAGGGGGGTTGAAGAAGCATAAAAGATGACTCCAGAATGAACACCATTGAAGAATTGAAGATCTTCCTGTCAGAGGATCCTGAACCATGACGGAGGACCAGCAGGACTCCATGGGACCGAAGACCAGAGGGACACTTCTGGAACTGAACTGGTGATAAACGCAACCTCATTTCTCATCTTTACTTTTACTTTTCCACGTTTCTTTTCCCTTTTCTTTTTCTTACTTTCTCTCTCTATTGCATGCTGCTTTACAGGCAAATTAATAAAATAACACTTCTTGACTGAATTATAACCCCTTGGCATTTTGGTCACCTTAATTTTGCACTCTGAGATCAAGGCAAAAGAACCATCACGAGTCCATCACTGAATGGATCGTGACAACTTCCCGGCATTGAGAGCACCTTGCTTCCTCCCGTGGTGAGTGGTTATCTACTGGATATATCCTTGAATGAGTCCTTGCCTAACCCAACTAAGTGATTATTTCTTCTGTGTCCCCTTCAGTGAGATGCCTGTAGTTTTGTTTCTTGTGAATGTATGTGTACACATTGTGGATCCTCATTATTCTTATGTTGTCATTCCTCAATAATTTCCTCAACTGATATCCAAACCTGTATTTTATGTTGTTGGAGTGCTAAATAATTGTATAAACCCTATTTCTAGTTAGTTTATTGGCTACGCTTTTCTGGCTAGAATAAAGTCTATTTTGGAAATTGTTGTCCACCTAAAATTGACTTTTTGGGTGCCTCTGTGACAGTAAGTCATACCAACTTCACAGCAATTTTCTTCTAAAACTATTTTATTGATCGATTTCTGATTAACAGATGAGTAAACCATTAAAGAGTGTTGGGTATGTTGAATATTTAAATATTGATGCAATTATGAGAAAAGTTAAATCTTCATGAATTGGTGGATAGTTTCATTTCTAACATGTTATGTTAGGCTGACCTGGCATTATATCTACAGTTTGGAATTTTTGGTAACTGACAAAAGGAGCTATTTTTAAACAAGCAATCAATCAAAACTTCTTTGTCTTTCTAAGTTTAATAAATTTATGTATGTCCTAATATAACATGTCCAAACAGTCAGCAACATTTAAACTTTTCTGTAGTTATATATTTAAAGAAAGCAGCATCTAAAATCTCAGTCTTGAATTTGAGAGCTTTTTTGCTTTAAAAAGGTTTTGACTACAATTTATTGTATGTTTCACCAATGAAGCTTTAAATCTTAGTATGTTGTATGAGAACATTGTTTTATTTTCTTTGGAATTACCCTTAGGTCACATTTCATTGTAATTAAAGTTCACTCTGAATCTACCAGGATTCCTGTGTAGGATGCATTGGAAAGTTTGGAAATGTTTCCATAGATACAAAGCAGAGCCATAGCAGTAGCATTCAGCCAGGCCATACAAGTGTTGAGATGTTTTTCTTAACTAGTAATGGGCTTTAGATTTCTACTAAAATGCCTTTTGTCCAGTTCTTTTTTCTTCAGAATATCTCCATTGGTGAAAATTGGCACAGTTCCACTGGTATCAATGGAGTTACATGTGCTTATGAATTTTGATGATGCTTCTAGGTAATACTGTAAGGTAAGATAATGCATCTACCTAAACTCATATCCATCCACTCTGCTAGACTTTTAGTTATCCGCCATGTGTTTTCTGTATAAAAGTTTTGACATTATGGATGACTGAGTTTAATACCATTCGTATTTACTAAAGTTACTTACAGCAAAGAAAATGCAATAAATGTGTAGTTTGGATAACTTATTTTTATGGATGAACTCTTCTCTGTGTTCTGCTCTTGCTGCCAACAGTTTCACTAAGCTCCCTTTTTTCCTCTTTTATTTTCATATTTACTACTTTTCCTCTTCCTCTGTATTTCTTTCACATGCTTTTGCTATCCTTTCTTCATCTGTATGTAATTTAAAAATATACTGCAGACTATTCCCTTTACCTCTAGCATATCCCTGTGAAGACCATAGGGACCTCCCTGAAATGAAATATGAAGACTTGATATTAAAGTTCATAATTGTTGTTATTGAATAGCTCTGCACTTCAGATACGGGCAAAAAAAAAAAGTGTCTTATATTCTGAACTTTTCTAGAATTCATTGATCTCAAGATAAAATGGATAAATGGGACAGGACATGGCTGTCAGGCCCTGCCTGATGTAGAGAGCCCCTGTCCATCTAGCTGCTGGCTCCTGTGGCACCTTGACAGTATTGTTTATGGGACCACACCTGAGGAAAGAATCCGCCGTTGTTTCCATTTTGCAGGTGAGGGAGGGAGGGGTACCTAAGGTCAAGTTTCTAAAGAGAATTACAAATGTTAACATTCTAATTAAAATTGCTGAGAATCATGAAAGTTTCCTTCAAAGCAGATTCAAGAGTAGGTTTGGCTTTTTTGTTAGTTTAGGTTGTTTTTCTTTGGTTGTTTGCTTTGGTTTTGTTTTGATTTGTTTTTTTCTTGTTATTTCTAAAATTGCAAGGCTTTTTCCTGCCATAGTTATTTAAGGTGTTTTCCATTCTGTTTTGCAATACTCTTTAATTTAGCAGGTTCTTCTCATTCAGCCATTGGCATCTGTTGTTGCAAAGAAGGAGTAGTTTGCTTCTGCCTGTGTTTAGCACTGTCTTTGCCTTTTATGGCACACTTTGCTCCTATAAGCCCCATGAGAATACAAGAAATTCTGAAAATGTCAACAGACCAGTATTGTCTTTTCCTTCAGATATGCCAGTAGTTTTTCTGAGCAGTAATGATAACCTTACACCTTCTGCTTATCTAAACTTCCTCAAAGGAAGGAAGCTATAATACAAGGTGCTGATAATCCATGTTTTTTATAGAATTGCAGAAGAGCACAAAAAAAATATTGGAAATCACTACAGGCAGATTCCAGTAAATTAAAAAACTCTTACTATTAAATTTTTTTTTTGTTTTCTTTTTGTGGTTTCTCTTGGCAGATTCTTATGATTCCTTGTGGGTAGTTCTTATCATAGAAATGCTATTTGTTTTCCTCATCAGTTATTTCAGTGAAGTTGTTGTATGGGGTTGTTTAAACCTGGTTTTCCATAAAGTTATCTTAGGGATGGAACTGAATGTGTAACATCTCCTGAATAGAGTATCAACATATCACTTTTACATAGAAGGGCACTGACACAAAATACTTCTATTATGTATTTTAAACTCTTTCCTCTAATATCAGTGGTCATGTAAATACTGATGGGTTAACTGGCAGTATAAAATGCCATCAGCTTGAAATAGAGATGAGTGGGTAAATATGGCAGTGCTACTTCATTCCATGTGACCTAGAGCCTTCAATTTAAAATTAGCAAAAATCATGTGAACATTAAAAAAGTGTTCCTGGCTAAGTTACATTAAATGTCCTGTTTAGTACTTCCTAAGGAAAAGGTTCAGCAACCACTGAGTTAGTTTGATATCATCCTGGATTTAACCTTCCCACCCCAGCTGTAAAAAAAGATGCAAGGGAGTGGCTGGAAGAGAAAAATAACATCTAATTGAAATTGTAATTTTGAGAAAAAGGTGTGCTAATAACAATAGTTTTTTCTCTATGGCTGGAAAATTACTGGTTAAGAGTTCATGTGTATGAAGAGGTCACTCTTCTGAAGTTTCTCATTCCAGAGTATGAAGTAAATGAAAAAAAGCAGGAGAGCACAGCAAGATAAAAGCATGGGCCAGTGATCAGAACGTTGATTATAATGTCAGTAATGGTGTATTCAGTAATTTTTTTCTGCCAGATATCTTCAGCACATATAAAAACATGAAGATGAAAAAATAAACATGGAACAATATACATTGTTTATTTTGGAAAAAGCATATCGTAATCAACATACCCTAATGTGCAAGTGTCAGTGAATATTTGCTGTATGGCTTTACCTCAGGAACTCTGCCCTGGTTCTGTCAAGTAAGACAATACTGCCAATTTGTAAAGTGAAAAGAAAAAAGAAAAACAGGATTATATGGGCAAAATACATGCACAGTGATTTTTATATTGATTAACTTATTATTACTGGTTTCTGAAGTAAAACAACTGAGCTGAAATATTTATAGTATGTTAGGTATTTTAATCAGATCAGTTATTAGAAGTTTTCACAGCAGGGAAAGGGTGGCTATTTAAATATTTTATATTCATATGGATTCAAAACTTACTTTGCTAGAGGCATTAGAATTTTATTCTATAAATATATTTGCAAAGACACAAACCATTACATTTCCTATTATGTTTTGTGGGGCTAATTATAGCTCCTTGCTCTATGCGGCTGTTGCTCAGTCTTTTGCTCTCACTATGCTTCTAGTAGACCACATGAAAGAGCATGTACCATAAGGAATAGAGAAGTGCCACCACTGAAGTAGTTGGGATGAAAACTACAGGCAAAACTAAAGCACAGACAAGGTTGTTTGAAAATACTGGACAGGATTTAATGAGGACAAAGATGCCCTTGTCTGGGTAACAAAGAAAAATTTCTTCTACAAGTTTATTTGTTTGTAATTAAACTTTCTAAAGCAAGAGAAATATTTAAAAAAATAGCATTATCTATTAAAAAAAAAAAGAGAGAGAAAAAAGAAGAAAGAAAAAAGAAAAAAGAAAGAAGAAAAAAGAAAAAAGAAAAAAGAAAGAAGAAAAAAGAAAAAAGAGAAAAAAGAAAAACAAAAAAATAAAACCTCATGTTTTTCAAATTGAGAACATGGTTTGAGGGCTACATCTTGGTAAAGTTTACTTCAAAATTTTATTTTGGACAAATTCTACTTAAATTTAGGCATATAGATAATATTTTAGTTTTTATATTAAGAAGGGCCTGTGCTCTTTTCTCAGAGTTTATTCTTCATCCAATTATACCTTTAACCACCAATATGAACACAATATACAATATACTAGTGAGTGCATTTTTAGATTCTCAGTGCAAAAGAAGTCAACAGACCAATTTTATTAATCACCACGTGACAATAGTACCCCCGTGGGCATTTATTCCAGAAACCATAATACGTGCTAGTCCAAGGTAATTTGTTCATGCACATGTAACTTGAAATTTGAGAGCTTTCACCTGACAAAAACCAGCAGACAGTGTAATTAATGGAAAACAGACATCTTTCTTTTGTCTTCAGGGGAATCCTAACCCTTTACCCCCTACAGGATCAATGCACAGGAAATCTAAGTGAGAAGTTCAAAAACTGAGGAGGAATTAGGGAACCCAATGATAGCATCGACAGAGTGGCAAACCGTGTAGATTTCCCTCTTAAAGAAATAGAATTCTTCTTCTGAGTCAAGTCTCACTGTTTCCACCCTTGAAAGCATAGATGAAATATATTTGTGAAAGATTCTAGCTCTCTGAATAAGTCTGACAGGCTTGTTTTATGAAAACTCTCCATTTACCCCTGTAGTTGCAATTATAGCCTCAAAAAGATAGGTTCACTTGCTTGGCAAAATAAGTTTTAAAGATGCTTTGATAGCTCTGATTAGTGGGTTTCTAGAGAGGAGATTTCATTCTCTGTCATAATAAAACTTATTGGATTCATTGCCCTCATTCAGTTCTTGGTTAAATTTGTAGTGTGTTATTAGTAAAGAATAGCATCCAGCATCTGGCTTAATGCTCCTACTTTTCTGGGTTATCGCTAAAAGACATCATGGAAAAAGGAAAAAGAAAACTTACTAAAATGACAAAGAAAGGCCATTGCATCAAAATTTGCATTTTTCCATACTAAAAAGGCACCATTACATATTTTCTCCTTTGGAGGTCAAACCAGGAGATTTTTATCAGTCAAAAATTACTTCTTGTTTAATTATATGTAACCAGGTATATTGAAGATCTATTTGTTCATGTTAACAGGAGTGGACATTTTATAGACAAGTAAATTTCATGGAGCATTGGATATATTTTCAGACTGAAAATTGCAGTCATCCGTGAAATTAAAGAGAAAAGGGTTCCCTTTAAAGGGAAGCTGGTGATTACAGATCCTGTGCACCTCTTCCAGTACATTTTCTTATACAAACTTTTAATAAACCTTTTGATATTTTATTTGTTGGTATTAGCAGTACAACTAGAGGTGTGGTAGAAAGCCTGTTTAAATAATTCGGCTAGTAAGAGTTTATGTAAATTTCACTATGGAAATAAATTTGCCATACGCTTCTTAGAGTCAACCATCATGCAAGGTTTTAACTGTGTAAAGTCAGTCAAAAATACAGTATGAGTTGCATGAATTTTAAAAAAAAAAATCCTATTCAGTTCTTTGAAAATGTTCTTTGCAGAACCTCCTGGCTTATGTTATACTCCTATTTTTGAACAACTACAAATGCTTGAAGAAGTTCTGAATGTTATATTTAAAGAAATGAGGGACTGGTTCTGTAAAAATTTCAAAAAAAGTGTGCTTAAACTTAGTCTCGGGCGTCTATAGTCAGACATCCATGAAATTAATCATATTTTTAAAGATGCTTTAAACTCCCAGAATTTCTGTGATTTCAATAGGAACTGCAACTGATCTTCATGCAATTTGAATGTGAGTTTTGTATTTTTTCTATACCAGGTTAGAAGGATAGACCAAATTGCTGACCACATTTTCTCCTCACTAGACAAACAAATTGAGTAAGATCAAGACTCACTCTATAAGTAGAGCCATGTTGTCATAGGTATACAATCAGGGCAAGGGGTCAATTTAAATGAAATTTAGTGTAACTTCCAGTATTATCTGGTTTTGGAGCACTTAGAATGAAGGAATTTTCCATTATCTCAAAAGAGTGGAAAAGTTGTTTTTTGAATATTGAAGTATTCATGTAAGTCTTACAACTCATTGTAACTCCAGCTGTCAGCAGTCCATCTGTTTTCTCTGCCATCATAGCTCCAGTAGGTCTGCCAAGAACATAATGCAGTCTGGCTCCATATAGTGTCCTCAATCTTATCTTCCCAATGCCAAGGAGTAATCGATAAGCCTGGTCAAAAGTTGTTTACAAAATGCCTTTTTGTGGGGGGAAAAAAAAAAAAAAAAGGTGCTTCTAATTGGATTTCGGGTGTTTTGTCTGTTCCCCACACTGAAACAAGATAATGTCATCCTTCCTATGTCACTGTAACTTTTACATTATACTAGCTAAAAAGGTATGCATACCTAATTGGATTCTGTAGCTCTGAAGGGCATTTATAGATGTTCTAGTGTTTCTGAGTGGATTCTTTTCTCATTTAAATTGTGAACTTCACCCCATCTTAAATAGCAGAACATCCACATTATCACAGATGGAAGTCAGGTTCTTGCAAGCCCTGTTAAATAAGAAGTGTGTTTTACTTTCTTACTTTAATTTCCTATATGGTATAGTTTTTCCAGACCCCAAATCCTCTGGATTTTCCTGCAACAACCTTCTCAGAGACCTTCTGATTACTAAATGGAAGAATGACTGCGGTTATAAGACTTCCTCTCATGCAATGCAGGGGATATGGTTTGAATTGCTGCTTCTTTCTTACTCGTGTGAAGGACTCCCTGAGTATCACTGAAACTCTGTAAATCTATGAATCCACACTTTGTGTTTGAATTATGGAATTAAGTATTCAATACAGCATCCAACATTGCCCTACTCAGCCTTTTTCTGTCATTATAGAAGAGATGGCTCCAGATTGTTGTCTTTGGAGGGTGGGAGGTGTTGCAATTCTCCTCTGCTAAAAAAAAATGTATTATTTAGGCTTTCTTTGTATTTCAGACCCTTCTGTACTGAGACAGTGATTCTACTGTGTATATGTATGTAGTTTGCTATTCATGGATGCTTATGATCATATTTATGCTATAAAATGTAAGGTACCCAGACTGAAACTGTGGACATTGACAATTCTATACTTACGAAATATTTGTCAAATATATTGCTACCTTTCTGAAGTAATAAAATTTCCAAACAATAATTTTAAATTGTTGATACCTTTATAGATAAAAAGAGCTCAGATGGCATCCTGAAAGTAAAATATCAGAGAAAATCTCAAAGGAATTGAACTTTTTGTACAAAATGGGATGGAAGTGCAGCATATGAAAAAGATAGTGATAAATATAAATAAAACATACAGATATTTCTGAAAATTCCATCTGAAACTTTGTGATATGAAGTTACTAGTTTATAATTTGCTGGCAAAACCCTCAGGACACTGACATAGTTCACTGATAATAATAGAAGATTGTCCTTTGTCTCTATTTTTGTGTTTTCAGGGAAGGCTTTTCATGCTTTCATGTCAAATTACTGGCCCCTTCAACTCAAACTTCAGATGTGTTCTGATTACCTTTCTCACCAGAGTGAAGCACCAGAAGGATGAAAAACTCTATGTGAAGGCTAGTTTTGCCTGGATGGTAATTTCATTATCAAAAATTACTTGTTTATTACTTTCTGATGTCTTTTAGAAAACATGACATATATTTATATAGGAAAAGGCTCCTTAAGATCAAATTCTAATGGTATGTGAAGAATGATTCGCAATCATTTACTTGTGCATGTGTGTTTAAGTACTATTTACATGCATACACATTTAACGATAAATAAATTTTTTAAAAGTTATATGTTTTCCACAAAAGCTACAGATTTTAATATGTTGAAAAAAAAAATAAACCATGTTTAACATTAGGTGTTCTCTCTTTGAACCTTATTAGTTTTGTAGGTATTTCCTGTTTTCTTTCTATGTCAAGGTGTCTTATGTAGGCATGCTCAATAATTTAAGGCCACACATTTAAAGATATTAAGGTATTTGCCTTCTTTGAAGAATGTTATTAATTGGCTGTCTGAACTTTCAGACATATAAAAATGTCTTGGTGAAAAAAAACAGTAATACTTTGGCACTTAGCACATTAAATGGAAAAATACGAGACATATTATGAGGTACTATGGTAACAGATAAAACACCAGTGCTTCAGACAGATAGATCCTCACTTCATGGTAAAGCCTTACTGAATTTGGCAATGCTCCACTGAAATAAATGAAATCTTATTGATTTATGGTAATTGAGTAGCTGGCTAACACATTCACTATATAAGTTGTTTATATGGTTTTATCTAGTTTAAGGTCATGCTTCTTGAGTGCAATTTCTTTCCCTTCTGATACGTCCTCCATGCTCTAATCAGTTTTATCATAAACTATAAAGGTTTAATTTTAATATGTGAGGTCCAAAACATCTCAAATATTAAAACTGGAAACTGAATCTGATGTCTCCTACTAATGGTATCACTAGATTTGGATAATAAATACAAGGGATAATTCCTTCAAATACACTATTTTATTTTTAAAAGAGTTCTTGAATGAGAGCTTGAAGTCATAGAGAAGATGAGGTTCCATTTTTAATCAGTTCTTTCAAAAAATCAGCAGTTCTCAAAATAAAGGTAGTAGTTCTCAGCATGGTTGATTTAAATTAGTACAAAATGGGACAAAAAATGTTTTATTTTCTTCAAACTTGTTAACTAAAGTTGTAACTTCACAGGAGCTCTTGATGAGTAAGCTTTGGGGAAAAACCCAAGACCATCACATATAAACTCAGTGCTCTTTACATACGTAAGAATGCTGGCGTTGGAGAGCAGCTTGTCAGGTAAAATACATTTGTGCCTGCTTATTAGAACTGCAGACACTGAATACCGGAGGCAGGAAATAAAATAAAATAAAAAAGCCCCATGGTGTCAGAACTTTGACTAGGATAAATCAAGCTCAGCAAGGCTGTTCAAAGTTCTGTCCTCTCTTCAAGTTTTTCAATTAACTTATGTCTACTGGTCAGACTGTAACAAAACTTTTATAAAAGTACAGTAGCTGTACTAACATAAAATCCATAATTCAGGTAAAAAAATTGGAAACAAAACTCCTGGTTATTTTCCAGAAAAGGCCTTTTGCTTTTCAGTGACTACATAACACCCCTAGATCAACAATCCTTGAGAGGAGAGCAATGTCATTTTCTTCCCTTCTGATTGTCTTTGAGTATCCAAAAGATAGGCATGCCCCTGCCTGTTAAAAAGACAACTGAGGTTTGAGTTTAATTAAGCAATTAAACTATTGCTTTGTAGTATTTGAAGCTGTGAACAGCTGCCGAAACTGATTAAACACTAAGGCAAAGCCTGAGGTGTTTGATCAGTCCAAAAAATAATTTTGTGCCAAGTAAGGAACAAAATGATAAAGATTATTCTTGTTGTTATGTAACAAACTATAATATAATAATAAGAGCTGCTTCTACCCTGAGATTTTGAGGACTGGTCTTAAAGTTTCTTTCCTAGGTTGTCTAGAGAGATGATAGTACGCAAATGTCTGCATTTACTAGCCTCACAAATTGAATAGAACATGCTGACATTTTTTATTCGTCAGTCAAATTGAGGCTACTTTGAAAAGAAAAATCTGTTGCAGAAAGTGTAATAACTACCCTATTTCATCTTGAGTATTGGGCAGATTATTCTTGGGTAATATTAAAACTGAAAAAAAGTGGTAGTTCTCTGAAATAATTACTAGATTAATTAATCTGAAGTAGTGGATTAACTAATCTAAAGTAATGCAATGACCAAGCAATGTACTGATGAAAATACAGAAAAATACAGAAATAATCAGTCATGTAACTTGCATTGTTCTAGTTGTTTTCCAAAGTACCCCAAGCAGACATTAAAAAATGAAACCTCACAATATCCCTTCAAGGCATATATGCATTTACACTGTTATTAAACAGTTTGAAAAACTAACTGAGGCATACAAAACATAAATGATTTGCCCAGGTTCATTGAAGTGTGCCACACCTCCAAGAGCATATCTGCATATGCTTTTAGCTGAAATGTTGTATTTTAAATATTGAACAATACATAATTTCTAATGGAATTTCTGAAATCTTACATCTATTGAAAAGACACCAATTTGCATACATTTTATATATTTTATACATTAAATTGTATATTTGTGCATATGTTGAAGTTACAGTTTAGGTATCTATTTTAGTCAAAAGAAGACTTTTTCAGAGACAGTCTCTGTGAGCAGATGGAAAGAATGGAAAATAGATCCAGCTGATGTTCATGATAGCAAGGAATTTTTCTTTCTCCTGGCTGTGACTGGATGGAAGTTTTTTCCTCACAAAGACCTGAGAACTGAATTTCTTTGCCAAATTGAATGAAGGAATGAAATAGCTGAGTAGGTCTTGGCTCACATACTTTAAAGTTTGAGCTAGTTTTCATATCATTATCTTTCTCATGTTTTAATGAGTTAGATCCATTCACAAACTAGCTTGTAATCTGTACAAACAGAGCTTAATGTGCTCCCAACCACGACCTTACTTCTTTCTAATCAATTTAATGTCATTAGATACTAAAGTGCAGCTTCTTTCACATTACCACATTCAATTCTGTGCAGTTCTTTGATGTCTAAAAACTCCTGAACTCAGATACCAGAGAAAAGTATTTAAAACATATTGCTCTTGCTTATATTACTGCAGGCTTTGCGAGATATCATGTGCTGCTTAATGATACTCAGAAACATGTTGAAAGGCAAGTCTCTGTTTTGCAGCCACAGTTTTCTGTCCCTGTAGATGTTAATTAGTAAAACTACTGAGCTCTGTTAGTATAAATTGACTTAAATCTTTGCTCCATTTATGGTACCATAGGCCAGATAATTTCTTTTTTTATCCTTGCCAGGCTGATTGAATTCAATTAACATGGTCCCAGTTTGACATCATAAATAGCCCTCTTCTTTTAACAACTCTTAAAATTCCTTTCAAAATTCTTCAGGTAGGGTAGGTACCACTTGCAATTGTGAGTGTCACAGACCTAACCACGGAAAAAAAACCAAACAAACAAACAACCTAAAAATCTGAAGCATCTTCATCAATGTTGCTTATATGGGACTGCTATCAAGAAAAAGAAAGAAATAACAAATATAGCATAATAACTTGAGGAACTGTCAAAAAAGAACTTGAAGCATAGAAGACAATAATAGTTACACAGTAAATAGTTCCCCCTCATAGTTATTATTCTCGACACACCAACTACACCAGGAGCTATAAAGAGTAACATTTCAGTCTTTAGATAATATGGATATCTTAAAGTGGCACATTACTCTAAGAAAACAGTTTTTTTCATTTACATGAGAATGTAGGGTGAACACCTGAATGCCAGTAAAAAATGCTGACAATTAGGCTCCTATTATGCTTTTATGTAACCAAGAATAAAATTGAAGAACAGGAAGTAACAGTAGGTGTCCCCTAGACCCCCGTTTTCTGTATATGTAGTAAATGATCAGTATACAGAAAATAAAATTTAATAAGAAACTGGCAGAACTCTTTAAAAGAGGTGAAAACTCAGTTGCCTTTAACTTACATAGGGTCAGGGCACCTCAATCTTTATGGCATCTTTTAAAATGCTAGCTCCTTTAAACAAGGATGGAGATAAGCTTTACTGTGGGGTTTCTGCATTTTTTTTTTTTCCTAGTAAAAAGGTGGAAACAGTAAAGAATATTTACATAAAACTAGTCACAAACAGTTCAACAGAAGCAACCAAGCATGGTCTTTGGACATGGTCTTAAAGAAATGTATTTGTGCAGATATGCATGTATGTGTATGTGTATGTATAACCAGAGCATGTTAATTTTTTATAGGTGCAGTGCTCAAGGTGTGTAATATTTTTCTCCTAGAAGCAATAGATAATACATTTTCCATTACATTCTTACAGCATGGCTAGCTAGCGGATGTGCATACTACCAGTAGACATAAGCATATATGGGGAACACCAGATGTGCAGGATCACTTCCTGTTTCTGTAGCGTAAAGACAGCAACAGTATTTACATCAATTAGTATGATTATTATCACAGCCAAACTGATTCCAAATGAAGGTTAGAGACATTGTAGTTAGTTCTAATTTCTGAGAAAGAAAAGTTGATGTGTTTTATAGTCCCTGAAAGCTTATTTCAGAAAGATTTAGCTCACTGTCGGGTTACAGCAACTTGAAAGGTAGTCCTTTCAAACATAATTTTTTTCATCTTCTTGTAACCACACAGAAACAATTAGTTATTGCTTTGATTTAGTTTTTTTAAAAATCCCCTTGAAGAATTATTCTGACAATTTAGAATCTTTCAAGACTATCACAAACTCTATGTATTTGCACATTTTGTTCTGCAGCAGGTATTGGCAGTTTTACCTGTTGGTGCAATATTAAAGAACTCCTAAACCACAACACTATTACAATACTATTGAGAATTTCCAGTATTTTTTCTTACAATGGAAATCTGAACAAAATACATATGATAAAATATAAACAAATAATCAAGTTTGATTTGTTTTTCACATTCTACATTGATTTCCTATTATTGGCAGCTGTAATGTTGAAATGAAACTCAATAAGAGTATAAGAGTGCTATTTAGCTGTGCTGTGTAGAGACTTCCTTAACATTCACTATGGTGACAGATTCAGAATATTTGCTTTTTGTTACAACCATTTAAAACCAACTGAACAAAACAAACAAACATGTTAACTGTGTTTGCTTAAAAAGCCAGCAAATTTTGTGTAATGTTGTTTATATATTTTTTACTAGAGGAACTCTGATTAACATTAGAGTCCTCTGTAAAATATTATTTTAATCTCAAATGTTTGTTTAAAACCAAGAATGCTATACTACTGTGGACACACAGCTGGATCAGAATATAATTTCTGGAATCTATAGCATCTGTCTGAAATTTTCTAAGAAATCTGACTTATTGCCTTGTTTCTGGTCTAGTTTGCACTTGCTGCTTTTCAGCTAAGAGAAAAAAAATAAGACTGTAAAGGAGCTGAAGTCTCTGTCAAATCTAAACCAGGATTTAGTCAGATACAGAAACCATATCAAGTGAGTGCCAAAACTGCCAATGCTTCATGCTTTCTGCCTATAACTAGTTGTTTGGAGTTTTCATCCCCAAATATAAGTTAGAGTACAAAGACGATGCTCACACAAAACATCTCTGGAGTTCATTGAGTTCTCTCTGATAGATCTCTAAGTGTCATTCTCCTACTTACTTGTATAATATGCCTAGTGATAAATATATGGTGAGAGAAAATATGAAATAGGCTTGAATTATCTGACAGAGGTGGAGAGTTTATTGAAATTTCAGTGGATTAAAAAAAAAATACTGACAGCTCTGCATCTCAAACAATCAAACACCTGCTGTGGGTTTGTGTGTTTTTGTGGTTTTTTTTTTTTTTTGTTTGGTTTTGGTTTTGTTTTTTCGGTGAGTGTGTGTGTGTTTTTTTTCTTTTTATTCTAGCCATTCCATTTATCTTGCTCTCAGTTTGTTTCATTGCACCTACATCTTTCCATCACAACTTTCTCATCCTGTCTCTCTTTTCTGCCTGACATTTTTCTCTCCACACTTCTCATTTGTACATTTCACTTTAACTCCATCATTAGTCCTTTCTCATTTCAACCAATGAGCTAGACTGGGATTTTTTTGTGCCAAAGGTGGTATGGTTAATTCTACAGTACCATTGTAAAATGAACATAAAATGTTCGAGCACTAAGTAAACTTCTAGAAAACATCCTGGTCAAAATTTGCAGCACAGTGGAGGAGCAGTGCAGTCCTATAAAAAGCATAAAGCTTTGTCAAAGGGTGAGAATCTAGACTTAAAAAATCCTGAAACAATAAAAAAAACGAAAACTAAAACCAAACAAAAAAAACCCCTTAGCCTTGCAAATCTGCCCTTGATTAGTTTTATTTTTATGACAGAAACCAGAAGCAAGAGTGACCCAGTGTCTTCAAACTGTATTATTTTTCCCCATAGACTTTTTTGCTATATTTCACTTTGTACATTTTTTTCAGAAAATAGAAGGAGGAGGGCAGTTTGTCCTATATAAAACTGATAAATCTTCAGCAGGTCATCTTCAAGAGTGTTGGAGTGAAATGAAGCCTGTGTTTCTTTTCCTTTATATTGATCTAGCTACAGTAATGGACCATCAGCTCTGCACTCTGTTGTTCCACAGGGTTTAGTTGAACTTGCTTTCTGTATAAAGATAACTATAGGCTTCCTGATCACAGTATTTTCCTCGACAATTTTCCATTTTCTTTTACAGGAGGATTTTTCCCAAAGGAAATACATTCTACATATTTATAATGGGGTTTTTTTGCTACCAATACCTATTGTCGCTGTATGCACATGATGTTTACTTGGTTGATTTAATATTTGATTTTTTTTTTTATTCTGGAATTATATATCCATTTCAATTATACATCTTTATTAATGGAACTCAGTCCCTGAGGTCAGCTGATCAGAGCCAGCTCAGCCAGAGCCATTTGAGTGGATACACCCCGAGGTACAGAGGGGTTTTGTGGTTGGGTTTCGATTTCGTGACCCTGGCAGCCCTTGCAAGAGCAGCTGATGTGGCATGGGTGTTACCACAGTGGCAACGATCACAACCCCACCCCTCGCCTTGAAAAAGCCTCAGGGAGGGCAGCAATGCATCACTGCCCACCGGGCACTGAAACAGGGCAACTAGCTTGTGATGCAGCTGAGTACCAGCCACACTGTGATGCAGCAACAGGTGTGACAGCTCATGCAGCAGGGCACAGAGGTTGTCACTCCTTGCTGGTTAGACCCTCTCACCTATTGCCAGTGTCCCAGACTACTGCCGACCATGGTCTCCTCCAGAAAGAGAGCTTATCACAAGAAGACTGCGGCGAGTCAGACAGAGGCCCTGCCCCGACTCATGGCTGTTCAGGTTTCTGGCTGCAGGGAGTGCCAGTGTCTGCTGCTGCCGGGGCAGAGAGGTCAGCGTTCCACCTGTGTGAGGTGTGAGCAGGTGCGAGATCTGCTCAGCATGGTCACAAAATGTAAGGAGGAGGTTGAGACACTGAGGTCCATCAGGGAATGTGAAAAGGAGATCGAATGGTGGAGTAACTCCCTGGCGTGCCAGTCAGAAAGGCCCCAGGAGAATACCCCCCAAAAGGTGATGGACCCCCTGCCCTGTCGGGCAGAAGGGGAAGACCCGAGACACCCCCTGCCCTGTTGGACAGAGGGGGAAGACCCAAGACAGCCCCTGTCCTGTCACTGTCGGGCAGAGGTAGGGAACCAAAGAGATGATGAGGGTTGGAAGTGAGTTCCTGTTCGGCAACACGGGCAACCCCCCTCCCTACCTGCTTTGCTTCCCCAGGTGCCCTCTGTAATAAGTTTGAGGCCCTGGATCTTGAAGAAGAGGTAGGTGAGGATGTGATGCAAGGCCCACCTACAAGGTCACATAGGAAGAGGCTCCACACCTCAAGACTCCACACCTCAAGACTGCCTCTGATAAGAAAGAAAGAAGGGTAATTGTAGTTGGCAATTCCCTTCTGAGAGGGACAGAGGGCCCAATATCCAGAGTTGACCCTTGTAGTCTACCTGGAGCCCAGATCAGGGACATCACCAGGGAACTCCCCAGCCTGGTGCACCCAACAGACTATTACCCACTGCTGATCTTTCAGACAGATGGGGACGAAGTTGCATCCTGTAGTCTGAGGGGAATGAAGAAAGATTTCAAGGCCTTGGGACAGATGGTGAAAGAGTCTGGGGCTCAAGTGATTTTCTCTTTCCTCTTTCCATTTTTGGGTGATGACATGGGATGGAACAGAAAAATTCAGTCCATAAATGATTGGTGCTACAGGCAGGGCTCTAGATTCTTTGATAACAGCTGGTTTTATAAGACACCAGTCCAGACAGTGACACATGGGAAAGGTTTATCTCGCAGGGACAAAAGGATGCTGGGACAGGAATTAGCAGGGCTCATTTGGAGAGCTTTCAACTAGATTCAAAGGGGGATAGGGTTGTACCTGGGCTTGCATCAGTGGGGCAACACTCTAGAGTTCATGAAGACCAGGATGCCTCTCATAACCCTAGGGTGAAATCGGTGTGCTCAGCTCGCTCTCTAAAATGCCTGTACCCCAATGCACACGGTGTGGGGAATAAGCGGGAGGAGTTAGAAAGAGATTATTACCTGGCGGCAATTACGGAGACATGTTGGGACAGCTCACATGACTGGAATGTGGTCATGGGTGGCTATGTTCTTTTCAGGAAAGACAGGCCAGTCAGGCATGGTGGTGGAGTTGCTCTTTACGTGAGAGAGCAACTACAATGTATTGAGTATTGTCCAGGCATGGATAAAGAGCGAATTGAGAGTCTGTGGATGAGAATTAAGGAGCAGGCTGACAGGGGTGATACGGCTGTGGGTGTCTATTACAGGCCGCCAGATCAGGGTGAGGAAGTTGATAAGGCCTTCTACAGGCAGTTGAGAGCAGCCTCACAGTCACAGACCCTGGTTGTCTTGGGGGATTTTAACTTCCCTGATGTTTGCTAGGACTACTCAGCCAGCCAGCCACAGTCTAGGAGGTTCCTCCAGTGCATTGATGACAACTTTCTGATGTAAATGGTGGAGGAGCTGACTAGGAGAGGTGCACTGCTCTGTACTGGATCACGTCCTCAGAAACAAGGAGAGTCTGGTTGAAGTAGTAAAGTTTGAGGGCTGCCTTGGTTCAGCAACCATGAAATGGTGGAGTTCAGATCTCGTGTGACAGGAACAGAATAGCAAGCAGAATTGCAACCCTGGACTTCAGCAGGGCAAACTTTGACCTTTTCAAACAATTGCTAAGGGAAATGCCATGGGCAAAGCTGCTTGAAGGTAAAGGGGCCCAAGACAGTTGGTTAGTATTCAGGGACTGCTTTTACCAAGCTCAAGATCAGAGCATCCCCACACATAGGAAGTCAAGGAAGGGAGCCAGGAGACCGATGTGGTTAAACAGGGAACTGCTGGCTAAGCTCAAGTGGAAGAGGAGAGTTTACAGATCATGGAAGGAGGGGCTGGCCACTTGGGAAAAATATAAGGCTGTTGTCAGAGGGTGTAGGGAGGCAAATAGGAAAGCTAAGGCCTCCTTAGTGACCCCTGCTGACAGGGGTCAAGGACAACAGAAAGAACTTTTTCAAATACGTGGCAGATAAAAGTAACACCAGAGGCAATGTAGGCCCACTGATGAATGAAGTGGGTTCCCTGGTGACAGAAGATACAAAGAAGGCAGAGTTACTGAATGCCTTCTTTGTCTCTGTCTACTCTGCCGGAGGCTGTCCTGAGGAACCCCATATCCCTGAGGCCCCACAGCAAGTCAGGACAACGGAGGAGTTTGCCTTAGTTGATGAGGACTGGGTTAGAGAGCAATTAAATAGTCTGGACATCCATAAATCCATGGGTCCAGATGGGATGCACCCACAGGTGCTGAGGGAGCTGGCTGAGGTCATTGCTGGACCACTCTCCATCATCTTTGCTGAGTCATGGGAAACAAGAGAGGTGCCTGAGGACTGGAGGAAAGCAAATGTCACTCCAGTCTTCAAAAAGGGCAAAAAGGAGGACCCGGGTAACTATAGACGAATCAGCCTCACCTCCATCCCTGGGAAAGTGATGGAACAACTTATCCTTGGTGTCATCTCAAGGCATATCAATGATAAGAGGGTTTTAGGGGCAGTCAACATGGCTTCACCAAGGGGAAGTCATGCTTGACCAATCTCATGGCCTTTTATGAAGACATAACAAGGTGGATAGATGATGGCAGAGCAGTGGACGTGGTCTACCTTGACTTCAGTAAGGCATTTGACATAGTCTCCCACAGCATCCTCATAGCTAAATTGAGGGAGTGCAGTCTGGATGATCGAGTAGTTAGGTGGACTGCGAACTGGCTGAAGGGAAGAAGCCAGACAGTCGTGGTCAGTGGAGTCTAGTTGGAGGCCTGTATGTAGTGGAATGCATCAAGGGTCAGTACTGGGGTCTATATTATTCAATATATGACTTGGATGAGGGAATAGAGTGTACTATCAGCAAGTTTGCTGATGACACTAAGCTGGGAGGAGTGGCTGATATGCCAGAAGGCTGTGCTGCCATCCAGCGAGACCTGGACAGGCTGGAGAGTTGGGCAGGGAAAATTTAATGAAATATAACAAGGGAAAGTGTAAAGTCTTACATCTGGGTAGGAACAACCCTGGGTTCCAGTATAAGTCGGGGAATGACCTATTAGAAAGCAGTGTAGGGGAAAGGGACCCGGGGGTCCTGGTGGACAGCAGGATGAGCATGAGCCAGCACTGTGCCCTTGTGGCCAAGAAGGCCAATGGCATCCTGGGGTGTATTAGAAGGGGGGTGGTTAGTAGGTCGAGAGAGGTTCTCCTTCCCCTCTACTCTGCACTGGTGAGACCACATCTGGAATATTGTGTCTAGTTCTGGGACCCTTAGTTAAAGAAGGACAGGGAACTGCTGGAGAGAGTCCAGTGCAGGGCAACAAAGGTGATTAAGGGAGTGGAGCACCTCCCTTATGAGGAAAGGCTGAGGGAGCTGGGTCTCTTTAGCTTGGAGGAGACTGAGGGATGACCTCATTAACGTTTACAGATATATAAAGGGTGAGTGTCATGAGGATGGAGCCAGGCTCTTCTCGGTGACAACCAATGATAAGACAAGGGGTAAAGGGTACTAACTGGAACACAAAAGGTTCCACTTAAATTTGAGAAGAAACTTCTTCTCAGTGAGGGTAACAGAACACTGGAACAGGCTGCCGAGGTGGTTCGTGGAGTTTCCTTCTATGGAGTTATTCAAAACCCACCTGGACACATTCCTGTGTAGCCTCATCCAGGTGTTCCTGCTCTGGCAGGGGGATTGGACTAGATGATCTTTTGAGGTCCCTTCCAATCCCTAACATTCTGTTATTCTGTGATTCTGTGTGATACTTTGAAATCAAAATAATCAGATTACTATGAACAAGAATTTGTTACTTTTAAGCAGTCTTTCATTCGTATCATTTTGTGCACACTTTAATTCAATTATTAACCTACAGAGACTGTATAAAAGCGCAGCTAGTACAACCAGTGAAGTGCTGGATTTTTTAATTAATAGACACTCAAGCAGCCACTTCCTGGGTTTTGTTTCCAATGGAATTATATGCACACAAATGTTACATTTAATTGCCTGGAGTGAAATCGCAAACCTCTTTTCTTGATTTTAATTAGGAAATATTTCCCCTTTTAGAGTGCCCTGTAAATACTTCAGAACTGAGCTACCTTTTTTCTGTGATTGCTTCAAAATTGTTTCTTTGATTATCAATAAACATTTATACTACATTAACTCTCAGAGATTCCATGTGGGTTTCAGTATGATATTGCACTTGATTCCTTGCAAATTGAGATGAAAATTCCTGAAACACAAATCACTGGGAGAGCAGACAGGATAGAGAAATAATATGCAAATTAGCTGCATTCTTACAGACATCTGCAAAACTAACTGGCTTGTCCTTTTTTTAAAATCTAAAACTATAACAAAGAGAAGACAAAAGCACAAAGTAAAGATAGATAAGCGTTAGTTTTGAAATTTGTGGAAAGTGACCTCTGGGCATGATACATGTTGTCATATGGAAGGAAACAAGTAGGAAAGTCAAGAAGGATGTAGAAGACTTGAAGCAGGTTACCCAGAAGTGAAGGAGAACAAGGCCTTGCATGGTGTGCGTAAGAGACTGCCTCATGTGCAAAAGCATCTCACTGTGGCTCTACATGCTGTTGGTTAAGTTCTTGTTTAATAAGAACATTTGGAACAATAAAAAAGAACAGTGCATAATCGTCAGAAGTCTTCACCTACTGAGGCATGTGCAACAAGCTGGAGTTCTGTGGACCATATAAAAACTAGTTTGGTGAAGCACTGTTTGTATTTTCTGTATGTGTACAGTCACCCAATATAGTGGAAACACTACCATATCACGTAGTGAACTTTGCTTTTATGAAATACTTAAGTATATTTGAGTAGATTTACATTCACTATTTCAGCCAACTAGGTTGGATGTTTCATGGAAAGCAAACATAAAAATGGTATGAATATGACAGGAAATTTGCTTTGAAATTTAAACTAATGTTCTTGGGAAAATGCATTAATCTCTTCAATCACCTCTATGCCAGCAGTATCATGATATTTCTTTTCTATGCCATATTATTGCAGATTCATTTCTATGGTCACTCTATGCTAATAGTGACTTTTTCTTAACAATTATTATGTGTATTTTTCTTTATTTCCTTGGAAAGACTATTAGAAAAAAAAACCCAACTGTGATGATATATACCTTCAATTTACCTGATATTTATTTCTTAAACCTCTGGATATACTGTGGCTGAGTCATTGTTACTTAAATATATATATATATATATATATATATATATATATATATATATATATATATTTCAAGTATCTTGTCAGAAGCTGCTATAAAAATCATCTCCCAGTTTTAAAATTAAAGTATTTGTCCTTTCTGGAGAGCACTAAAAGGGAAAGGATCTCTCAGTTCCTTGTCTCCCTTTATTTTATTATGGACTGCTTGCTCTTCCTGTTATGTCAGGTTTGAAACCGAGCTTTAAAAATTCAGTGGTTAACATTTTAATGAGATTAAATCACAGATTAAGACTTTTTTCACTTATTTCTTTGTTATTAAATTCCTGTCATTTTGAGTTTCCTTTAGAAAATTACCTTCTTCTCCAAGTAGCTGTATTTATAATTGGTAATTACATTTATGAGGTACTCACACTCTGTAAAAGCAGTAAATGTAAAATATACACACTGTACCGAAATTCTTAAAAGTCATGTGAAACACGAGAGAGAAGGAGAGACACAGATCCAAACCAAGAGTTAGCTAGTGACAGGAAAGAGATTTATATTACTCCAGAAGTGTTATACTTAGCTTTCAGGATAGAAATAGACATAGGCTTCTTAAATGATAGTAGAAATGAATTGAATAAAAAAAGTTTGAAGAAGAGGGTGTAGCCTGTCTCAGCTATATCAATACAAGGCTCAAGAAAGACACTTCAAATATACTTCAATTTTCATTTTTGTAAGATAATGATAATAATAATAATAAAATGCAAGTTTAAAATCATCCATCATGTCTTACACAGGCAGTCTGGGCTATGACAGGCAGGTGCAATTATGTATTCTAAAACAGCTGTTTGTGACAGACAGTTTGCTTGCAACCTTGCTAAGAGAAAATTACAATTATCAAGCATTTGATCCAAAGGTCTTGTGCTGTTGTTGTGAGGTTTCACAATACAAAAGGGCACCAATTTTAAAAAGTGTGCTAGAGGAAGAACTACAGCCACCACATGGCATCCCAGCAAGAGACATTTATTAACCTCACACATGTCCTGAAGAGATCTCCCGAATCAAAAAGCCAGTTCTCTACAGCTCAGGTGCATATTTTGTGTTGTCCTGGGTTAGGACATCAGTGGATAAAAGGCAGCCAATTTTGGAATTCTTTCCAAGTAGTTTCTGAACTTGTCTGAAGATAGGGCCAGTGCTACTTTGCCAAGAGCATCAGAGTTTTTTAATCAGGAGGCCCCACTGACTAAAATTATCAGTTTGAAGATGTTTTCATACGATTGGTTCCCCATTCCTGTTAGCCTCTAGAAGGCTACTGCATCATGTTTATATTAATAATATCACCTTTCATTCATCCTCCGTTCTTTTCTTTAAGGAGCAATATCCAAACAACTGACTCCAGCGACTGTAGCTTAGTGGCTGAAAACTGCTTCAGTCAACCAAGTTAACATTCTCCCTCACTGCTCCCTCTGAGGAAATCTTCCGGTGCATAAAGGAATATGGAGTAGCTGAGGTTATGTTGGCACAACAAGAGGGAGATGCACAAGAGCTCCACTCTCGATGGACCCAACAGTTGCATGAGGGGTAAGACATCTGTTTCGGGGTGAGGGGGTTAAAAAATATTTAATATTCACTTCTGATGCTGTGTTGCTAATCATAATAAAGATGCTTGTTTTACAAAGGCTGTTCTGCTTCACTCATCACAAGCTCCCTAGGGCAGGGAGGTGCCTGAGCCATGAGGCAGACTTGCAGGAGAAAGGCCAGAGGTTGCCAGGTGAGAGGGGCCTCCCACTGCACTCGGGACCTGCCTCACTGCTCTGGCCTGCAGCCCCCACTGCCTGACCTGCCTGGCACTCAGTGTGCTGGTGCCTCACCTGGAATTTGCCTGTCTTTGGCTCCCCTGCACCCACTCAGCAATTTGGGGTGTGGTGGGGCTGTACAAGCCAGGAAGGGGAGTAGAGGGCAAGAGAGGGAAGGAGAGGCAGAAGAGAGAGGTAGGAGTGGGGTACAAAGGGGAGGAAAGAGGCAGGGGAATGGCATGGACCTACAAGCCTGCAGGCACTCACTAGCCTGTGCTGACCCCAGACAACAACTTGTAAGTAATGTGTCTAAGGGCCAAAGAATTAACCAGGGCAGCTGAATTTAGACATATTTTGCAGGACACATGCAAGACAAAACAGTGTCATCACTAGTATGCCATTTATTGCATGTCCTGTTTCTGTCACTAAAACTCAGGTTGCAGTGTCTATCTTGTCTTAGCAGTTTACCTCTATTCAAGGAAGATAAACTCATTTAGATAAACCTGGTTTAATGAGGACTTTATAAATGCAGGGCAACATACACCCTCCAGAAGCCTAGCAGATCTGGAGGTAATTACCCAGAAAGTTTGGGATGTAGGTGCCTCTCTTCTCTCCTGCCTGCTGAACATCTCTCTGCCTTTCTGTCACCTCTTGTCACTGCTGAGCTCCTGAACTGTTAGGCAGGAATGCAGTGGTGCTGACTGAAGAAAGTGATCTCTTCTGCTAAGGGATGAAGGCTGCTGCTGTCCCCTCTGTTGCCTCCGGAAAACTCAGTCAAGAGAAGGTGATAGATGACAGCAGCTTGAATGAAGTACCACCTGAGCACAGCAGTGATGGTATGAGTGTGTTATTCAAATGATCAGGTGGGTCAGGGATACTTTTGTCTTGAATTATTTTGTGAGTTAACTCTTCAGAGCTTCACAACCTGGAGTGATTCTGTTTCTTTAATCCCAAGTACACTCACAGTGACAGAGGTGTGTGTATATATATATATATATATATATATATACACATATATATATATAAAACACGCATGTATATATATATATATATAAACTTTGTTTTTAAAGCTGTATCATGAGCTGCAATACATACATACATCTTGCACTGGTAATTACCTTTCCTTAGAATGGTGACATAGTCCTTTACCAAAGGATACACTTCAAGATTATTTAAGAGTTACTATTGATTCGCAGAGCTATTACCTCTTTACACATGAATAATAGATGTCCAAAGTTTATTAGCCTAACTGTTCAGTAGGTTCCCTTTCGCTTCTGAATAGTGAGAACTCTGTTCTTTTCAGACTAGTCTGGACTGAGAAACCCCCAGACTGCCAGTCTCCTCAGTTGTGCCACGACAGCAACGACAAAAGATGCACTTGGCATAAAAATCCATAGTATCTAAGGTAGTATCTAGTATCTGGGCAGTAGCCAGGTGTCCTGTGGGAGGAATTTGACTGAATTCTCCCATCAATAATCAGATGTAGTGCTGACCTTTAGGTGCAGTGCAAGCCATATACCTCTCCTTATTTATTGGTCCACAGGGAGTGAGAAGAGAATTGTTTGCTTTAAGCGGGTGTTCTTTTTTTCTGACAGATGTAAATGTCAAAGGATGTCTGGGTAGCTTTGGGGAACATTTAATGTCACCATTATTTTGGTCACTAACAAAAGCTATTGGTGCATCTATTATATCAAGGACTCATCACTTCCAGCTGGATTAGATAGAATCATAGAGGGATTTATCACTGTTTTTCTGAGTGATGAAATGCACAAATAGAGCAATCCATGGAGGAGGATCCAACAGCTGTATTAGGAAGACTGAGGAATTTAGCTTTGAATGACCTAGTAGTGTCTTTGTCCATTGTCAGAAAAGCTATAAACTCTGAGTTTATGAGTGCTTCACAGTGGGAATGGGAAAGAACTAACAAGCCTGAAAGTAAAATGTCATTTCTGAGTGGATGTTTTAATCTTACTTAGGTGTGTTACTCCTTTTTCCTGACCTTCAAAGTTCCTAGTGGAACTAGCAGAAGTCCTAGAGGAAATTACTTCTGTCCTCTCATAGTGCAAGTGCTTTTGACTTATTCTTAAAAATCCTTAGAACTAGGATTGTTTTATGACCCCCAACACGGTCATCAGATTTCACCTAAATCAGTTTATTTTTGTGCCAGTATTACTCTACAGGCCTTGTAGCTCTACAGGTGCTGTCATTCTGGAGATAAGATGTTAAATGTGCTCACTACTTCTACCTTGAAAGAACTGAAGAATCTTTTAAATCCTCTCATCCACTTTGGTGCTATGCTGAAAGATGCGAGATGGGAAAATTAACCCTCTCTGATACTTCGTTGAAATATATAGTACGCTATGCCAACAGCTGCCTTTAGAAGTCAGCAGTCCCTGGGTCATTAGATCTCTGAACAAACTTCTTCAGAACCACTCACTGGTTTTGTAGGCTTGATTTGTTGATACTTAGACTTTTTCAGAACAGCTACTTAGACTTCTGTAAATAAATTTACGTATGGATAATTGCATAGCATTAGAATTTAGAAGCAGAAAGAAGGTCAAGAGCCTCCTTTAAGAAAATACTTCTAAAACACTTCTATAGTTTCTATTTGTTAGTGCTTCTTTGTGGGGGTAAAAAAAAAATTGTTACCTCTTTGGTAGTGTCTAAGTGTGGGGAATTATTATGACAATTTGTCCTGGTTTTGTTAAAAACAAGTTTATCTTCTAGTGAATTTGCCTGTCAGCTAAAGCTGCATATTAGCTGCATTTTCCTGGAGAACCAGATACGTGTTTTGGTAAACACAGCAATGGAATAAGAAGTTATTGATAAGCATGGATACACCTCTCTCAAGAGGGGCAATGAGAAACAGGTGACCAAGAAACTGACCAACTGAGTATAACATCCCGTTCACATGAATACTTCATATAAAAGTGGGAGATAATGAGGATCTTGTCCCTATTTCCTTATGGCCAACATTAGGAGAGGACCTCCCTGTGAACTGAGGCCTAGTGACAGACTGAATCCAGATCCGGTTGGCTGCAGAGTCCAATCCAGGACTTCAGGTGCCAGCTCTGCAGTTGCTGGGACTTTCAAGATTGGTTTTGTATATTTTGTATTATTTTCTCTATTCTTATTAGTAGTATTAGTAAAAAATTTTTAATTTTTCCAACTCTCTTCTCTGTCCTTCTTTCCCTCCCAATCACCTGTCCCTAGTGGGAAGGGGGAAGAGGGAGGGGCTGAAGGGGAAAGTGGGGGGAGAGGAGATTAACAATACATCTGCCATGTTTTTATTGTCACCCTGCAATCAAAACCCTTGACACAATTTTAGGAAAGAAAAAACTAATTTATTACCTGACAGCTAGAATTCTCTTTAAAAAAGTTTCTCTGCAGATCTGCATTATCAATGCTATTGACATGGGTTCATTCTATAAGGCAACTCTTCTGGAGCAGTTCATGGGGCAGGGGCAGCAGGACAACCTGATCTCCTGAGGACGGAGGGCCAAGTACTTCTCTCTCATACTTCTGAATTTACTACACATATATACACATATACAGTAGATTACTTAAGGGGCACCACAGTGATGGTTAGCTGTGATAAAAATGTGTTTTTTAAAAAAGAAAAACTGGGAGTTTCCATCTGATTTGCATTTCAAGCTGACAGAGATGTTAGCTATTTTCTGGATTTGTTCTTCATCTGTCAGAGCTATATGTACTGTCATGCCCTCTTTCTCTACACCTATTTCTCTGTGTCTTTCTTTTTCTACTACTTCAGCTTTGAGAGTCAGGGGAGTTACATCCTGTCACACATGGGAGCTGATTGAACTAATGAGCTACACTTTATTCTGAATCTATTTTATCTATTTTTGCAGCAATCACCATGCTGTTCCTTACTTAAAAGTATCCTCTATACTTTGACAAAAATGGAGACATTTATGTTAAACTTCAGCTTAGACCACCCTTTTTTTTATTTAGAATGTCTTCAGTATGATTAGACACAGTCTGGACAGTTACACAGAAAATGGTTGAAATAAAATAAACACCCAACGCTTTTAACATAAGTGTACAATATCTATGGCTCTATACAAGCATGGCTATTAAATCTATATCACTCTCATACTACTCCGTCATTTATATCTTTCATTTATCATAGTTAAATAGTTATTAAAACCCTTCAGATGTTTTTCTGAATTCTCTGAGAGCTATCTATGGTTTTCATTAGATATTTACCGCATATCAAATAAACAGTATTGTGTAAATTCAAGGAAATGTCACTACTTATTGGAACAATAACGTAGCACAAAACCTTAATTAAATTACATGAAGTGACATGCCAGGAGTCTGTCAACAGCTGAAGGAGCTAGAGATGAGTCAGGAGTGCTGGCTAGTTTTGGTCACATACTGCCCCATTAGACACATGAACTTCCCCTTGCATTCCAAGAAGCAGCATCACTATGGTGTAGAAGTATGAGGCCACAGAGGCTGAAGTACACGGTCATGTTAGTGTGCTTGTTAAAGCAGTATTACCCGCCTTGAGCATCCTGCCCTTTTGAGTTATTAGCTCTACTTTAATAACAGGTTATTAGTAAGATAAATGACTTAAATTTGCCCTGCATTTTTGTGCTCCCAGTAAGCTATGCCATCATGGCTGGGGTGCCACAATAGGGTCTCAGTGACAACAGAAAGCTACTAGAGAATAACTTGGTTTCTACTGGACAATTGCAATACAAGGACTAAGCAGGTCAGTGAACATGGAAATGTGAAGAATCTGTGTGAAACAGTGTCTCATAACAAGGCCACCTTCTGGTATCAGAAGGTTTTGGTTGGGAAAGCAATTATTTTGACGTCAAACTGCTGAAGATCTGTGTAAGTTATACTATCCAGTACATTTTATTAAAAACTAAAAAGTTCAGTTCAACACTCATTTATCATGTGGAAACGTATTTCTCAATCATTCTAATATTTATCAGTGAGGCTGATAAGTTTAGGTGTGCTTCCATGGCTTTGTAAGGACATGGTCAGCCACCTACAGTCTTGTGTATTTGTTTATTGCCAACTAATTTTTCTGGCAGATAAATCTCTTTAGGAATATTTATATGCTGACACCTAGTGGCTTTAATTTAATTGTTGCTTACCGATAGCTAGGGATATGTTTATGTCCTGTCCATTTCTTGGAAGTAGTGGTTTGAATTCTACTAGACACTTATTTCTTCTCTTTCTTTTTTGTTTCAAATGAATGAACACCTGTTTGAGTCACAATATTGAATTGGTTTATGTGTCACATTAAAGTTTATTGACATTAATTGTGCCTACAATGACCATAAAACATTTGGACATCTTTTTCAAAGCAAATAGTAGAAAATATATTTATGTGCTTCAGCCTTTTTTTCAGTGTGTAGTTTAGTCTATTAGAGTCCTATTCAGTCCAGAGGAATTCTTCAAAAGAGTAGACTTAATAAGATCTGATAACAGGTCATTGAATTATAGAATTTCATATTTTCACATCTAGTAATTATTAAGGTGCAAACACAAAGATGTAACTTGGTTCCTGTCTAAGGGAGATCCTTTTATTCCACTTAAGGTGAATGTAAATGTCTCATTTAATTTAAGGAGTGGGGAAATGTGTTGAGTTGATCCTCCGAAAAAAATGTTTACTTGAGCCTGTTGAAGTTTAGAGCCTGGTTTGAATATTATTACCTGTTATAGGTAATAATATGAGGAAAAAAATATATATAAAAGAATGTTTTAAATATTTACATTCAAGCTTACTCATAAAGGTAGTGGGTTCAAGCTTCTTTTGCAGAGGGAGACTGCTGGAAGTACAAGTGGTTATTATGTTAGTATTACTTTTGGTTTAAGCCCTAAATTAATTACCAGACAGATGGAAGAAGTATAGTAAAACAAAATGATTAGCTAAGAACCACATTATCATTGAGAACTATTTAATATTTACAGGTTTTTTTTTTCTTATTGTCTTGTACTACAGAGATGTGCAAGATAATAATGACAGTAAATGTGTCTTGATAAGTATGTTTTATTTAAATATCCCTTAACATCCTATGTAGATTATTTCCTATTTCATTAGATTTTTGAGGGCAGTGTAAATATTCCCTGTTTTCTGTTTGAGTCTGAGTTGGAAAAATCCCAACATGAATTATTTTATGAAAATAATATAGTGTGTTAAATTTATACAAACACTTTTGAATACTTGATCAAGACTCAGATCAGTTAGCTGATCTAAAACTGATTTAGTCTCTATCAGTCTTGTCCCCCAAGACACAACTTTTTTTTCCCTGAACACTGTAAATCTTTCATTTTAACATTACCTAAGAGTGCTTCCGAAATCTTAGTATCCCAATTTATGTTTTGGTTTGTCTAGGGGTTTTGTTTGTTTGTTTGTTTGTTTTCTTTATGAAAATATATTGCTCCAAGTCTGATTGACTGGAACTGCTGAGAGAGATGAATCTGTACTTCAAAAAAAAAAGTGCAAACCTTCACAATTTGTCTTTTATTTCCATGTTAAAATTGCACTGATATTGACCAACACTACATATTATCTTCAGCCACCATTTTGCTTCCTTTCAACATCATACCATGAAAGTAGTACAAATTGTTAGTTCTTTATTTGCTTATCAGTCTCATGTTTGGCCACAGAGAAAGCACAAACTTATCTATGATATTCCAGTGATGATCTGGTAGAAAGCCTATTTAATAGCAGAAGATCCAAAAAAGCAGAGCTTCCTTTTGGCTATAGAGGAAAACACACTTTTCCTGAACATGGCAATAGCAAATTCCTTTCAAGGTTACATATTGCTGCTCATCATTAGACTAAGTGAGAATATTTTATATAGAATTAAAACCAGTTAAAATATATAGTAGCTTTCTTTGACTCACTGGCACTCCTCGATTTTGAGCTGAAGATGTTGTATGAGAGTCATGCCTCTTTGTATTTTTTTAAGAGAATTTGTTTTGCAATCAAATAAATATTTTAAAAAACTTATTTTAGAACAATTAATATTGTTTTGCAGACAGAGCGAGGCTTAGGTACTTCCTCATGAGAGAAGAAAACAATGTTCCTTAAGCATCTTTTAGATGGCACTTCTTCTCAGAAAGACTTGAGATATCACTTCTTTGAAATAATAGGTTAAAGAGCTTGTTGATGACTTTAAGTCTAGTAGGAAACACAGATGATATTTTGCTATTTTCAATGAAAATAAAGTCTTCTATACTTAAAAAGTTCTACAGGTAATGCTTATTTCACCTTGGTAATTTAAAATCTCATTGCAAGGACTGAAAAGCAGGAAATACACTAATCCACATTACACCTTTCTCATTTTTTTATTTTCTGGAGTGACTGTCATGTTCTTCATGCAAAGAAAACAAATAAAACAGATGAAGTTTTTCCTCCACAAATCTGGTGTTTATAGAATATGTTTTTGTTCTGAAGAAGGCAGTCTGTGATATTGACCCAGACTTCAGTTAATCCTTTTTGTTGCAGAGGCACTATTCTTTAGAAGACTGTCATTTCTTCCTTTCAGACTTGTTCCCAGTCTCCTCCTTTTTTTCTCTCATCATTTCTTACTATCCTTGATTTCTAACCACAGCTTCTGAACCTAATACTTAAGGAACACTTTGTATGTCAGCTATTACTTCCACCTTGCCCTAACTTAGCATGAGATTTGGACACCTAATTAAAATGGATTTCTATTTTCTACAAAGAACGAAATTTGTTGCTCTGATACTCCTGTTACATTTCCCCCCACTTTCAGCACTGTGCAAACCTTTGTCCTTTTTGTGATCCAGCACGATCAATCAATTTTTCAATCAACTGGTGAATTTCCACTTGGTGTCTTTCCTCATTGCTTGACTCTCCTCCTAGGTCTAAAAGTCCATCCTTAGGACTTTTCCTTTCCATTTTAACTCAACTAATATTAGAATATGTTATATCAGTAAAATATTAAAATTATATACAAGATCACAGATCTGATTTTCAGATTCAGACCTAGTCAGAGGTTCAAAGGTAAAAAAGAGACAGATTCCACAAATTGACAATATTCTTCATCTTTTGAGTGTACACTTTAAACATTAAGTACCTGGTTATTACTTGGCTGGAATGGGATACAAATTAACTCTTTGCTTTGCGTTTTACTTTTTTTTTTCATTTTTGAACATCTGTTTTTTCAGATAGGATCTAAAATCTAGCAATGGGATCAACTTAAGGCAGTGCTAATGCTTCTTCTATCAAGACATTCCTCAAATTATATTCATGTTTTCTAAACTTGAATGTTTTGATAATTCAGTTTTCTTAAATATTTCCCTCCTAAATGTGAGGGTGTGTGTATGAGTGTATGTATTTAATTACCTGAGATAAATAGCCTCCCTTGTTCTACACTGCCTGATAGGCATCCAGGGCCACCATTACCAAGCCTTACAAAGCCAAAAGTAATTGTTACCTTGGCAACAGAAGCCATGTAAAATCTCACAGAACACCTGACTTTTCTGCTCAAATTTCATTCTGCTATATGCTGAAAAACTGCTTTTCTGCTTCACTGTCTGACTCGAAATAGGTGAACTATGGTGAGGGAATATAGGTACATTTTGAAGACTCATGGAAGACAAAAATACTGACTTTCTTTTAAAGTATTAGACCCTTTTCTAGTTAATACAGGTTAGCATCTTACCAAAAGAGCATATGTTTTCATCAGACCTCTTAGTGAATCTTGGCAGTCAGTAACATTATTTAAACTTGAAAAATCCAGTTAGTTATCATATGAACTTGCACAGTGTGAAATTGCAATGCATTACTGACACCGCAGCTCTGTTGTCACCCTTAGGCTTTCTCATCAGCCAGAATTCATAATTCATAAAGCACAGGAAAATCAAAGGACAATATGACTGAGTGCTTGAGAAAATTACTGTCAACTTCTAAATTTTTTAAATTATACATTTACTTGATTGGCTTGGCTCATATAAAAATTGAGGGGTTTAGGCTTTTTCTTCCTTCCCTCTTTTAAACCTCTGAGTAATCCACAATTGTGTTACGTGTAAAAAAGTTTTACCATACACTATACTTTCATGCTATACTGTTTCTGTGGTGCTATTTCTTGGCTCTTACTGTACCCCAAACTCTATTGTAATTATTGTCATCTCTTGTAAATTGTTCCTATTAAGCAGTTTGGGTCTCAGAAGTAGTTCTGTTAAGACAGCAAAGCATATTGCTAAATAAATTTCTGAATAATTATCACTTCACATGTGAAGTGTTACATAAAGGTCTCAATATAGTTATTGATATTTGCTCTCAGAAGCATCTTGCTTCAGCAAATAAATATATTTCAAACTTTTTATATATGCTGGATAAAAGCCAAATGAATTATGTTTTATGGATTTTCTGTGGGCATCATCATTATGATTTGTTACTTTTCCTGTCTGGTCCACCATTTTGCTAACTGTACTTTACTGATTACCATGAGAAAAAAAGAATGAAATGTGTCATATGCATCATTCTAAATTTGGCATACATAGGATATTCCTTAAATAAAAAAAAAGATGTTTTGCTGACATAACCACTATATTTCACTTATTCTGACTTCAGTTCCAAAGGTTATCTCACAGCTTTATAGTCAGACACTTTCTGTTCACAAGCAGGTAATTCTGGATAAATGATGATGATGTGGAAAGCACTAACTTTCCCATTAGCAAGAATGTTATCACTCTTGATAGTTTAGGAGCTGTATGAGTTGTTAAATGGAGAGGTCAGGTCTTAATTTTCAAAAACAGTTTCTGCCTTCATCATAAGCTTGAACCCAAAGCCTGTTAATTTCCTGTAAACCTGAATAATGACAAATTGGATTCCTGGACTTAGATATCAAGTATGCTAGTTACAAGGTTTTTAGAGTAGAGTTACCAAATAATGGCTAAACTGGTGGCTCTCTATAGGCTTATACGATCTGTTAAAAACCTGATTTTGACCATTCCAGAATAAGGACAATTGAAACAACCTTTTGCTCATTACTAGTGTGTTGAAAGGTTGTGTTCATTTCTACCCAAAGAGGTCAGTCTGAGCTGCAAAGTGTTAAAGAGGTACTTGCAAGAGGCATCTGAAGACTTTTTTTTTTTTTTAATATGGATAATATTTCAACATTATCAGACATCTTCATCTCTAAAGCCTATCCCTCTGTTGACAAGGATGTCTTACACAGCTTGAAACATCATAGCCCTCATACCTGAGATTCATTCGCAAAGGGAAGCTGCTCCAGAGCTGACCCTACCTGTATCAGAGCAGCAGATCTTTGCAGAGAGAGGGTTTTTCTGAGGCAAGGGAAAGCCAGCGCAGCAGTGAGATGGTGGACCTTTTTGCAGGTTTCCTAGGTTGTCAGTGAAGACAAATGTGGCTTATAAAATCAGGCTCTTAGGCCTGGTAAAATGTTGAAAAAGTTACAGCTTTGGAGTTTAGTTTCAGATAAGCAGAAGTAAATATCAAGAAGAAAATGAGATATATAAGTGAGTGAAATTGACAATGAAAATCTTATAAAAAGAGGTTGAACTTCTATTGAAAGGCTGTTCAGAGATTAAATTAGTACATAACTTTTATCAGAAGAGACTAGAGTTAATTTTAGATGTGCAAAATTAGACAGAGTCATCTATGAATGTATGTCTATGTTTCAAATGGTACTTGTATAACAAACCAAAGCAAACTAAACAAATGAATGGCATTGCTGTATTTCCCTACTGCCTTTTTCTAGTCTTGATTTTCTTCTCAAGGATCATACACATTTTGTGGAAAAGTGATGTACTTGTGCTCTTTTGAACTGCACTGGAAAATGATTAATGTATTCATAATATAATTATTTCTGTAGAACTAATAAATTGCACTTTTAAATTATTTATTTTAGGGTATGTCATGAGTGACATATTTATTCTACTACAACAATATAAAATAGCTCAACATATATGTTGAGATAACTAGGAAGGAAAGAGATGTGTGCTTTGTTGTGTCCCATCATAAAACCAGGACGAATTTAGGGCTCCTATCCCTAGAAGTGTTATTGAGTCTCTCTCTTTGTAGACATTACCAGAGAAAGAATAGCTTCTCAAAGGATGATTTAGAGCATCTAATTTGGGCACTTGCTGTGTACTGAGTTCTGGCAGACTCTTTGTCTGAGTACCTGCAAAGCTTTGGAGACTTTCCTGTTAACCTAGGTGCATGAGTTATTTTGTCTAAGGTTAGATGGGGAATATTGCACTAGGAATAGGGTTTGACCATGTAGATCTAAAATAATACTCTTCTAGAGTCCCTTGTATCCAGTATCCTGAAAGTCTTTGTCCTATTTGAACTACGGTATAGTAGATAAACTTTTCACAGATCAGCTGAACTGATTGTGATTTGAGTATTTTAAAACACACAGGGCTGTAAGAGTTCACAAGTAGGGGAGCTGGGGCTCGTATAACTACTTCTTTTTCTTTTTTTTTAATATGGCAGTGTAGTTCATCATTAAAAGTAAGTATAAAATAATGAAAATTATTTCCATTATGCGCATGTATATTCTGCAAAAACACAGAAATAGATTAAATATACAATCTCTATACAATCTTTCATAGATGGTGCATTTTCTATTCTGACTTACAGAAGTTGCCATATTTATCTGTGAGTTAAAAGTAGGAGCCTTAGTGTGATATTGTTTGCAAGGAATGGGAGACTTGATGCTTTTCTTTCAAAGCAGACTTTTTCAGTCAGCTATGCTGATACCTTCAGTAGCATTTGACATATGCTCAGAGAAAATACTTGGTGATGGGGAAGTCTGGGTCTGAATACCAGAAACAGACACAACTGTGTTCTCATTTACCGAAAAATGTAAAGGTTCTTACCTTGCACTTTACGCTGTGCTGTCATGCAATAATTCTTTTCTGACAGAAACAAAAGTCTCTGTAGATCCTTCCTTACCCTTTGAAAATGGAAACATCTGCAATCCTTTCTTTTTTTTTTCTACTGTTTTCCTCCCTGCCTCCTTTTTTTCAGCATCTGAATGTAATCACAAATGCAAAACTGTATGACTCTCATTATTTAATAGATTCAAATCTGTCATCACTATGCCCAAGCATCCAGTTACAGACTAAATTCTCTCTATTATTCATTTTTATTAGTCTCACAATCAAGCTTTTAAATTTGCTATGATAGAAATTACATTATTTGAAGTCAATTAATATTTCATACTTTCATGATGTGTATACGAATCAACATCAAAGTGATATAAAAGATGTTTTAGAAAGAATAGAAAGTATCAAGCAATGTCGATAGATAATAATCACAATACCAAAACTTTTCAGGTACCTAATGCTCATAGGGACCTCTGTGATTAACATTAAGATAAAACATTCAAAAGGAAAAGAAATACAATCAGTTATTTCTTAGATAACGCATGAATTAGAGCACCACCACTGGCTTGTTACAACAATAGATCACACTGTCGGAATATCATTTCACTGATTATTCAATTAATGCTTTTTATGAAGGGTGCTTTAAGATATACAAAACAGGAATCAAAGCATATTGAGATGGCTTTTAATAGGAAGAGCTGTGAATAAAGAACAGATGGCTGACTATATTATGTATGTTATCTATATCATGAGGTAGATTTTGATTCTGTATTTTTCATTCTTGAATGCAATAGCTATCCTTGGGATAACCTGAAGCATGGAAGAAATCGGTGGACAATCTAGACCTCAGGACAACATCAAAGAAGACAGAAAAATTATTCTTGAGCAGCAGTCTGATGGTTATGAAAAGAAGGACATCAAAAGATAAACCTCTGCAGTCAGAATAATCTATTTGTATCAAATGCAATTTTGGCAGCCTATATGGTAAGCCACTCTATTCACAAATGTGAGCAGATGAAGTTTATAAAATATCCATCTCAAAATGCACTGTGATGTTCTGGTAAGACTATTTAAATCCAACAAGAACAAGATTCAGAATCAAGTATTTCTTAAAACGTCAATAAAATTTGATCTTAATTCTGTGTCATACACCTCTAAATATTCATTATTTCTTAAAAAGTGACTATATTAATCTAGTGCATGATGCTTTTTGTTCAAGCCCTGATAGCCCATATCAAAATTGTTGTTAGTTATTACTTGGTCTTAACTCTAATTAAAATAATGCTTCAGAGAGACCTATCAAATAAATCTCTTCTTACCAAATGATATGAACTAAAATATAACATAAACTATTCATTTAAATAATGCTTTCTAAATTCATGTTTCAGGTATCAAAAAGTTTTTGGAATGTATTTTTTCAAGTAGTAAGGCATTTGAGAACCCTGAGATAACAACCACCAGAGTGAGGAGGCAGGTGATTTTCCAAGCATCATTCTTTCACACAGAGCTCAACCTTAAGATACTGTATTGGAGGGACATCCATTGTTTATGTGAAGTATGCATCATCATTAATATTTTCTTAAAGTTTCTGCATGAAACTCATCTCAAAACAAAACAAAAAAAATATTCAGGAGGTCTTATGAATTGCATTAAAAATAGGGGGGAATGGAAAAGTGTTTTTCCCCCCCTTTCATGACTTCTTATAACAATGCTGTAGGTTAACTCAAAGTGAGGGCAGCCTTTACTGTAAATATGTATTACCACAATACCTTTCTGTAAATGGCCATTTTAATTAGAACACGAAACAAGTCTGTGCTTCTAAGAAGATATGTAGTAAATTAACGATCCTTTGATTTAGTAGGTACCTCACTTTTCCTGTCCCCCCCTGCCCGACTATTGTAGTATTAACATTTTTGACAAGGAGTAGTGTGAGACTAACATGATTGGTGCTAATCTAGAGTGTTTTAGAACCCTTGAGTAACAAGTACTGCAGAAGTGAGTAGTAATATCGGTTGTGATAGCTTATTGAAAATGGTTAGGGTATAATATCTTTTTTCTTACTGATAAAAATCTCTGTGTTATTATTATTCGTAGCTGGGAGGTAAAATCAATGTAGTGTGAAATACACTAAATATCTCCTATTGCCATATAGGATTGGGGGGGGGTGTTTTTGAACTTTGTTTTTAGCTTGCTTATCCTGTGGCCCTTTCCGAGTGGCAAACTGTAAAACATGACTAAGCTTTCTTGCACAAGGATTACATTTATTTACATGTGTAAAGTTTACTGTTCGTTGCTCTGTGTTCCTTGGGCATTATAGCAACTGGGTCATACATGTGTACAGCATCAATGCAATTTCAACATTTTAACTGATTACCTGGACAAATACTTGTGATTTATTGTTACTTATGAAAGCCTATGTGTTGATCTGCTAAGAAAAAACACATTTCTTAGTCAATAGAAAGTTATTCCCTGTTAATTGTCTGCTTTGAGAACTCTTTTCAGCTCTTGAACTCTCATGATATATGGTACATGTAACGTAGTACTGGTTATCTATAGCTCCTCAAGATAATTGTCCTACTGACAAGGAGCTTACCTTTTGTTTACTATTGAAATGAAGCAACTCACTCACTAACATTTGTTTCTTAGAAATTACTTGTTTCATTATGACTATAGCTTTTTCCTGGAATATTTCCACTGATTTCCATGAAGTTACCCTTGGAATTTTCCTTGTATCCACCTGTCTGAAGTCTGAGCTGAATTTGTAATCTCGCTTATATTTTGAAAATGTCTCAGAGCAATAAATACTGAAAGTCTAAGATTTGTGTCTGTGTGCATGCCACAGGGTAAAACAGAAAATGTACTGTCTTTTAATTAGTAGGAAGTGTGTGTTTTTCCACTTCTTTTAATCATTGTCACAAAATTTACTAACTGCCTGTCTTGAGAACTGTTTTAGAGAGGTCCCCTCAAACCTCCTCTCGAGGTATGATTGCAGGGTGACAAAAAAAACGTGGCAGATGTATTGTTAATCTCCTCATCCCCCACTTTCCCCTTCAGACCCTCCCTCTTCCCCCTTCCCACTAAGGACAGGTGATTGGGAGGGAAAGAAGGACAGAGAGAAGAGAGTTGGAAAAATTAAAAATGTTTTACTAATACTACTAATAAGAATAGAGAAAATAATACAAAATATACAAAACCAATCTTGAAAGTCCCAGCAACTGCAGAGCTGGCACCTGAAATCCTGGATTGGACTCTGCAGCCAACCGGATCTGGATTCAGTCTGTCACTAGGCCTCAGTTCACAGGGACAACTAGCAAGGTCCTCTCCTAATGTTGGCCATAAGGAAATAGGGGCAAGATCCTCGTGATCTCCCACTTTTATATGAAGTATTCATGTGAACGGGATGTTATACTCGGTTGGTCAGTTTCTTGGTCAGCTGTTTCTCATTGCCCCTCTTGCGAGAGGTGTATCCATGCTTATCAATAACTTCACATTCCATTGCTATGTTTATCAAAACATGTATCTGGTTTTCCAGGAAAATGCAGCTAATAGGAAAGATTTAGCTGACAGGCAAATTCACTAAAAGAGAAACTTGTTTTTAACAAAACGAGGACACTTCCAAATATTGTTTGTGTTCTTGTTTTCCTGAGAGAAAAAATAAAACCAGAGATTCTCTGGAAGAGGAACTTCCTTGCAGCCTTCAGAAGAGTTCTTTGCTGCTCTGGATATCGGAGTACTCGGCAAGTCTTTTTTTCCATTTAAAACAGCCATTGCCCCTCAGAGGGCTGAGGGGAAAAGGAAAATTATGAAATTTAGAAAACATGCATTTCTGCCTCTTGGCAGAAAACATATCTAAACAAAATGTGATTTTAGGTCTGCTTATTATTAGTTCCAACACACATATTTTTCTCTCTAAATAGCCAAACCCAGTATAATTTAGTACCCTGATGTATTCTGAAGTACGTGAAATATTTTTTCCAGATGCTTACAGATTTGAATTCTGCAGCTCTCCATCTGTTAGGAGATGTTTTATTATTTTTATTTATTTTTCAAATACAGCCCCAGCAGCTGTGCTCTCAGAAAGACCTAAACTGTCACCAAGTTCACTGTGAAACATTAAGAATGTCACAAACACTTGTTTTAATTTTACCTCAGTTATAACAGGTGTCTTGTTTTTTGCATTGGGATTTTATTTTCAAAGGGCTTTGTCTGAAACTGGCTCAGTTCTTACACCAAATCACTTAAATGGAAGGGTTAACTCGTGGGGCAGGAAGAGAGTAGGACCGTCTACCTAGGAAAAGAGAAGGCTAAGTGTGATGTCATCGATGTCTACAAATACCTGTAGGGAAGTTGCAAAGAAGACAGAGCCAGGCTCTCTTTAGTGGTGCCCAGGGGCAATGGGCACAAACTGAAACGTATGAGGTTATCTCTGAACATCAGGAAACACTTTTTCACTGTGAGGATGACTGAGTACTGGCACAAGTTGACCAGAGAGGTAGTGGAGTCTCCATCCTTGGAGATATTCAAAAGATGTCTGGACATGATGTGGCAGAATGCAACCCCGCCTCTCTGCCCCCTCTCTCCCCCTCCTTCCTTCATTTTGGAAGGAGTAGGCATGTCTCCCTCTTTCTCTGCTACTTGAGGCTAACAGCTTCTTTTGTTTGGCCCCAGAGCACCCTGGCCAGGGCCATTATGAGAAGGGAGTGCCAAGGAGCCAGTGTGGGGGATGATGGAAGGCTTCAGGGGCACCCACACCAGTGTGGGGGTGCAGAGAAGCTTCTAGAGTGCCCACAGTCAGATCTGATCAGCCAGTATAAAAACAGGATTCTCGTCGGCGACTCCGCCCATTGTGCGGGTCCCTCGGAGCACGAGCTTAGCCACTGCCACCGGGAGCCACGGGCCCCGCCCCCCTGCTCCCCGGGATGGAGACTCCGCTTGCCTTGCCGCCACGTGTGTAAGTAAAACTTCTTGCAGGATTGTGAGTATATTTATACTTTTCATGCACATTTGCACGTGTATTTTTCTTCCGTGCACACTTGCACGTGTATAAATTATTTCCTTGCACAATCACGAGTGGCCGCCGAGAGCCCCTCGCACAATCGCGAGTGTATTTTCCTCCCGTGCTTCCACATAAGCAAGTGTAGGATTCCGTGCACACTTGCACGTGTAAGTAAATTAACCCTCGCAGGATTGCGAGTGTATTATAAATTTACCCTCGCGGAATCGCGAGTGTACACTTCCCGTACTCACTACGAGTGCGTGTATCTCTTTAAAAAATAATCCTGCACCGTGTTTAGGCAAGTGTGTATTTCTCCGGGGCTCAGGGCCGGCTCCGTCATTGTTTTGAGTGAAGCCACGTGCATGCACACTGTGGACTGCCTGTTATATTAGTTGCTGCCCCCTTAATAATTTTCCTCAACTGATATCCAAACCTTTATTTAAGTCACTTTTGGAGTGCTAAAACCCTGTTTCTCACTGGTTTAATAAAGGTTGTTTTGGACTCTGTTGTCCCTTAAATTAAACTCGGGGTGCATCCGTGACACATGGTCCTGGGCAACCTGCTCGAGGTGGCCCTGCTGCAGCAGGCAGTTTGGTTCAGATGACCTCCAGAGGTCCCTTCCAACCTCAGTCCTGTTATTCTGAGATTTTATGAAATGTACCTACAGTGGTCAGAAAAATGTCATCAGTTCTATTTCAGAAAATGTATAATTTCATAGGAAAAATGTATGATGTGTTTTCTCCCCTGATCTGTAGTCTATGTGATGGACAGTCCTTCGGGAAACTGTGAACGTGAAAACACAATGTAAATCAAGAGCCAAGATAAGACATCCAAGAGGAGTATATATCTAGCATTTCATAGATTCTAGATGATATTGCATTGCCGTAGATATTTATTTTAAACTGCAGTTTACTCTAGAATTCTGTAAAGTGAATTATATTATTTTGACTGGAATTAACCTTATGCTGTACAAGAACGAACAGATTCAAACCTCAAGTGCAGCTTGAATTCCTGAAAAACATCTATTATCTGGCAGCAAGAAAAGTTGGTACCATATGACAAATATAGTCAGGATTTGCCGAATCTGGAAGGGGTAAACAAGTACCATTAACTTTCCCCCTTTTTAGGGTCCTTAACTTTATCTAGCTTCTGTTCCCCAGTGCTCACTGGTCATGGAAGAAATATGAAATCCAGATCCTACTTCTTACACCTGGAAAGAATGATGGAGGAATTAGAGTTATGTCAGATATATCAGCTGAAAATCTAGGCTGCACTGGTATTTAAAATTATTACTCAAAAATAATGTCATCCGAAAACCTTGCCTTTTTCTGTTTGACTGAATTCTGCCTTTATTTGGCAAACCTTATACCAACCAGCAGGTTAGGAAAATAGACTTCCAAAACACTCAGACTTTCTAGGCTGCTATGTAACGGGAGTTATACCACTGCCTAATACTGAAACAATTGTTTAAAGAGCTAACTGTACTGCTTTCCCCGATATATTCTAATTTCATCTTCAAATGAATTTTAAATACTATGTGTTGATTTGGAGTAGGCTAGGTAGGCTGGTGAGGTTATTATTTTGTGCAAAGTCATTTTGAAATGAGTCAAACTCACTGTCTAGCTTTTTCATGAGTCTCAAACCCTTACCAAAAAGATAAGGGAAAGTGATATTTTTTTTGAGATGATTCAGACACAGGTTGTCTGCTTATTTGTACTTTTTTTTTTTTAATACTAAATTCTGGCCGATTACTGTGAAATTTTGCTAATTAGGAAGAGCTACACAGGCAGATAAGTTCTCTGTTTCATTAAAATTACAGTGAATCTGTGGAGAGTTCTTTTTCAGAATCTTCTAATGGCCAACACAAATTGTTGGAAAGAGATCTAATCTGAGAAGTAGCCAAGCACCTTAAGAGGATAAGGACCTAGTTTTTTTCTTTTCATGTCAGTGGAATCAGTGGGAATCTGAGGTTCCTCTCACTCTTCAAGATGAAGAGTATACCCGGTCAAACTGAAGGGTTGAGCCAACCCCAATGGCTCTGGGGTCCTGGTCCATGTTCAGACTCAGGAAGGTTCAAAAATGATCCCAAGAGTGAGATTAAGACACAAACGAGGTTAGATGCCGCTAAACAATCTTATTTCATTTTTATGCCTAAAGACAGAGTAAATCTATTTTGTTTTCACACCTAAAGCTAGAGCAACAAAGGGAGAGAAATTAGGAGGAAAGTTAAGCAAGTATTCAAGAAGGTAAGCAAAAGATAAGCAAGAGATAGTCACCTCCAGGGATCCAAACGTTCTCTCCTGTGGGGCAGCTCTCAGGTTTCAGGCCTCAGTAGTACTGGCAGTTTGCAGGTCTCAGGTCCTGGTAACACTGGCAGTTTTCAGGTCTCAGGTGGTACAGGTAGCAGAGTCCAGGTCCCAGTAGGTGCTGCCAGCACCCAGTGTTTGGGTCTCAGGTCTGCCGGTCCCAAGTGACAGGTTTTGGTCCTGGTGGTGGATGGCCACACTTGCAAGTCGTAACTTGGTCATTTTATGGCAATTGGTGGCACATGTTGCCTGAGCACGCTGCAGGCCTAGTTGCAGATGTTGGTGGCTTATATCACTGGAGCTTCACTTGAACTCACACAAGCTTCAAGCATTTTTTGAGTTTTAGCAATTCACAGGGATCATGCATTTTGCACTTTAATTCACTGTATTTAGGCCTTTACAGTGGGCCAAATCAAGCAAGCAGCGTGAGCAAGCATTTTTCTGTAACAAGCAGGCCTTAAGTTTATTATTTTAGCAAGCAAGCTTTGAGACAAATAATTCACAATATCTCAGCCTTCCACACTTATGTCATGTGTTAAGGACCACCGTCTTTCACACACACTCAAACCGTATGCTGAGAACCACCGTCTCTTACAATGGCATATCACAAAAAATTTCTGGTGCTTAGCAACCTTTAGATTAAAAGTATGAATGGTTACTATGTCTGTGGTGAAGACTAGACTGAATACACTTACAGTGTCTCACACTTCATGAACCTTTTAGCTTGAGAATATTGTTATAGTGATGGCAGTATTTGAAAATGAACAATGCCACCAGCGCTGTATCTGTTCTTACATGCCGGAGTGTTAAAATCACATTACAGTCTATCATCTGATGCAGCATGTACTCTGAAAATATTGCCACAACACTTGAACAGAAGTCAGATCAAGGAATTCAGTATTGATTCTTGAGAAAAACGAAGCAGCTTGTGTAGCAATTAACTGCCTTTTCAGTGGTTCAAGTGATTCAAGGCTGTTCTGCTCCCTGTGGGGGATCTAGGTTGGGCACGGGGTGCCGCTGGAGGGTGGGGGACACTGACGTGATGCCGCCCCACCATGAGCCACTTTCATGATGGCTCCCTGTGACAACCATCTCCAAGTAGCCTGTCATGGGCAGCATGGCCACCTGAGTGAAGTAAAATGTCCACTGAGACTCCATTGCCCACAGTGAATAAGCATGATACTGAGAACGTGAGTACTGCCAGCCGCAGAAGCACCAGTCCATGCACACTCCCTGGCACTGCTGGCTCTTGGGATGCCAGCCCAGGGGGCAGCCTGGGGGCACTGGGCCCCAGGCACCTGAAGGAACATCACCCTGCAAAGGGTTGTCATGAACCCCTTATGGCTTCCCAGATTACTGATTTATCTAAAATTCATTATTTTTTAACTCCCTGACAGCGACGTTCACCTATTTAGTAGGATTTGCAGGCGTCCTTATCCCATATCTGTTGTTCCCTCTCTAACACCTTATTCCGTGTATCTTCATTCAAAGTCTCAACATACTTAAATTCATTAGCATTTATAAAACTTTCTTATATTTGTATTGTGAGGGGTTGCTGGCAGATACCCCGTGGGACACCAGTGATCTGGAAAATATCCGATGGGAGTAGCATCCTTTGAAAGAGATTGAATATAAATGAATGTGCAATAAAGTAAATGTCTTTCTACCTTATTTTGAACCATTTTTAAAATCAGATCTTGGGTAAGTCCTGAATTAAATCGTATTTCTCAAATTATTGAGGAAGAATCTTCTTTGGGAGATCATAAGTGTTGATGAAACACATTGTTTTAGCTGAATAGCCAGCCAGTGGGAGTAACAGATATTTGGTACCTTTCTGGTGGATCCTGACGATTATGTAGGACTGGACAGTGTATTACGAGCAATGACCAAAAGCATGGCAACTAGCAATATCCTGACCTCCAGTTATTTTGGAAGATTATGATTAATTTCAAAGAATTCAAATGAAAGCAGGATAGAAAACATTTTGAAGCTAATCAGAACCTGCTGTTCTCCAGCTCTGAAAGCCAAGGAGTGTTCAGTACAGCTGTAAGTGAAGCTAACAAATGTTTGTTTGCCTCCTTGCAGGTCTTGCAGTTTACCTTTTATTTAATGCTGAGATTTTCTTTATCTCTCTATACACACACACACATAAATGCCAGGACTGTATCATACCTAATTTTCCCAAAGAGAACAGGTGAAATCTGCAGAGTCATCTATAATAATCTCTTCTTTCCTTCCTTCTTCCCCCCCCCGACTTCATGAAAGCTTCTCTCACTATTGTGTGTTCTTCATCATCCTGTGTGTGCTCAGCCCAGTATTATGAGTGGTGTTCTTAAAAAAAACAGACTGCAGAGGGTGAGGATTTAGAAACATAAATTCTGATAAGAGTTGTTAAAGCTTCTGTTTTTAAAATACACCAGCATTCTTTATTTCTTTACTATTGGCATTTCACTAATACTGTATGGAAGTTCCTTCATGACTAAATCTGAGTTTTTAAAGAAAGATATCTAAGTTAAAGACACTCAGAAACAATAGCTATATTATAATATCAAGGGATTTCTGCAGTAAACAAATAACTGGTAGCAAAAAGTCAAAGTGCAAGTGAGTGAGAGGATTATCTTCCATCGGTGAGTTTAAGGGTTGATGTCACCAGCACTATGTTAGGACAGACCTTGCTGTACTATAGAATATTTAAGAGGTAAGAGGTAATAATGCTCCAATGCAAATGCCCGCTTTTTTATATTTCCTACTTGCATGAATCCCATAAAGTGGAGTGCCTTAAGGACTAAGAATGTTGTATTCAAGTAAAGATTCCATCAACAGAGGCAGGATTAGAATTTTTTTTTTTTTTTATCTGTCTCTACAATGACAATTAAATAAATGGTCTATTTTTTTTTTTTTTTTCACAAGTAAACTATTGTGGCAAAAGCTTGAACAAATTTCTGGAGCCTGCAGCATGTCCAAATTCCTGCTCGATTTGGAGTCTAATGGCACTTGTCTCCCACTTCCAGCTGAGACAGATGTTTGTATCTGCAGTTCTTCCAGGCTTTCAGTGGGACATGGACTTAGGATAAAATCTCTTGCATCCTTTGCATGTCTTAATCCTCGTACTGAAGTGCAGTGGCTTTCTGGCCCTCATTTATGTAAAGCAGTACAACAGCAATAGAGAAGATTCAGTATCACTCCATAACTTCAAACAACTGTAAGGATACTTCATATGAAAATAACTAGGATACAGGACATAAACTGACATGCCTCATCTGCCTCATTCACTGTAAAAACTTAAAATAGGATTTTCTGGACTCCAGATAAATATTGTTCTACTTGTTCAGTAAATTGACTTTATTTGATTTTTTATTTTTAGCTCAGATATGCATAGCATGGAAGATTTTTATTTGTTTTTATGCATTCGTGAAAATTCACAAGTTGATTTTTTTTCTCCCTTCTCCTTACCCAAATTCAATAAAAGTTTGATCCAGAAGAAAAGTGTATTTTGTCATAAACAGCCAGTTTAATAGTTCTGAAAATAAATTGTGAGTTGACTGAAATATTCACTATCTAGGCTTTGAGCTGTTAGAATGCAATAATGATGCTGGGAGACAAGAAATGGGATAAAAAATATTGTTTGCCCCATCATGGTGCATTGTAATTAATTTTTCAGAAAGTGTACACTTCCTTCCTTGGTAAAGTTACTAGTTACATATTTGCTTAATATTTAAAAACTGTGTAGATGGCTAACAGGATGTAAAAGGCAGTCTTCATGATACTTACTAAAAAATCTTTTTTTCCTCATTTGGCAAGCCAATGTGAACAATAATCTTATAGTAAAAGTATTAGGAGGATTAACTTAGTGACAGAAAATCAAGTTCCAATTCAAAAACCCAGATAAAAAACACTTAAATTAAGCTTGTAAGTTCAGGAAAAGTAGCACTCTGCTTAGCTCTAGAAGAATAAGCCACATCACTGTGTCCCCCTGGAGTCTGTCAATGGGGAGAGCTAACACAAAAAAGGCCGAAGATGTTTTCTAACACCAAGCTTTTGGAGTCTGAGTACTTTTATATCTGAGCTCTTTTCTTTCCCTGAATTTCACTTCCCATCTTATACCTGTAGATAAGGTCTGACCACTCAGCTGGAATCCAAAATATTTTGCTGAGAGGAAGCATCTAAAAGGCCAAAGGGAATTGATGGAAAACAGAAGAAAATTGCCACCCTTACCTCTTCCTGCTTTCTCTTCAGCGTAAAGATTGCATCCTTTAAAATGTCTAGAGTGTGATTTATTTGACTAACATAATTTTTGTATTATATGTCTCTACAGTATGAGGTAGTGACTGTAAAGTTTAGTTGTAGTCACAGGTGTTCTCATCCATGGAATTGAGCACATGATTCTTCACACGCTAAAGCTGCAAATTAAACAAATTGAACCCTAAGAGTGTTTACTGTACTCCCCTGGAAAGGAAGGGAAATGGGACTCTCAGTTCAGATAGAGATGCCTACAACACAGGCATTGAAATTTAATTATATGAATGCCACTCTTCAAGACCATGAATATGATCAAGATACCTAGGAAATCTTGCAGTCAGTGAAACACCCAAAGAAAAGGTGTGTATTTGGCCAAAGCTTTTTTTCTCAAGCTTAACCAGTCATTATTCCATACGTAAGCAACTTATTTGAAAGGAGGAAGTTTGCTAAAATATTCCCTGGGTTTTCACCCTGAATTGGTTGATATTAAAACTTGTAGATAGTAAACAGACAAGAATCCTAAAGCCTGGCTTTAATCCTTGTTTTGCAGTAATGAATCTGGCCAGAGACTTTTTTTTCCCTAAAATTATTTTCACTAGTTTTTACACTTCTAAGCTGAATTTATGAGGCAGAGTTCCCAATCTTAGAAAAACTTAAATATTAAAAGCCCTACTTTTACTTTCAACATGGTGGTGTTTTTAAGCTTCTGTCACAATGGTTAAGTATATGAAATAGATACCTTTATATGCCAGATATCCCCTGCCTTTCCGATAAGTTATAAATATAAGATGGCCAAAGAAGAAACAGGAAATGACAAAAGTCATAGAATCACAGAATCATTTAGGTTGGAAAAAGCCTTTAAGATCATTGAGTCCAACTGTAAATCTAACACAGCCAAGCCCACCACTAAGCCATGTCCCCCAGTCATGCTGTATGCTGTCAAAATAATGCTTAATGTTACTAATGTGGTTTAATGTTCACCTCTAAGAATGAGTGTCACTGAATAGCTCTAAGCTCTAGCAAGGCTACAGGTGACCCTTCAATTTATGCCTCTATTCCTTGTTCACTGAAGAGCAACACTGATCAGAAGTCGTTTCTATACAGTGACAATTTAATGACTGGACATGCAGATGTCAGGATATTTTGCCAGAACTAACTTCAAGGTCAACAAACTTCACGAAGAATGACCTGTTTAGACTAAAGACCAGGGAGACATCAAGCGGTTCTATTGGTGTTTTTTCCTGAGCAGAGGAAGGGCCTGTTGAGGAAAAAACTGATATTTAGACAATGAATTCTTCTGTTCATCTTGCAATTAGTACATCATAAGAAGAATGCAAGCCAGGGCAAGAATGAATGCTAAGTGCAGTTGAAAGACTTTGACAATCTCAGCAAGCCCACTAATTAAAGTACACTGTTAACAGTTGTTTACAGCATTACTTGTGTTTATCCTGATAATTCTGTGAGTCATGGATTTTTCCTGATCAACTATTTCATACTAGGGGCAGCTGAGTAAACACAAAAGAGAAGGATTGTGAAATCCCGCTTAAACTTGCAACACTTTGGCAGTGAAACATTTTAGTGAATAGACTATAAGTGTGAACCTATGTGCAGATATGTTATGATAAATGTATATGCTTGACTTTTCTGGCCTTGAAGGCAATGTAAGACCTTCACAGTACTTTACTTCACCAGTATGATTAAGGAAGAAAAAAACTGCAGCACATACACACACACATTTACCATAAAATTTTTAATGAGATATAAATAATCTCATCTCAAGTTACTATAAAGGACTACTTAGCATTTTGCTTATGATTTTACATAACTCATCTAAATATAGTTAATTGCAGAGCAGATTTATTTTTGTTGTGTGTGACATTTTCAGATGGTAGCTTGATCACTTTGTTTCATAATGATATCCTGCATATCTGTTTTGGTGTATCTATAAAACTTGACTCCAGCTACCTTTTCTATTCTTACATTTCAAAGCCTCTGGTATCTCTTTCAGTCCTGGCTGTGTGATGATAGTGTGTTTATATATATATATATATATATATATATATATATATACGTACACACATATATAATATCATTAGATCAGTACTTACGTCAAACGGCTTTTCAGGGTTAACAACGTCAGTATTCAGGTGGACTTATCTTTCAACTTTGCAAGCAGACAATCTATTTCTTCCCAAATTTCATTCCTTTATGGTATTCCATTCAAACCTGAAGTCATCAAAGCATATGAGCACATGCCTAAACATAGTTATGTATTTAGGTCCATTTGTACTCAGCAAATCTTTTAAGACTGTGCTTAAGCTTAACCAGTATGTTACTGAACTGAGCCCTTTTGCAGCAGGTGATGACAAGTTTTTACTTCTTAAGAGTCCTTTTACTACAGAGGCAGATTAACTTAAGAGGAAATACTCTGATGCAGCAGGATGATCATGAGCCAGCACTGTGCCCTTGTGGCCAAGAGGGCCAATGCCATCCTGGGGTGTATTAGAAGAGGGGTGGTTAGTAGGTCGAGAGAGGTTCTCCTTCCTCTCTGTTCTGCACTGGTGAGACCACACCTGGAATATTGTGTCCAGTTCTGGGCTCTTCAGTTCCAGAAGGACAGGGAACTGCTGGAGAGAGTCCAGCGTAGGGCAACCAGGATGATTAAGGGAGTGGAGCATCTCCCTTATGAGGAAAGACCGACGGAGCTGGGTCTCTTTAGTTTGGAGAAGAGGAGACTGAGGGGTGACCTTATTAATGTTTATAAATATACAAAGGGTGAGTGTCATGAGAATGGAGCCAGGCTCTTCTCAGTGACAAACAATGATAGGACAAGGGGTAATGGGTTTAAATTGGAACATAAGAGGTTCCACTTAAACTTGAGAAGAAACTTCTTCTCAGCGAGGGTAACGGAGCACTGGAACAGGCTGCCCACAGAGGTTGTGGAGTCTCCTACTCCGGAGACATTCAAAACCCACCTGGACACGTTCCTGTGTAGCCTCATCTAGGTGTTCCTGCTCCGGCAGGGGGATTGGACTAGATGATCTTTTGAGGTCCCTTCCAGTCCCTAGCATTCTATGATTCTATGATTCTGTGCAGAGGAGGGAGTGGGGATGTACCAACACAATTTATTTTTAAGTCCAAGAGAACTCATTGTGATTATTTTCATTCTGCTTATTTTGAGTTTTAGCTCAACATATATTGGATAATATTAAAAAGCTTTTTTTAATAACTATTGTCACAAAAATGAACCAAAGGACATAGTCGCTAATGGATGACAAGTGTTCTTTAGGAGATCATCCCTTGAATTGCTGTTACGTGGGGGACATAGTAAGGTATATTGTATCTCAGTTTAGTAAAGAGGTATGTATCTATTTATTACCTTCAAATGTCAATAATAAGCTTCTTCAGTGTGGTTTCTTAAAGGTGTGAGGCATATGTAATAGCACTGTCTGTCATTCCTCACCTCCCTTTTGTTATTCCATACTAACCACTTGAACCCACTAACCATTTTAAAACAAATTTAAAAGAAAGCTACAGGACTTAAAGATCTGGATTTCACAGATATTTCCTTAAAATAGGCAGCTAGAGCAAAAAGACCCTCTGTTAATGTGTCACTGTCAGAAATCCTCCAGGACTCTGGCTCTTACCAGGCATCAAAACATCCATAAAGGTGTTCAATGTGACTGAGCCTGCTCACCTATAAACTTCTCAATTAATTTCTGTTATTCATGTAATATATTTCTTCACAGTGCCAGTGTTGTTTGTCCTGCATGTCTGGGATTCTTACAGTCTAAAATATTTAAAAGTGGCTTCAAAATTACAGCCAGTGTGTTGGATCACATCACGCAAAATACCAATCCCATCACTCCCATTTATGATTCCTTGCTGAACCACATCTTTCATTTATTCTTATATTATCCAAGGGATCCATTTTTCTTTCACAGGCATAGTAAGCATGAATCCATATCCTCTCGAGATACTCCCTCAACACAAAAAGCATAAATGTGTTAGAAACGACGAAAGGACCTTGTAACGGTCATGTAGGAATTAGGGCTTCTCACCCTTAAAAAGTGGCAGGATCAGTAGCCCACCTGAAGTCCATCTACACCAACGCACATGGCATGGACAACAAACAGGAGGAGCTGGAATCCATTGTGCATCAGGAAGACTATGATATAGTTGTCCTCATGGAACCGTGGTGGGATGACTTGCACAACTGAAGTGCTGCAATGGTTGGCTACAAACTCTTTAGAAGGGATAGGCAAGGAAGGAGAGGAAGTGGGGTAGCCCTGAATGTTAGGGAGTGTTTTGATTGCCTAGAGCTTAAGATGGTGAGGGTAGGGTTGAGTGTTTATGGGTAAGAATCAGGAGAAAGGCCAACAGGACAGATGGTGGTAGTCTGTTACAGACCACCTAACAAGGGTAAAAAGGAAGACGAAATATTCTATAAACAGCTGGGAGAGATTGCACAATTGCTAGCCCTCATTCTTATGAGGGACTTCAAGTTACCAGATGTCTGATAGAAAGACAATACAGCAGAGAGGAAACAGTCTAGGAGGCTCCTGGTATGTGTGGAAGACAACTTCCTGACACAGCTGGTCAGTGAGCCAACTAAGGAATGTGAACCGCTGAATCTGTTCTCTGAAAACAGAGAATAACTTGTGGATGATGTGGTGGTCAGAGGCATAGCGATCATGAAATAATAGTTTTTTTCAGTTATTGGAGAAGTTCGGGGGGTGTTTAGCAGGACTGTTATTTTGGACTTCCAGTGGGCAGACTTTGGCCTCTTTAGGGTACTGGTTGGCAGAGTCCCTTGGGAGGCAGCTCTGACAAACAAAGGAGTCCAGGAAGGCTGGACATTTTTCAAGAAGGAAATCTTAAAGGTACAGGAGCAGGTCATTCTCATGTGTTGAAAGATGAGACGTCAGGGAAGAAGACCAGCCTGACTGAACAGGGAGTTTTGTCTGGAACTCAGGAAAAAAAAGAGAGTTTATGACCTTCGGAAAAGGAACAAGCAGCTCAGGAGGACTACAAGAATGCCATGAAGTTCTGCAGGTAGAAAATCAGACGGGCCAAAGCCCAAATAGAAATTAATCTGACTGCTGCTGTAAAAGACACTAAAAAAGGATTCTATAAACACATTAGCAACAAAAAGAGGGCTAAGAAGAATCTCCATCCTTCATTGGCTGAGTGTGATCACTTGCGGCCCCACCTCAAATACTGTGTTCAGTTTTGGGGGCCCCTCACTACAAGAAAGACATTGAGGTGCTGGAGAGAGTTCAGAGAAGGGCATCGAAGTTCATGAAGTGTATAGCAAACACGTCTATGAGGAGCAGCTGAGGGAACTGGGGTAGTTTAGCCTGAAGAAAAGGAGGCTGAGAGGGGACCTTTTTGCTCTCTACAACTACCTGAAAGGAGGATGTAGCAAGGTGGGTATTGGTTTATTTTCCCAAGTAACAAGTGATAGGATGAGAGCAAATGGCCTCAAGTTTCACCAGGTGAAGTTTAGCTTGGATATTAGGATAATTTTCCTCATAGAAAGGGTTCTCAAGCATTGGAACAGGCGTCCCAGGGAAATGGTTGAGTCACCATCCCTGGAGGCATTTTAAATGTGTAGATATGGTGCTTAGAGACGTAACTTAATGGTGTATTTGGCAGTGCTAGGTAATGGCTGGACTTGATGAACTTAAAGGTCTTTTCCAATCTAAAGGACTCTATGATTCTATAATAAGTCATTTTTTGAGACTCTGTAAGTGTACAGATATTAGTGTAAAACCAGAAACCTATTAAAACTTCATTACGAAATTCAAGTCAAATATTCCATTGGAAGAGTACTCTATAATAAAATCATAATAATTCCCATCCTATGGCATCATTACTGGCAAAGGTTACGTCTACCGTCATATTAAAGCAAGTTCTACTCCATTACGTGATTACAGAAATAATGTCTGTTTGATCAACAGGTCTGCACTGTGAAAAGATAAGAGATGCATCAGAGTACAGTGACAAGAATAAAAACTTTTTTTCTTTCTCCCATGATCTAAGTTGTATACTGCATATAAAGATTTAAAGATAATACATGAGATTACCACAAAAGGAGCTTATTCTGTTCTCAGATCTCTGACTGCTGAATGATGGAAGGAAAAGCTGTTAGGAGGAGGGGATGGAGAAGAATCTCAAGAAGCAGTTAAAATGTCTGATTTTTTTATCCACAGGTAATGTCTGCCAAGCCTTCCTTTTTCTGATATATTCTTGTCTCTTAGGTACTCTATATTAATCACAGAATCACAAAATCACAGAATGATTGGGGTAGAAGTCTAGTCCGACCCACCTGCTAAAGCAGGCTCACCTAGAACAGATTGCACAGGAATGCATCCAGGTGGGTTTTTGAATGTCTCCAGAGAAGGAGACTACACAACCTCTCTGGGCAGCCTGTTCCAGTGCTCTGTCACCCTCAAAGAAGTTTCTCCTCATATTGAGATGGAACTTCCTATGTTTCAGTCTGTGCCATGTTGTTGGGTATCACTGAAAAGAGTCTGATCCCATCCTCTTGACATCCACCCTTGAGATATTCATAAGCATTGATGAGATCCCCTCTCAGCCTTCTCTTCTCCAGGCTGAACAGACCTAATTCCCTCAGTCTTTCCTCATAACAAGATGCTCCAGACCCCTGATGATCTTTGTAGCCTGAGGCTGAACTCTCTCTAGTAATTCCTTGTCCTTCTTAAACTGGGGAGCCCAAAACTTGATGCAGTTCTCCAGATGCAGCCTCACCAGGGCAGAGTAGAGGGGGAGGATAACCTCCCTTGACCTGCTGTCACACTTTCTGTAATGCACCCCAGGATACTGTTGGCCTTCTGGTCCACAAGAGCATGTTGCTTGCTCGTGGTCAACCTGTTGTCCACCAGGACTCCCAGGTCCTTCTCTGCAGTGCTGCTTACCAGCAGGTCCACCCCTAACCTGTGCTGGTGCCTGAGGTTATTCCTCCCCAGGTGCAGGACCATACATTTGCCCTTGTTAAACTTCATTAGGTTCTCCTCTGCCCAGTCCTCTAGCCTGTCCAGGTCTCACTGAATGGCAGCACAGCTTTCTGGTGCATCAACCACTCCTCCCAGTTTTGTATCATCAGCAAACTTGCTGAGGATACATTCAATCTCTCATCCAGGTCATTGTTTAATAGGCTAAACAGGACTGGACACAGTACTGACCCATAGAGATCCCCACTAACTACAAGCTTCCAACCAGACCCTGAATCCTCTGAGCTCTGCCAACCAGCCAGTTCTCAGTCCATCTCACTGTCCATTCATCCAATCCACACGTCCTGAGCTTGCCCATGAGGATGTTGTGGGACACAGTATCAAAAGCCTTGCTGAAGTTAAGGTAAACAACATTCACTGCTCTCTCCTAAACTATTCAGTCAGACATGTTATCACAGAAGGCTATCAGGTTGGTCAAGCATGGTTTCCCCTTGGTGAATCCATGCTGACTACTCCCAATAACCTTCTTTTCCTCCACATACTTGGAGATGACATGCAGATTGAGTTGTTCCATCACCTTTTCAGGGATGAAGGTGAAGCTGACTGGCCTGTAGTTTCCTGGGTTGTCCTTCTTGCCCTTTTGGAAGACTGGAGTGATGACAGCTTTTTTCCAGTCTCCAGGCACCTCTCCTGTTCTCCATGACCTTTCAAAGATGATGGAGAGTGGCTTAGCAATAACATCTGCCAGCTTTCTCAGCATTCATGGGTGCATCCCATCAGGGCCTATGGATTTGTGGATGTCCAGTTTGCCTAAACGACCTCTAACCTGATCCTACTCAACCAAGGACAAGTCTTCCTTTCTCCAGATTTTCCCTCTTACCTCCAGGGTCTAGGATTCCTGCAGACCAGTGTTAGCAGTAAAGACAGAAGTAAAGAAGGCATTCAGTATCTCTACCTTCTCTGTATCCCCTGTCACCCAGGCATCCACCTCATTCAGCACTAGACCTACATTTTCCTTAATCTTCCTTTTGCTGTTTTTGTACATTAAGAAGCCCTTCTTGTTGTCCTTGACATCCTTCACTGCCTCCCTGCACACTGTAACAGTAACCTTATATTCCTCTCAAGTGGCCTGTCCCTTTTTCCACATTAGATAAACATCCTTCTAGCATTTTGCTGCATAAAAGTTACCATGTGCCATGGCTTGTTTGGCTGTGTCCCTCTGCAGAATGGCCAACTGGCAGCTAATTCACAGAATCACTTTTCAAAGTGACCATATTTAGGCACTGAATTCTACTTGCCTCCTCCAGCTTGCAAAATTAATTTAGATCTCTCCATTTCACCCAGCTGCCAGTTTTCATAAGCAGGATAGGGACTTCATGTTTCTGAGATTCCTATTCTTCTGTCAAATCTTGCTGAAATTGACAAAGTTCAAAAGTAGCTGACATCTGTGATGGATGAAGACAGGGCACAATCACCTAAGTCTTGTTTCATATGGAAACTGAACTTTAAAAAACAAAATGTTAGGTGAAATAGAAATATTTTCTGTTTCACTTTTATAAACTGAATGTATTTGTCAGTGCTATGATGCAATGAATATGCAATCATGCAAACTTTAAAGTCACACAGGGTTAAATTCTCCTAGAAAAGAACAGTGTGATGTAAAAGTGAACAATATATTAGAATAATTACTGAATATTCCATATAGTAAATACAGCCCTTTTAGCACTGGGGAATAATAAATAACTGCATCTAAATAAGCTCCTTCTTCTGTCAATTGGAAAGATTTCTGTCTTAAATAGAGTCAGGAAAAGCCTAGGATACAATAGTTTCTGAATAGTAATTTATTAGTAATTAATACTGCTTACCACTAAGTTAGATAGAATTCTGTCAGAATTCTTAACTATTAATATCATGAAGTTTAATAAACATAATATTTTTTTCTCATTTTTATGCTTAAAACAACATGGCATTGTTTTGTGTCAAAATCAAGTAGAACTTAACAAGGAAAACTTGTTAAAGGCGGTGGAATGCTCTGCTTGCAAACATGTTCAAAACTCAACATGGGAATCTTAACAGAGATGCTGTCAGAAGCACTATATCCCCAGCGTCACACAGGTCTTCTTAGTCTTTATTATGAGTGTATCTATCACAGAGGTTGCAGGTATGACAACATTTATATTTGAGCAATAAGCCTCTTTAGAACAGTCATCTTCTGTCTGATAAATGCTTCAGACTTGTGATCTCATCTCCTGACTCTGGCTTGCCATCCTGATCCTGTGTATTAGCTTTTGACACTTCGGTTTCTTCCCACTCCTAGTTCCTGACCTTAATCATCAGGCAGGACAATCTAATCCTTGCCCTGCTTACATCTGTTATAACCATTAAACTTTTTCTGTTCCCCAACATGGTATAATGCAATTTCCCTGATTAAAAAATAAAAAATTATGCAGCGTACTTTTATGATGGAAACCTATTTGCACACTAAAGGTAAAATCAGAGTTTTAAAAATAATTCTGCTGTATCCTTAAATGATACAGTTTCACCGGCTAAAATGTAACTGAAAAATGGAATTGGATACATAAAAATAAATTGTTAAGAAATACCAGACAGATTTAAATCTAAATCCCTACATCTATTAGTTCCACTTTGGTATTTCTCAGTACCTGTCCACTATAGGGGGAAAGAAGCTCCTGGAATTTTGAGGACAGCTAGCAAAAGTTTCATTTTTCTTCTGACTAGGTCATAAGATTATTTTGGTTTCTTGTACAGTTAAAAAAAAATGTTTTATCAAGTGGTTTCTCCAGATGAAAAATAGCTTTTGGTAACACAGATATTAGCTATCTTTTCCCCAGTTTTATCATCTTTCTGTTAAAGGATTCATGCCTGAAATTATTAATAAAATAAGGCTTATCCTGAGTAGCTCTTAGGCCATTTGTCATTTCGGTCCCTAGCCTGGAGGAATCTGAGTGACAGACAGGAGGAGGGGGAGGATTGTCTTATGCTGCTTGTAAGTACTATTGCAGGTGACTATGTTTGTCACTGGCTTTAAGGTTTTGTATTAAAAGGTAGCTTTACATTAGAAGTTGTGATGGATAGGTATTGTCTTTATTTGGGGGATCTATCTACTTATTTATTTATTTATTTGAGATCATAAGGATATATTTGTGTAACATGCAAAAATGATAACTGGCCAGTTCATGCTATATAGACAAGGGGGAAACTGCATATTCCCTTGGAACCAACTAGGTTCTCTCAGGGAAAGAAACATTTTCACATCAGCTGTTAGTATGTCCTTACTTTATGCTTACTGGCATTTAAAGAACAACCAATATGGAAAGTGAAGCACCAAGAACAGTAAGAAGACACTCTTAAGCTTCTTTCCTTTCATCCCTTGCCATTTGCAAGCAAGGATGATGCCATTTAACCTGAATGGTCAAGTTAAAAATGGCCAAATGATAGAAAGGGTATGCACTAGAAATCATAGAATACCACAGGTTTAAGTAGCAAGGTGATAATGGCAGTAACCAGACACTTCTCCTGCCTGTGTCTCTGAGGGAACATGGAGTGCCTAAATAGACTCACATCTGGAGGTGGAAGATTAGTGAAGAGTTTATTGCTAGTAGAAGAACAGAACATATTTTCATTATTATTTTTCTGTTCTCTTTCTTCCTTTCCAGTGGTTCTGTGACAGTAAATAAGAAAGAACTGCATTGGGACTATAGAAATCGTTCTCTTACATAATATTTAAAAAATAAGATTTGTGAATCAAAATCTAATATGTGTTACAAAACAGTGCACAGCTATTCTTAAATCCCTTTTGTTTTCAGATTTTCAAAGGTATTAATGTATCTAAAAATGCTAATGAGGGGGTTGGGTCTGTTCAGTGTTTGATTTTTATCCATCTCATAGTGTCTAATATTTATGTATTCTTTTCAGTCCTAACATCCATGGAGTTTGGATTCCAGGTAACTGAGTCATCTGGTGATTTTTAACAATCTATCCAGTTAGGGAGAGAGGGGGCAGGGTATGTGTAAAGAATGTTAAGTGCTGTATGCAAGTAAAATATGGAATTTAACATTATCATTATTTGATATAATTAGACTTTCCAGTAACCATGAATTAGCTGACAGCAGGTCATGTTTAATTGAATATTTTAAAATTCTCATACTTTAGCATTTTATTGGCTAATGTCACTATATTTAAGTGCCTGTCAGTATTTTCATTCTGAACCATATTTTGGAGTTTAATTAAGCAGTATCTCTACTGTTCTAAATTTTGTCAGGCTGAGAACTGGCATACAGTCTAGATAGAAAATATTTCACGACATAATGATGGCCCCAAAAGAACTGAAGCAACCAGACAGGATATGCATCTAAGTTCTCAAAGTACATTTCCTAAGAGCAAAATATAAAGAAGGCAAAGTGAATGAAGTTTTTGTGGTTTAGATGTTTTCTGTCTTGTTGTTTGGGTTTTGTTGGCTTTGTTTGTTTGTTTGTCTGTCTTTTTTCATGTAACTTAACAAAAGTGCAGCATAATCAGTTAAGAGGTGAACAGGATTTAAAAAGCAAAACCAAAATCAGATTGTTTGAGGAGGATAATTGTCTGTGTGTTATAGTGGAGACCTTCCCCTGTTCCCCAGAAACAGCAGGTCTATTAAGTAACCTAAAATCTACACAGTCAGCACTTTATGAGCTTATACAATCAAAGTGCAAAATTCATAAAGAAGTCACACAGGAAAAGTGGTATATAAATTCTGTTGCAAATATATCTTCAGGGATTTGTGGTGTCATTTAATAACCTCTGATATCATGATAACTCTTGCAATACGAGAAAATTAATTTTAACCTTTGGAGTTTACATTTAAGCTGTATCTTCAGTCACCTTTTCCTGGAAAAGAAGCAGATTCTCAGTCTATACCAGGTTGAAACAAAACTGCTAAAATTATGAAAGAAGATGCTATTCTGTAGTTGTGTTATATGGAAGGTCTATGTCCAGTCTTGAAAGCTGAGTAGAAAGTTCTTTTATATTAATCTAGGAACAGAATTGAACTTCCAGTACCAGTAGATGAGGCCTGTCCACCTTCAGTTCCAAATCCACCTACAGCACCATTCTGACATACAATACTTGCCCAAGTTATTCTACAGTGGCTCTAAAAGAACAGTACAGTAGTGAAGACTACTGCATTACAGATGTTCCACCAGTGCAGATGCTAGAAGACTGGTGAATTGGTAAGATACATACAGAACTAAAGGTGAATTATTTCAGCATATGGTGTGAAATCTGTCAAACAAGGATGTTAAACCAGATGGTATTAATATGTCCAAGAAGGATTTTTAATAAGAAAACATTAACTGAAAAAGGTCTTGACTGAATAGGTGTAGAATAACAGGTGTATGGAGGGGGTTTAGGTGTCTTTGTTGTTGTTGTTTTGTTTGTTTGTTTGTTTTTTAAGAAGAAAAGGCAGAAAAAGGGTACAGGCTTACAGAGAGTGGTTTGTGGTTGTGTTCCGTTTTTTAAAAAAAAGATCACGGTTGATTGCGACAACAAAATTACTTTGAAGGAGCACAGGACTCGGTCAGAAAATACCTCTTCAACAAGAGTATGTATATTTCTGAAATATAGCATATGTTTGACTTGTCACTTCAAATTTCTTCCAAAAAAAAACATTCAGGGTAATTTTAACTTGTTGTTTGTTCTGTCAGATGTTCTATTGCCTGTCTCTGTAGTTCTAGTGATATGTCTGATTGGGTTGTCCATAACTCACGGAAAGATTTTTTTGTCATTGTTGGTCTTTTCTCTATTTGGTTTACATGGTAGCAGGGTGGGCTACAGGGATAGGTTCTGATATCAGAAGCTTCCCCCTTGTTGGACACATCCAGTTCCAGAAGGTTCCAAGACAATCATGTCACTGGCCAAAGCTGAGCCTGGAAGCACCTTTGTGATACCATAGTTAAAGGGTAAAAAAAGGCTGTGAAATAGGAGCTAGGACAAAAGAGTGAGAATATGTGAGAGGAATAACTCTGCAGACACCAAGTTAGTGAAAAAGGAGGTGGTGGAGGTGCTCCAGGTGCTGAAGCAGGGATTCCCTTAAAGCCCATGGTGAAATCCATGGTGAAGTAGGTTGTCCCCCTTGCAGCCCACAGAGATTCACAGTTGTCATGGTTTAACCCAAGCTAGCAATGTAACCATGACAGCCGCTCACTCACCCCCTGCCCACTACCCCAAATAGGGGAAAAAATCAAAAGGGAAGGAAGAAACTTGAAGCTTGAGATAAACAAAGTTTAATAAAATAATAAAATAACACTAACACACTGCTACTACTACTAATACGTATAAAACGGAAATAGAATATAAAATAGAAGATACCTAATACAATTCCTCACAAACGCCATCTGCACTGAGCAGTCAGTCCCAGAAGCAGCACCCTGATCCCAGAGACAGAGAAAAAGGCAGAAAGGCCCAGAGGCCTCTGCAAAAAGGCGGGATGGCAAAAGGCTGAACTAAAGAAACTCCCAAACTGAACTCCACCAAAATGGAGAAGAAACAGAACAGGTCTCCACCCCTGTCTATTCCACCCCTAGCCGGAAGATCCTGACCCTCCTTAAATATGACATGTGACGCTAATGGCCTGAGGTTCATCAATGGCCTTGTAACTTGGGCAAAGTAAGAGTGGAAAACGTAGGCATGATGTACCCTGCCAAGTCTTTGGGCATTCGTAATAATGAAACAGGGAAACATAAGTAACCAAAAGTCACCTGAATTGAGATAGATGGTGTTAAGCATGCACAGGGGTTCTGGCTGGATTTCCCACTGCAGCTGGAAAGCCCTACAAATGTAAGGCCTGCTGACTGAAATGCGGAGTCCTAGCCCTCAGCTGAATAGCAATGAGTAATGGGAGCTGCAGGCAGTGGTGGTCTCTTTATGACAACAGTCACCCCTGCAGCGCACAGTGATTTTGTGTAGTCAGGCAACTATACAGCCAAATACAGCTGGACACAGACCTCCATTAAAACTGCTCTCTCATCTTCTTGCTTTTTTTTGCCTGTGTGTGTTGTATGACCCACTGCCCCGAGTTCCCTCCTTTCAGAGACTCAGCAAATAGATTGGATGCGATTTGCTGCCCTGATTTGCCTACCTCTGACAGAAGTCAGAAAATCAATAGTTGGTAGCCAGGTCGTCCTACTGTTCTTACTCTGTACCTTCTCTTTCAGAACACAACCCACAATAATATTGCTCCCAGTGCAGGGAACTTGCATGGATCTACATCACCAGCCTCTACTTGACAAGAGCTTCTTTAGACCTGCTAACAAGGAAAAGATTCAGTCTACTTCACCACATAGTCTGCAAATGTCGTCCAGAAAAAGGAGAAATGCTGAGATGCTATGTGGTAGTTGAGTGTGATATGTGTTAGTGGTATGACATCCTGTTTGTGACCTCATGCTTTTATCAAGGTACCTTGGAGGTGCTGGCTGGCTACCTAAAGGAGTTGCATATAAATACGATATATCTGCAGTGGGTTATGGGATGCATGAATAAAATTGAATAGAAAACAGATTGCAATCCAGCCACTGTATCAAATGATGTAGTCACTGCCCTACGTGTGATGACTAATCTCATAAAAATGCATAAATACAGTCTAAGTAGACTAAATTCTTGTTTTCACGTGATCTGAAAATATGCAGATCTGATATTTGTCAGTGTCTGACTGCAGTCAAAGCTGGCAGGATCTAGAAAGGAAAGTTTGACAAATGTTGAAGTCAAGAATGAGTTCAGTGACCCAGAGAATAGAATGGAAGAGAATTTTCTTGTGAAGAAATCAGGTAACTGTGTTGTGCCTTTGTGACTTGTTTACCAGGTGATTTTTTTTTTTTTTTTTGGTTTGGTTTTCTTGTGACTCTCGGAGTCAGTTTATGAGCAAATTGAATTGTTCATCACTCATTCACTATTGAATGATCATTCATAAATCTGAATGGGACATACTTTTTTTGTGTGTCACTGAATGTATGAAATTTGCTTAATTAGGAAAAATAGGAGCAAAAAAGCATGACTAAACTGTGAGAAATAATATATTTTAAGAAATAACAATTGTATGTGTAGGTTAGTTGAAGCACTGTTGTTAAAGGAGATTTTTTAAATTATTATTTATTTTACCTTATCAGTCTCCCAGGGCAGCAGGGCAGGGAAACATTGCATTTGTTTACATAAAACAATTTAATTTACAACTAAATTACAAAGAATGGCACTGGAAGAAAACTATTGTGAACGACCATTCTGGATTCATTTTTGTAAGTGCCTGCAAGATTGTTAAAGTCCAGTTAGCAGAATTTAGTCTTCTAGAACCCAAGAAAGTCTAGTAGCATCATATTTCTCTCTAATCAGAATGTATGCATGGCATCCTTCCAGCTAGTTTATTCATCACTGCTGAAATGCTAGACATTGTGCATTGGGGACGACTTCTATTAGAAGAGAAAAAGGAAAAAATAATTTAAAAAACTTTATCAAATCCATGGGTCTCTCTCTGTCAAAGTGGCATTCTATTAAAAAAAAAAAAAAACAACAAACAAACAAACAAAAAAAACCAAACAAAAAACAAACACACAAAAACCAAACCAGTAGTAATAATTTATTTGTACCAACAGGCTGACTTTATAGATTTTACCAGAATAGTTAAGTACTCAGCACATCATACTTCATCTACAGTAACAGAACTATTTAACTCAAAAGAAAATGTAGGTAGTTTTTTCATCTTGCCGTGCTGTCTTAATAAGTGGCCTAGAATCTCTATTGTGCATTGCCCAGCCCTGGTAGAAAACAAATATACTTGCTTTTAGAAATTTGAAGAGGGTTTTTCAGTAGTGTAAACCATAGGAATTTTTTAGATGTAGTTCTCTAGTTTAGATATACCAACTGAATTAATTATCACTCTCTGTAGTATGGTATTAGAGATTATCCTTTGAGCTCATACTTGCCTAAATCACTGTTTTCCTGAAAATTCTTTGAAGCAGCTTTATACCAAACAGCTTTGGTCAATTTGCATTGGCCAACAGCCAAACTGCCACACATCTATTCCATTACCGCCCCTACCTCACCTCCAAGGGATGGGGTGGAAAACAAAAAAAGAACAAGAATGCAAAAGCTTGTAGGTTGAGATAAAGGCAAGGACATCCCTTACCAATTACCATCATAGGCAAAACAGATTCTACTTGGGGAAAATTAATTTATTGCCAATTAAAAGAGAGTTGCATGATAAGAAATAAAGGCAAACACTTCCTTCCTCCCCCCTGCCCCCCGTCCCCTTCCTTCTTCCCTGTACCCATGCAGGACTCCATCCTGTATTTATTATTTTACTTTCTGTTCACGTGAATGGTCGTACGTATATGGAGTGTTTTATAGCTATTAATGTCTGTACTGCTGTCGAGGGTTAAGATTGCGGGGTGACAATAAAACCCTGGCAGATGTATTGTTAACCTCCTCTCCCCCCGCCACTTCCCCCTTTTTGCCCTTCCCTCTCCCCCCTTCCCACTAAGGACAGGCGATCGGGAGGGAAAGAAGAACAGAGAGAAGAGAGTTGGAAAAATTAAAGATGTTTTACTAATGCTACTAATAAGAATAGAGAAAATAATACAAAATATACAAAACCAATCTTGAATGTCTCAGCAACTGCAGAGCAGGCCACCAAAGCCCTGGATTAGACTCTGCAGCCAAGCGGAGCTGGATTCAGTCTCTCACTAGGCCTCAGTTCTCAGGGACGACCAGCAAGATCCTCTCCTAAGGTCGGCCATAAGCAGAAGGGCAAAAGGGAAAAGGGACGAGATCCTTGTGATCTCCCACTTTTATATGAAGTATTCACGTGAATGGAATGTTATACACAGTTGGTCAGTTTCTTAGTCACTTGTTTCTCGTCGCCCCTCTCGCGAGATGTCCATCCATGCTTATCAATAAGTTTGCATTCCATTGCTAGGTTTACCAAAACATGTGTCTGGTTCTCCAGGAAAATGCAGTTAATATGAAGGCTTTAGCTGACAGGCAAAATTCACTGAAAGAGAAACTTGTTTTTAACAAAATCAGGACAACTGCATTAAACTTCTTACACTAGAGCTAAAAACATGCTCCCATTATGTGAAGCTTACAGGATTATTCTAGATAAGACTCAGATAGAGGAGAGAGGGGGAAAGGGATAGCTGGGGTTTATTTACATAGCTTCATTGTGTGTAAATTTTGATTGTATTTTGCTTTTGATTTGTATTTTGGAGGGTTTTTTCTTTGTTGTTGAGAGTGAAGATGGTTGGTGGGCTTGGGACAAGTTTGAAGAACAGCTTTAAACATAATCAGAATGATAGAGAAGACCATGAAAATAATTTAATTTGACCTTTGTGTGGCACAGACACATTGCATCGCTTTAATAGTTTCATGATGTCTTATGGGGCAGTAACTTGTAACTTTGTGGCCTTTGATATGTGATGGGGAAAAGCTGAATACCGCTGCAGCTGCCTCTTAAGGCAGTTGTCTCTAAAACAACTCCAGAATGAAATCCTCAAGTCACAGCTGAAGTAGGCTAGACATGAGTAGAACAGGACTTCAAAACAAGAAAAATTTAGCTGGGCCATGATTGGTTTTATTTGGAGGAAGATTACCTTAAAGCAAAAAAGGTTGTACTAAATGAAAGGATCCTCACAGGACCCTTTCCATAATGTGCCTCACCTACCACAGTTCATGAACTCACTTCATCTTCCTTAAATTTTGTAAACTGAGTTTAGACGGAGGGTCTTTTAAACACTAAAAGCTCTTGCACATACTCATACAATGTCTAAACTCTTACTTGCTGCTAAACTTTGGGCATGTTTTTCAAAACAAGCAGCTTGCTATTTTCCCCTTGTGCCCTTCCTCCAGGAAAAACTAAACAGATAGTCAGAAAGAATTAAGAATAATGATGGAAGCTCAAGGTACCTCTGAGGCCAAGAAGAGATCAACAGTCTTCTAAGATAGGAGTGAAGCCTCAGTTGTTCTGTGATGATTCTGAAACTGATCATAACAGTTTGAACTTAATCCCATAGTTGTTAGGGTGAGGGCTTTTGTTTAAAATATTACATTTGTTTTCTTAAAAAAAATTTCTGACATTTTAAGCTAAAGAAAATTTCACCTACATAATGTGTACTGAAATCTATTGGACCTTTGTTTACTCTTTATACTAGAAAAAAATCTATCAGGGGACTAGGACAAGACAGTGTTGCAACAGCTTTCTCTGAAATGAATGGGATGAATAGCTTTTAGAAGATTGTATCGTTTGCTTTTTTTTTTTTTTTTCTTTTTAAATTGGACTTTGGCTCTCTTGTCAAGTAAAATAATGTAAGATTGTACTGAGAAGAGCTCTACTTGGTTTTGGTTTTTGTTTGTTTGTTTGTTTTTAATTGAATTCAAGTGAGAAAGCCTCTAACAACTTTAAGTGATATCATCCCCGGCCAGAGCCCCGATCTTTAAATGAAGTGCTTATAAAAATTTCAAGTACTCTAGTTATTTTAAGCCAGTGTATGCTGTAATGCTCAGAACCCTGATTGCTTCCAAATTTCACTTCCAATACATTTAAATTGCTTTGTGCAATGCAGAGTTATTTAAAATTACTGGAGTCCTTTAAATTCATATTGAAATGCCTATAAAATTTGAAGTCCTCCAATAATTTTAAATCACTCTGCATGTTGTACTGCAATTTAGAAAGCCCACACCCTACTTTCATGCTAGGTGTTGCTGATAGTGAGATGACAGTTGTCTTTGCTATGACCTAGGGTTAAATAGCAGTAAGCCTTGTTCTGTCTCAAATAGAGTTAATTTATTGGCAACCTTAGTAATTATTTGTACCTAGGCTAATGGACTGAATTTCTAGGACAAGACAAAGCCAGATAGGTGACAAAGTACATCTCCTGGCAGCCTAAGAGCTATCTATGACCCTTGTTGCTTCTTTTCACTCCTTCATGCCTTCTCAGGTGTGCTACATAAAGTCCTGAACTGGATAGAAGAACTGCTCCCAGGTAAGTAAGAACAGTTATATTTTTTTCCAAGCTGTCACTACTACTGAAAGAAATGTCAACTAACTCTACCCTTTCTTTTGTTCCAGAGTAAATTTTCTACCACTAGAAAAATTCAGGTCCAACTGGAACAGCTACTGGTACTTATTAACTGCCTAAGAACTTTTTTATTTAATGAAACAAAGAAGCGAATTTGGCATATAATCACATTACCTAAAAATGAATAAGGATAACTAAATACAGTGAAATGTTCATTTGTTTATCATTTTTCTTAAAAGAAAGTTCATATTTATTACTTCCAGCATATAAATTGACTCCAGCAGGCACCCAAGCAACACATAGCTGTTTACTTATTCTGTACCCCCCAGCACGAAAGTGGGGAAGAACAAGAAGAACAAAAGCCAAAAAAAAGAACAAAAGAACAACAAAAAAAAAAATGGATCAAGATAAAGATAGTTTCATAAGGAAAGAGGAAGAAAAACAAGTGATGCAAAGGTAGCCACTCACCACCTCTGACAGACTGATGGCCAGCCTGTCTTTGAACAATGACTACCTACCCAACATTGCTCCCTAACACCCTCTCTCCTGAGTTCTTATTGCTAAGCATGATGTTACATGATGTGGAATATCCCTTGTCAACCCGAATCAGCTATCCAGTTGCATCCCCTCCTAAATGCTTGTCTATCCTCAGCCTACTTGCTGGGAGGGTGCAGAGGGGGAAAAAGTCAAAGTCTTGCTGCTGTGCGAGTCCTGTTCAGCCTTAGCCGAAACATTGCTGTGCTATCTAAATTGTTTTAGTCAAAATTCCAAACCAGAGTTATATGGAAGATAAATCAAATTGTGTTATTTGTCCACAAATTAAGATTTTATATGGCTCAGTTATATTTAGTCTTACCCATTTCTTTGTGTGCTTCATAAATAAAAGCAGCATTCTGTAACTCACTCTTTTCAAGTTTGCTTGGTAAATTACAAAACACTCCAGAAGTGAAAAAAAATGTTGGGGACATGTGAAATAAATAAAAGACTGAAAAAATCTGCAGCACAAATCAGTCTTGTCTTCTTCCCTGAAATGTTTTTTTTTTTTTGTTCTGTACATGACAGCAGAAGAGCAGAGATGAATTAAGAAAATATACCTGGAAACATGGAGACACATTCAAATGAAGAAAGATTTAAAACATGGGGTATTAATGTAATGGGGACATGGAAATGAGAAAATGTAAATCCCCAGAATAAGCAGAGTTTTAAATAGGGTGTACCAATCAAAAGTATTTCAGGCTGATTCTCAGTTGGCATCTCAGTTAATTATCTTCCCATTGGTGCAGCCACTGGGTAGGTAACAAGTGTTGAAGCCTGGGAAGGGAAAGCTGATCATTTTCATTTCCTGCAAAGAGTTGCTGTTGCTGGCTTCTTGTTTCAAAATTAATGTTTCTGCTATTTGGTGATTTTCTTAGGCTAGGGACCATGTAAATTTCTAGTCTTCTGAGGTGTTGAAACAATAAATTTATTTAAATAGGATTCTTCTTTACTACCTTCCATGAGCAGATCTGATGGAAAAAAGCTAAATGGACTATCATGCTGCTTCTCTGCACACAGAGGAATTAAGAACCTGTGGAATCACATGCAGCTGCAGCTGCCTGATCCTGAAGCACATCCCTGTGCAGCTCTTGCCAAATTTCTGCCATTCTACTCGGAAAGCTTCACACCAGATAGAGGAGGTGATATTTAGAGATGAGGCATATGTGTTAATAAGTGTAATTGATAGTGTAGACTCTATTGTTGTGTGTGCACAGGAAGTTTTATGGCAAATTCTTGCCTTTAGGATCATATTTTTCTAGAAATTTCATAGCAGCATTGTGCAGGCATAGTCAGCGTTCTAAGTAGCAGTCATTGATCTGTCAGTTATTCCTGGCTGTGTCTTCAAGATGCTTTACTTTTTAAATGGACTTAATTTTCAAAAACTGAGTTTAGCAAACAGTCTCCAGCACAAAGATACGAAAGAGGTGTTTCTAAGGTCTGTTTATTTGAATACCGGGATTTGCTAAAGTAAGGATAGGAATTAGCCTATCTGAGGTTTTGCTTGGTTTTGCTGTTGTTTTATTGTGTTTTTTTTCTTTAAGGTTTTGCTGAGTACATTGACTGGCTTGTCACTCTTTATGGTTAGCATGATGCAGCACAAGGTAATGAACATAACAAGACAAATAGGCTTTAAAGATGTTCAAAATTTATTTTGTAACAAATTCTAGCCACTTACAATTATTCTCAAACCTGACATTTTGGTGGAATTATTCTTAAACCTGGCTTTGGGTGAACTACACTCACAACAGGTTATATCTTCTGTTATCCAAAAATATCTCAGCAACTCAAGTCCTAGCAGCTATTTTTCTGCTTGACTAATCAATATTTTTAAAGTTACCACAGGTCATACTGGGCTAAAAGCAGTCATTTGGACTTTATTTCCATCACTGAATAAAGATATCTGTTCTTACATCATTTTATCTTTTTGTCAGTCTAAAGCTGTAGTTGAACTTTGTATAACCTTAAAGTTGCAGATAACTCTAATTATATATTCTTATTTTGTACAGTGGGTGAGAATTTTATATTTAAATTGCATAAGTATGATTCATATGATGGCACCAAATAGCACTACTTGTTGCTAGGTGAAAATTTGCAGTGGCAAGAGCAAGAATAGAAGTGCCATGCTGTTGATGCTTGGCCAAGAGTAAGTAATACTCTTGAATAAATTTACAGGGAAAGAAGAGTTGAAATGAGATTAAATGGAAAAGTAGATCATGGAAAACTAATTTCTAATTATCTTTCTTCTTTTTTCTTTGGCATGAGGGAGGTGTTGATTGGGGTTTTTTGTTAAACAAGTGTAGTGATTTTTGTAGACAAAATAAAAGTATTTCCTATCTGGTCAAAACATTTGATACAGTGCTACAAGGTAAATTAGTGGACTTAGATATGAAGAAATAAATAAAGGGATTCTGAAAAGGGTAGCCCATTAACCAAAAGGAGAACGGCATTAACGTTAACCTCAGAGTCAGGCAAGGTGGATAATGGGATTTTTCATAGTTCAGTAGTAAACAATATTTTCAGAGGTGATATGACAAAAATAGTAAATTATGAACATCCTTAACAGGGAGAATGCTGAAATAACATTCAAAACCACTTGGTTTGTGAAAATGACAATAATAAAAATAGGATTTAAAGCTAATAGCAGAAGATGCAATGTTCTACATTCATCTAATCATGGAAAACTGCATTAAGCTAGAAGTTCATTAGTGGAAATGGCTGAGGAAGAGACACTTCTGTGCACTAGTTCATTGCAGAATCACTGAAAGGTTAGGGTTGGAAGGGACCTCTGGACATCATCTAGTCCAAAATCTGATCTGAACTGCCAATGAATGATGTGAACTGCCAATATATTGCAGCTGATAATAACATCACCGTTTATCAATAGAAATACTAGTACAATTGAACAAGGGTTTAGTAAAACATAGTTTGAAGTTCCATGCATAATTCTAACTATTCACTTTCAAAGAATTAGAATTGAAACCAAAACAAGTATGGAGTGAAGCAGGAATTTGGAGACCTTATCATAAGGACAAAGATGAGAAGAACTTTATTCCTCTTAGGCTTTGAATTTGCTTGGACAGAGGATGGGATTGGTCTCTGTACCCATATTCAGGGGAAAAATACCATGCGAGCTGAAAATCTACTGTAGTTAAATATGATATTAGTACATGAATATCCATACTCCCAAAATAATCTTCTTTCTGTCTGAAGATAAATTATTTCAGCACTTAGTATTTTTTTTTTTTTTGTGCTAGGACAACTCAAAGCCTACTAATATCAGCAGTTAAACAATATAGTTTGCTTATTGCCTTTTAGTTATAAGCACTACCTTCACTCACAATGTTTAATTAACATGGCTATGAGCTGAGAGTCCAGAAATTAAAGAATGGCATATAAAACACATGTAAGGAGACATTTAATTTAAAATATTTTTCTTTCTTACTTACTTTCTCATATTAATAAGATAATGCAAAATCTCTAAGACAATTTCGTTTCACTGTGAAGTACCATTTTTAATGCTCAAAACGTTATTGGGAGTTTTTCAGTAAAGATGCAATTATATTTAAAAGTAAAGCCACAAGGGAATTTCAATAAAATGAAAGTATTCTGCTTTAACTGCATTGGAAGAATAGTTTCCAGCTGTCATTCTTAAAATAAGAGAGCACAGGCAAATTCAAGAGAGAATTAGGGATAGTAATCACTAGAAAACTTGAAAGTGGCAGGCTTGGGGGTGAAAGTAGAGTTAAAAAAGACAAAACTAAGGTGATTGGTGAAGGTGTCTGAACTTGTGTATTTCAAACTAACTTGATCTTTTGGTGTCTTATAATCTAGTATTCTTTTCACCATAAAGCAGACATTTAGGTAAGTGACAACATAGGTACTGGGATATTTGCTGAGGACTTGAATTTGTGTGTAAGTGATCTACCATTTTAACTTTGACTTATATTTGTTGAATACTTTACACAGCATTACACAAAATTTAATGGAACAGAAAAGTAAAATTCTGCATTTCGCTGACATACAGTTACGATTTTGTGCCAGTTTGGAAGATATACAATTTTGTTATAATTGGTAAGGTTATGAGAAATTCAGTGGTTTTGATTACAGTGAAGTTTACTTAAGTTTATTTCAAAAAGCTTTGCTACAGAAAAGGTAAGATTTTCAAACTAACGTACTAAGGAAGGCATCCTAATCTACTAAATATTAATTTATTCCACAGCCCATAGAATTTTCTCATTGGCCTGTTATATGATACTGGCCTCCTCAGAAAATGCATTTGTGTTAACACAGCAGGGGAAACTATTGCTTATTTCAGCCTTATGACACCAGTGGCAGAGGATGAAATTTTTGTCTGTGTCTTGCTGTTTGCTTAGAAAGCTAAATATGAGTCGTTAGAAACTGTGAAGGGAATGTGGAAGTAGGTGCTAAAGGAAGGTTAAATGGATTGTACTTGTGAGGTGCTGTGTGTCAGGGTTTGATTTGCTTTTTTTTTTGTCATAAGCTAGAATTGGTTGGAGATGGTCAAATGGTTGGATGAGACTCTTTGAAGTTTATTACCCAGTTTCAAGATTAGAAAGGTACTTTAGTGCTTTACAAAAGTATCTTAGTATCCTTTTCTCTATGAAGAAAAAACTGGAAGAGGCACTTTAGTTAAAGCTGAGCGCAAGGAAAGTCACCATATACCTGTATTTCCTTTCACTTCTGGTTATGATATTGCATACTGTACCTTTGGTTGTTGATTGAATGGCTCGGTACTCAAAAAGGAAAAGGTGTAGAAATGCTCACAGCAACCGTTTGCCTCTGAGACTTACTAGAGTTGTGTCCTGAATTACCATCCTGAGTGCCCTGATAGATCACGTGAGCTATTCTAGAAAAGTGGTTTAGTTTAAACATTCCTAGAAAAATAGTTTCACCACATCATTTGGTCTTCCTTGAAATAATCCTGAAGAACTTTCACTGCCTGTTTAGAACTTTGTTTGTACCTGTGTCTGGACAGAGTAACACTAGACTCAAGTACAGACTGGCAGAGAAGTGGCTGGCGATCAGTCCTGCAGAAGGGATCTGTGGGTGCTGGTCAACACCAGCTCAATGAGTCAGCAATGTGTGCCCTGGCAGCCAAGACACCAACCCACATCCTAAGATGCATCAAACACAGCATAACCAGCCAGTCAAAAGAGGTGATTGTCCTGCTGTATTTAGTGTTGGTGTGGCCTCACCTTGAATACTGTATACAGCTCTGGGCTCCACACTTTTAGAAAGATGTGAAGGTCCTTGTATGTGTCCAAAGGAAGGCAACAAAGCTGGTGAAAGGGCTGGAAGTGACGTCCTATAAGGAGCAGCTGAGGACTCTGGTTTTTTAGTTTGGAGAAAAGGCGGCTGAGAGGCAAACTTATTGCTCTCTGCAGCTTCCTGAGAAGGGGAAGTAGACAAGGAGGTGCTGATCTCTTCTTCCTGGTATCCAGTCACAGGACAACATGGGCATGGCTCAAAGTTGCATCAAGAAAAGTCCTGGGTGTCAAGAAACATTTATTTATCAAGAAGGTGGTCAAACACTGGAACAGGCTTCCTAGAGATGTGGTTGATGCCCTGTGCTTGCCCGTGTTGAAGAAGATTTTAGACAATGCCCTTAATAACATGATATAACTTTTAGTCAGCCCTGAAGTGGTCAGGCATTGAATCATAGAATAGTTTGGGCTGGAAGGGACCTTCAAATGTCATTTAGTCCAACAAAACAGACAGATGGCTGTCTTATGAAAACTTGACAAATAGGCAGAGGGCTTATTCATTGAGGTATACAGCTGAAAGGTCATCTAAGAAAATCAGTCTTACTACCTTTCTGCTATTAGTAATAAGTTTTTACCTTGGTTTTGATACCCAGCTGTGAGGTTCAACAAGTGCCGGTGTATCAAATGTGAAAACTTATTTGATGGGTTAACAGATATTTCATCATTGATCTCATATAGAACTTATTTTTATAACTTTAAAGACATAAGATAGGATAAGTTGAGGCTGGCCTTTTTTTCATTTTCCATAAGCTAGTTTTGTACATGTGCAGGAAATGGGGGAAGGAGAATTCAAGCACTGTTTTATGTGGCTCTTAGGTAACATTCTTGTGTACTGGTGGAACTGTACTTCTTATAATTGTCGGTTGTACTTGAAATTTCAGTCTTGAGCCTTATATCAAGAAATATATATTTGTATTTGAATTGCATAATCTATCTTGAAGGATTTGGCAGGAAAACTTAATTCCCTTCTGTCATTATTTTGTACTAACTATCTCTCAATATTGATTTAAAAATCCATTAGTAATTAAAAAAAGATTTTGGATAGAAAGAGAGTCATTTGGAAGATAAGCTTTGCATTGTTACAAATATATTTTCCAGTTTGAAGATTATTTCAAAAGTACTAAATAACCTCTTCACACTGCAATGAAAAAGAATGACTCTCCGTGAAAACAACCCAGTACAAAATAACAACAAAAATGTCATGAAACATTAAGGGGAAGAGAGGTTTTGAATTTTTTTTACAACATACAGTAAATTTTTGTTTTAAAAGTTAAAATTGTCATGACTTATCAGTCTTCTAAAAACTCCCATCACACAGATCTGTAATTCCCTTCCTGATAAACACATACATACACATTTTTTTTTCAAACTTTAAATGAGTTATTGCAAAGCAGACCCTCCAAAATAAAAACAACAACAACAACAACAAAAGCCACAAACCTTTAAAAGTTACTTATTGTCACCACCACTTCATTTTCCACATATTATTAAAGAAATTTCCTTGGATATATGAAAAATAAAGATGCAAGACTCTAATTCAGTGCAATAATTTTACGTCAAAGTTCCAGTGAAATAAAAGACCATAGTCTTCTCTGTCCTCTTTAATTGTCTATCAGAGTACTTTCACTGAAATTACAGTTTCACAGTCTTACTGTATACCGTTCAGTATACTTTGAAGTACGTTCTATTATTCTGTATTTGTTACTGCATCAAAAAAAAAAAAAAAAAAAAAAAGGTGAAAAGACATGTCTTACTTCTTTTCAGTATTTCTGCCCATGTAAATATTGCATAGTATGCAATCGTCTTTAAGCTGTGCAAGTAACATAACTGATTGAACTTGATCATAAAGGAAGCAAAGTTCAGCTATTCATCGCAGCATAGCATTTTTTCCTATTTTTTCCCCCTTCATATCGGTACAAAGTGACCCTAACCAGCAGAAAACCCAACTTGACAGGATTATTTGAGATAGTGCTGTGGTATTAGTTCTTATGTCACATAGCTTGTTGGCAGCCAGCGTCAGAGTCCTGTCCAGAAGGTGATGGAGATAAAGAAAAGAGAGCAAAGAAACTCTCCTGTGCCACAGTGACAGTCAGCTTCTGTAACGCTCCCCTGAGGTGTTCAACACCTGGCACAGCTGAAAATACCTTCAGTCTATTGTAAATTACACCAGGTGGCTAAACCAGCATGTGTCCAATCTATGATTATCTAAGGGATGTGAGTTAAAGCTCTCTCTGTCTGTTTTTACTGGTTCATAGCTGGGAGCTGAGACAAAAAGATGTCTCCTTTTAAATTTTGCATTATTGCTATTGGAATTAACATGTGTATGCACACCTCAACAAAAAATAGAAATCCTCTTGTCACGGAGGCACCCCGAGGTTAGTTTAAGGGACAACAGGGTCCCAAACAACTTTTATTAAACCGGTGAGAAACAGGGTTTTAGGACTCCAAAAGTGACTTAAATACAGGTTCGGATATCAGTTGAGGAAAATTATTAAGGGGCAGCAACTAATACAACAGGCGGTCCACAGAGTGCACGCACATGGCTTCACCTAAAACAATGCTGGAACTGTCCCTGAGTCCGGGAGGAGCACACACTTACCTGTACACGGTGTGGGATTATTTTAAAGAGATACACGTACTCGTAGTGAGTACGGAAAGTGTACACTCGCAATCCTGTGAGGGTAAATTTATAATACACTCACAATCCTGCGAGGGTTAATACACGTGCAAATGTGCACAGAATATTACACGTGCTTATGTGTAAGCACGGGAGGAAAATATACTCGTGATTGTGCAAGGAAACATTTTATACATGTGCTCGTATTGAGCATGGAAAGTTAGATGTGCAAATGTGCACGGAAAGTACATGTGCTTGTATTAAGCACAGAAAGTTACTCGTGCTTATATGGAAGCACGGGAGGAAAATACACCCGCAATTATGTGAGGATTAATTTTACACGTGCTCATATTGAGCACAGAAAGCTACATGTGCATATGTGCACGGAAAATATAAATACACTCGCAATCCAGCGAGGAGAAATTCTACTCACACATGTGGCGGCAAGGCAAGTGGAGTCTCCATCCTGGGGAGGGGGGCTCTCGGTGGCAGCATCTCACTCATGCTCCGAGTGACCTGCAACAATGGGCTGAGTCTCAACGAGAGTCCCGTTCTTTATAGGCTGACCAGATCTGACTGTAAGCATTCTAGAAGCTTCTCTGCACCCCCACCCTGGCTGTGGGGTGCCCCTGAAGCTTCCAAACTTCCCCCACACTGGCCGTGGGCGCCCAGGGGCTCCCTGGCACCTGGACACTCCCTTCTCCTAATGGCCCTGGCCAGGGTGCTCTGGGGGCAAACAAAAGAAGCTGTTAGCCTCAAGCAGCAGAGAGAGAGGGAGATGTGTCTACTCCTTCCATGATGAAGGAGGAAGGGAGAGAAGGATGGGGGGGTTGCATCCTGCCACATCCTCTAAAAATTTTATATGTTTTAATTTGAAAAGGAAAATATATATTTTTAAAAAATAATGAAGAAATAAGTACAAGAAACAACAAAACACAAAAATCCATACATTGCATCAGTTTGTGACCAAACTGCATGCATCTTGCAGTAGCATATTTGAAATAACCCTGTGCCAAATTTCTTCTCCATAATTAAGCCAAAGGTTTTTAATATAGACACAGTATGGAAAAGCGTCAGCCATTCAGTTCTGTCAACATACTGATGAAACTGACAGCACTTGCAATGCGACACCAGTCATTCTGTTGCATGGTAACAGCAGGCAAGAGAAGATGATTGAGAGCTGGTAATGTATGTGAACCACTACAATATCAGTTTCAAAAAGCTGGTGTAGCACATTTCAGGGAAAGAAATAGTGGGCAAGTTAAAGCTATGCCATCAAGAAGCTTATGATATAACTTAAAGACAAGCTTTCACAGTGTCTCCATCAGGAAAAGTAAAAGATTCAAGCATTTAAATATAAATTTTACTTTGTAGTATATACTAGGCTATTAAAGAGCATGAAAACTGTAGTCAATACAATATATCTATTTTTTTCACAGAATCACAGGATCACAGAACCACAGAATGTTAGGGATCGGAAGGGACCTCGAAAGATCATTTAGTCCAATCCCCCTGCCAGAGCAGGAACACCTAAATGAGGTTACACAGGAAGGCGTCCAAGTGGGTTTTGAATGTCTCCAGAGAAGGAGACTCCACAACTTCCCTGGGCAGCCTGTTCCAGTGCTCCATCACCCTCACCATGAAGAAGTTTCTTATCAAATTTAAATGGAACCTCCTGTGTTCCAGTTTATACTCACTGTCCTATGTCCTATGTCCTATGACTGGTTGTCACTGAGAAGAGCCTGGCTCCATCCTCCTGACACTCCTCCTGACGCTTTATATATTTATAAACATTAATTAGGTCACCCCTCACAATATTCCAGATGTGGTCTCACCAGGGCAGAGCAGAGGAGAAGGAGAACCTCTATCGGCTTACTAACCACCCCCCTTCTAATACACCCCAGGATGCCATTGGCCTTCCTGACCACAAGGGCACAGTGCTGGCTCATGGTCATCCTGTTGTCCACCAGGACCCCCAGGTCCCTTTCCCCTACGCTGCTCTCTAACAGGTCATTCACCAACTTGTAATGGAACCTGGGGTTGTTCCTGCCCAGATGTAAGACTCTGCACTTGCCCTTGTTATATTTCATTAAATTTTTTCTCCGACTAACTCTTCAGCCTGTCCAGATTCCACTGGATCTTTTTTAAGGAATAAAATTTAGAATCTTCTAGGAGAAAAACCAAAAACTGGAAAAAAAAAAAGGAAATAAGAAATCTGGGAGTATGCTCCAGAACTCCCTGTCCTCTTTTTGGGCTGATCTGATAATAAGCTGATGCTAAACAGAGCTAAGATTTTCTACAGCAGACATCTGTTAACCTTTATTTGGACCATGAAAACAAGAGTGCCTTTAAGAAAACTATTAAGCTAAACATGTGAGGGACTTAAAACTGTTTTATATGACTAGCCAATCACCCTTTCACAGCCACAATATATTAGAACTTGGATAACTCCTTTAAATAGATAATGCATTATGTTGTAGCAGGAACCTGTCTTCCATCCAAAAATATTTGACAGAAAGACTTAAATGCTAGATATGAGTCCTTCAGTGTTGCAACAGTAGGAAGCAGCCATGGGCATATTATTAAGCTGCTGAGAAAAATCTGTGAGTTGACAGTGACATAAATGAAAGAGACCACAGCTTTCCCTAGCAGAACCTGAATAGCTGAAGAGAGGGGGCAAACAGTGATACTAGCTGAGAGAGTCAGTGCAAGATATACATTTATTTCCTGTAGAACTGTCTCTAATATCTCATAGAATCCTAGCCCTAGAAAGAATTCAGAAAAGACCTTGTTCACCTTTCATTATAGAAGCTCTGGAGAACTCATGTAACTGTCAGGAGGAAAAATACCAGCAGACCTCATGAAACCTAGAAGGTCCCTCAGCAGATTTACTAAAGGGGAAGGCTCAAATCAGGCACTGGGAAAGAGAATGCAGGCAGAGGATTCTAGATACTTTTGCAGTGAAGTAACTCCCTGCCCACTGAGGAGATTTGAGACAAGGATTTATCTTTTCTCCTAATGCAAACTAATGTGTGTGAAGAGAAGCATGTTCTGCTGACACATAGAATCATAGAATAGTTTAGGTTGGAAGTGACCTTCAAAGGCCATCCAGTCCAACTCCCCTGCAATAAGCAGGGACATCTTCAACTGGATCAGGTTGCTCATATCCCAGTCCAGCCTGGTCTTGAGTGTCTCCAGGGATGAGGCAACAACCACCTCTCTGGGCAACCTGATCCAGTATTTTACTGCCCTCATTGTAAAAAGTTTCTTCCCTGTGTCTAGCCTGGATCTCCCCTCCTTTAGTTTAAGACCATTACCCCTTGTCCTGTTGTAACAGGCCCTACTAAAAAGTGTCCCCATCTTTCTTATAGGCCGCTTTTAAGTGCTGAAAGGCTGCAATAAGGTCTCCTCAGAGCCAACAGAACAAGTCTTATTCTCACAATCTAGACTGTAGTAGAAGTCACAAGTTTCAATTTGGAAGAAAGATATTTCAGTTTACATAAATTACTTTAACCTATCACTATACTCACAACTTTGATTTTTATTTACTTTTTTAGGAATAAAATATTTTCTCACTGATTGGTACACTTTACACAAACATTTTACACTTGTCAGCTATCCAGAAGCATACGTTATAGAAGTGCAATCTGTGTAAGCAACTTGGCTTATACATATTAATTTAAATCATGATTTCATTAAGAAATGGGTAACGTTGTATTTCTTTTTGGCAAAATAATTTACTAATATTTGTGAAAATATTATTTTGGCTGAATCTTGATTATTGTTCAACAAACCTAAGTACAGCATTTGAAACACTATAAATAGGCTAGACGCATAAGCAAACAAGCATATCTAAATGCGTGTGTTCCCAGTTTTTAACACAAAACCTTGTAAAGGGAAAATATTTTATAAAAAATGCATGGAGAATCTTAATTATCTTATGAATCTGGAGGAACTATTAAATCCAGACCTCTATTTAGTTCTTGCAAATAAGTCTAGTCTTTAATAAATCAAAGAAAAGGTTCTGATTCAAACTCCAGTCATGCTGCCAGAGAGAATTCCATTTCCTTTCCTAACGTATTTTCATCATAATGGAAATTATCTTCTTTCCTTGTTAAACTACTAGAAAAATAAATAGAAGTCATGTTTCTGTTCGTTAGGTGGATAAGTTTCCTGACTAGTTGAAGCTAATCCTTATCTTTAAAACAGAACTTTTTTTAACAAAGTGAAATTTTAAATATGTCAGACAATAAAGGCTACTTTATAAATGTCTTTTGAAGTGTTATTTGTAAATACAGCCACCCTATAAAATGCTATCAATTTGGGAACTACCTATATAGCCCTTACATGTTTTATACAGCACTTTGGTATACTATTTTTCTTATTAAAAATATAGTTTTAAATTATCAAGCTTTGCAAACTTTGGAAAATAAGGTGAATAAGCTCATGGTTTGACATAAAGACTGAGAGATCCCTTACCAGTACCCAACACTGGCAAAACAGATTTAACTTGGGGAAAACAGATTCAACCTGGGGAAAATTCCCTGCTCCAGCCTGGGCCTTTCCCAGGGGTTGCAGGGAAACAGCTGCCCCAGCGGGGTCTCTCCCAGGGCTGCAGGGGAATCTCTGCGGAGCACCGGGAGCAGCTCCTCCCCTCCTCCTGCTCTCCCCTCGGGGCTGGCAGGGCTGTTTCTCACACGGTTTCCTTCAACCCTGGCTGCTGGGCATCATTTTACCCTTTCTTCCCCAGGCTTTCCCTGAGGTGCCCGCCCATGGCTGAGGGGCTCAGCTGTGTCCCGTGCTGGGGCTACTGGAGCTGGAAATTGTAACAAGAAACAGGAATTCTACAATGAAGTCTCAGTATATATTTGTTATTAAAGAGGAAACCTGCGTTAAAGCTAGCAGTTTGCAAAGGCGTAGAACTTCCCACTTCTCATGCTGCTATGCAACTATTATAAAGAAAAGGTGCTGGGTTTTGATGAAAAGGTGAAGAAAATAATGCCTGTAATATCCTTGAATAGGAATACTGTCATGTGTCACCTCTATAAAGCTGTTGCAACCAAATGCCTTGGATTGTTAATGATTTGACAGTTCTGAATAAAACAGGCTGATGCAGCTCCCTTGAAAATAACTCAAAGTCAAATATTTACTGAGTGTCAGTCATTCATTGATTTTTTTTATAATAAACTTGAATTTAATGTATGATATAATGACAATGTAAACATTCTAAGTATGCCCATTCCACCTATAGTTATCTGTGTTAATAACTTAGGATCTAAGACTGCGTCACCTTTTCAGTTAGATAATCAGTATTCATTTGAGCAGATCCATTGCAATCAATTGTTACTCACCTTTTTCTGCCACCATCTGGCTTATATGACAGCAGTTCAATTTTTTAGGGTGTGATTCTCTATTTAATTTCCATTTTGGACCCTGAAGTTAGTACAGTTTTCATGGCTTGATGTTTTTCATGTGGAAGTGCTGCATAAGATTAGTGCTCAGATCCTCTAGAGTTTACTGGAATTCCTCTTTTGGTAAAGAAAGTGTTATTTTTGTCCTTCTAAATACCAACCTTTGAAACAAAAATGAAACAGGAGGCTTAATAAAGGGAAAAGAAACTTTGATTAAATATATTTTTGTGGCAAAGATAGTAATACATTTTGATGATCAACATATTACTAGTATACCAAGAGAATGTTAATGGCATGATTTCTTAACATAATTATGATTAACAAATACAGGATAACGCAGAATGTGTTACTGCAAATCAATTAGGCAGAAAATGAATAATCTCGGAATTTAGGAGATATAACAATTGCCACAAGAGACACAGAAATCACTGTGTTGGAAAACTGCACTGTGACCTCTCTGTCATCTTTGTCCTCTTCCCACACTCCATCTCCACTTTACAAAGGCTATACAATGGAAAAACTGTTTCCAGGGGATTGGTTTTTTGTATCAACGTAACTGACCAAACTTTATTTACTGTCCTTGTCGATCAGACAAGAATTCAGCCTTCATCGTCATCATGGATCTTTTTAGAAAAGATGAATCCACAGCAAGTATTGAGCTGATGGTTTCTCAGGAACCTCTCAGGTTCCAGTATTCTTTAATTTACAGACTTTCTAAGCTATATGTTGCCTCAGAACCAAAGGTTCTATCCTTGAAAAATTGTCTGATACCCTTTTTAACACATTTCTATCATCTGGTGCCATCACATCCTTTGGAAATCAGATCCACAAATCCTGTGCATATAGAAAAAAAAAAACCAAACAAACCAAACCAAAACACTAAGAGTTTTAGCTTGTTTCAGATTTTGAATTTGGATTTCTATTGCTCTTGTATTTTTAATTATTATTTTATTTAACAATGCAAGATTTAAATTATTACTTCCTACTTGTGTTCTCTATCCCATCCCTGATTTCATCAATATATATGGAATCTTCAGTGATCTCTACTTCCGTCTATACCACTCTCAGTCTCTTTCTTTCCAATGCTAAATAAAGCAAGACCCTTCATTGATTCTCATATAGAAGCTATTTCTTATAACCGATGATATCTGTTGGATTTTTTTTTTCTATGCTTCCCCGCCACCCCCCAAGTTTCTTTATGTCTAACAGAACTATTGGGCAAATTATAATTAAAGTGCTTTAAAGTGCTAATGCAGGATATGGACAAACTAAATTCCATCCTCCTCCCAATGCTTCCTACATTGTGACATGTTTGAAAATGTTTTCTCCATGGTAGATCCACTATTAGTAAAACTTCAGTTTACTGTATTAAACAGCTATAAATTTCACATCTGCTTGTACCTAGGTGATTTCCTTTGCATTAACAAGCATTGAAGAATCAGTTGCTGTTTGGAATATAAATTTCTAAGCGTGGCTTGCATACTATGATTTACTTAAAATATCTGTACAGCTAAAAGAAAATAGAGGGACCCCTATTTCAAACTATAGTTCAGAAAAGAAATATTGTCAAGTGTTTGCTAACAAATATGGTGGCCATCCATTGCACGTAGGATGAGGATGGAGACCTAGATGGAGTACCAGACTCTCATGCTTAAGCAAAAACAACTCTATATCCGCACAATACTCCAACAGTATTTTTAATGGTAGAGTATCAGGAGGGAATATGTTCCTGGACGGAAGCAGATGGCTCTTGGGGAATTTGGTCTCATTGGAAAGGCAGACTTGACAGTTACAGGCAAAGAGACTACTTTTTATGGATGTTGTTTTCATAAAACTGTAATTCTTGAGTGGCATGAAGATAGAACTGATTGTGTTAATAATATCAAGGTATTGAATAGGACGTGGATTAAAAGCCAACAACTTCACCTTCCTATGGGAAAAGATTAAACTTTGCTTGCTTTTTAGTACTTACTAGTCATACAGAGAAAGAAGAGAAAAAATTCAGAATGTTGTTTTTCCTGTAGAATTTTTTATAGCTTAACTTGTCAGGCAGAGTCACTATAGCACAAAACATAATTGTTCCAATGTCTGTCTATGAAACAATTTGTTTCTTATTGTAGCAAGGCAAGGCAAGGCACAAAAAAGGCTAGCTCAATCCTTCTTCACTGAGAAAATGATCTTTAATTAATCTTTTTGTGCAACTGAAAGACAAACTTCACTTGAGTATTTCATCATGTATTTAAGTTGCTTGGGACTTACCTGAATCCAGGTGCCAGTCTGATTTTAGCTGCTTGCTGCAACCTAGACACTGTGTCTTTTAGGCAAATGTTCTCATAGGAATAAAGAGTAGGAGTGTAAAGGACAGATAATGACAGTTCCCACCAGAAAACATGCGCCTTTCAGTCTTTCAGTGCTTGTGTTTTAGTGTCTCGGAAGTCCAACATACACACAAGAAAACAATAATAAGGAAGCCTCAAGAGAGATTTTAGTAGAATCAAGCCCTAAAGGACTTCTAGGTAACAGCAGTCAACACAAAAGTCCTATTTTTTCTGATCTATGAATTTTTACAAAAAATAAAACCCTATAAAGTTATGAATACTAACATAACTAAAATTATTCTGAAATAAATCTTATGGAGAAAGGCTGAGGGAGCTGGGTCTCTTTAGTTTGGAGAAGAGGAGACTAAGTGGGGACCTTATTAATGTTTATAAATATATAAAGGGTGAGTGCCATGGGGATGGAGCCAGGCTCTTCTCGGTGGCAAACAATGATAGGACAAGGGGTAATGGGATCAAGCTGGAACACAAGAGGTTCCACTTAAATTTGAGAAGAAACTTCTTCTCAGTGAGGGTGACAGAGCACTGGAACAGGCTGCCCAGGGAAGTTGTGGAGTCTCCTTCTCTGGAGACATTCAAAACCCGCCTGGACATGTTCCTGTGCGACCTCACCTAGGTGTTCCTGCTCCAGCAGGGGGATTGGACTAGATGATCTTTTGAGGTCCCTTCCAATCCCAAACATACTGTGATACTGTGATAAATCTGTTAGACTTTTATGAATGCTGCATACAAACAATGGTGTACAGATCTACAGCAGTTACATAATTGATCTTGTTTGAAGATAAGAACCCTTGATCCAGAACCCTTTTGTTTGAGATACTGCTGGTTATTCTATTTAATTTTAAAATAACATGTGCAGATTTATTTGTCTTTGAAGCTATTGTGCAACTAACAGCATCTAGCAAAGGTTAATGGACAAACTATATAGGTGAAAGTTTGGGGGTTTCCCACCTCCTGGTATACATGGCTGCCTAGCACTGTGGCAGTTGTGTTGCTAGTGCAATAACATTTTTGAAAAATGTATTTTAAAACTATCACTGTTACAAAGAAATAAAAAAGAGTTAAGGGATTGTTTTTTTTTCCTTCTCTAAAATCTTAAAAATCTTAAGTCATTTCAGATTTTAAAAGCTAACACAAAATTAGCTGTTATAAATGAGATGTTATGCTTTTGGTAATGTTCTTCGGACTGATGAGCTACATTCATAAAGCAAGAGACTCCTCTAAAATCAAGAAACATTGCTTGTTTGAGTCCATGCCCAAATTTTGTGTTGGATGTGCTTTTCACTGGTCATATTGCAGAAGCTCAGAAAAACTATGTATAAATAAGGAATATTGTCAAATTTGACTTGACATTCATGTTTTTAAGATGTAGAATAATGGGGTTGTAGTGAAAGAATTGTTTAATGAACATTATAATAGTAAAATCTTCTCTCACTTATACAACTTATTTAGAAATTAATAGTAGAAAAGCAGTTTACTTCATACCATTCTGTGATTATTAAAAATATTTCAAACTGAAACTTGGGCATCTGAAAGTAAGGTGCTAGGTTTTGAGACTAGTACCTAAAAAAAGCACAGACATAGGCACAGGCAATGTTCTTCTGAATCAGGCTACTAATTTGTGCTGACTGGTGCTTCATAGTAAAGCTCAAGAAACCCTGCAAGAGATAATTAAGACATAACATCTCCTGACAAAATTTTCTCCTAACTCTTGACAGTTAGAGGTCAGTCTGGCCTGAAATAAGGGGATCTATGTCTTTCCCTTGGGTCCATTACTTTGTACATGGTTAGAGAGATGAAAATGAAAGTTAAAATTAATTTGAGCTGCTGTGTGGGATCAGTTAGAATTCTTAATTGTGTTGGCCTGGATCCACAAAAAGATCCACAGAATGATGGTGCTCAAGGCAAAGTCTCATCCTCTGTGGAACACTTAGGTGCCTTAAGGTTACAGTTGCTGCAATTCAAGCTAGTAAAGTTCCCTCAGGAATATTTCTTCTGCCCTGATCTTTGGTGGTTTTCATTATTAGGTTGAGCATCTTGTCATCCAGTATCTCAGAGCTTTCAGAGCTTGATTCTAAAACTCCAGGCAGAATTTATGTGGCTTAAACTACATAAAAAGACAGATGATAATACCTTTTAAAAAATAATAATCTCTTCTATATCTAGTCCTGCCTTTGAAAGCAATGATATGTCTGCTGGTATTACAAATGTATGATTGGTTCTATGAGAGGTCTGCCTGCTATCACCATAAATAAATAAGGAAAAATTGCTTTTCAGTAAATTGTTGTGTATAGAAAATATATCCATTGTGTTTGGACAAGTAAAGGTTTGAAATCAGGTCCTCCACTGGCTTGAACCAACGGTGTTCCATTTCACTTCAGGAGACTTTGCAGCTTTGCAGCTTTGGTTTAGATTAGCCAAAATCCTGAGTTTCACAAATGTTTAAAAGTACATTTCTTACAAAAGTTATTTACTCTCTTATTATGTACTTCAGCAGCCTAGTTGACAACAGACGGAACACATTTTAGAGAAATAGATTGTAACAAGTACTGCCCTTCTAGATATTGTGACTGAACGTTGCAAATTCTTACAATAAGAAGGCAATCATAGAACAAGAAATTTTGTTCCATTTTTCCTTTTACCAAAAGAAAAGTTCCACATAAGTCTGACCTGTGGATGAATGGGGAAGAGTGGACCCTGTTGACAAGATTAATTGTAGTTTGTATAGCCTTGTCCTAAGAGGTTCCTTTCCTTAAGTAATATATTAGGTAAGAAATAAATTAGTTGCAGATCTAGATGTAAACACAACATTTATCTCCTGCTCTGGGAGGAGCAGGATGTATCACTTCTGCATTATTTTTTATCCTGATCTTGTATTAAGTATGCCTTTAGTAAGATTATTTTGATCTCCTGGTGGACTGTGGGCTCTGGGAAGTACTAAAGCATGTAAGAAAATGCATATGGGGTACTGAGGAACTAATGAAGGGGGAAGAATGTGTAGAAAAACAGTTTCACAAATGGTGGAATTTCAGATATCTCTGTGGATATGTATTGTCTAATGCCTAATAAGAAAACGAAGGTCATATGCTGTTTTTAACCTGAGTTCTTCTCTTCTGTCTGGCTGCCTATTCTTACAAACATCATAGGAAGCTTTGAGATAATTTCTCCCTTGCAAATTTAATTGAAATCAGGAAACAGTCTCAAAGTTGGAGGGAAGCACTCACACAGGAGTTTTGATGTTTTGGGTGGAAGTGCGTCAGTGAAGCTACTAGTATAAAATTCCTTTAAACAGTCCTGTATTTCTTTCTACAGAAAAGACAAAGGACAATAAAGACGTCCTTATTGCAGTCATGAAGGAAAAGTCTTGGGTTTAGAGCGTAGCAGTTATTGAGTTGTATGTAATTTTGAAGAATATGATAGGTATGTATTTTAAAGTATTATATTAAATGATACAGAATTTCCAATGTTTGGTTTTTTTTGTTGTTGGTGGTGATTTTGGTTTTTTAAATTCAAATGTACTTTATGAAACCCAGATGGATTTGCATAAAAGTCCAAGTATAATCCTGGTAAAAATTATCCATGAGTATTTGCATCCTTTTTCAATGTGTTGCTTGGTCTTTCAATGAATTTTGTTTCTGTGTCTTTAAAATCTGTTTCAGCTCTATGATGACCTAGCAATAACAGAAAAGAAAGCAGGTAGCAATCTGAGGGAGTAGATAAAAGCAGATGCCTGTAGCATTGTATGTGGCAGCAGAACCTTCTCTGTCCCTGAGACTGTGCTCCTTGTGATCCCAGGCCAAGGTCTCCCATGACATAGCTGAATAACCTTGAATCAGACCGAGGATAAACTGTGGAGGTGAACTGCACAAGAAAAGAAGAGTAAAACTGTAGACTGAGGTTGGCTTGTTGAGATGGGCATACATAGCAGATCAAGGATTGAAGCTGGGGAAAGATCACTGACACAAAACCATAAAATGAAGAAGAAAAACAGGGATTTAGAAGGTGGTAATTAAGTAATGCCAAGGAGCTGTTCGGGGAGTAGGGGACGTTGCCCCTTCCTCACCTTATTGAGGACTGCTTGCATGTCTTAAAAGAGTGGTATTTGTAAGGGCATAGTCATGCTTAGTCTAGTCCATTGTTGTTCTTTGCTATCTTTTTTATCTGTGTCAGCCACTATGCAGTGTCTTTTTAGCTGCTTTATATTCCTGTGCTACGTACATTTTGTGGTACACTAGTGCACACGAAAAGGTACCCAGACAGAGTCAATGAGGCAGGAAGTGGATTTCATGTCAAAATTTACAGTTGCCTTGTCAATCACTAGATCTGGCAAGATTTTGGAATCAGAAATGCTCATCTCTTCTTCTGTTTTTTATTTACATCATACTTGCCAATAACTGTTATGAACATTTTCCCAAACATATTTTCAGTTTATAATATGCAAAAACAAACAGCACTTTGGTTTTGCTCATCATTAAGGTAAAGACTTAGCTACTCCAATTTGCACTTATAGTTTACTTTGTCACTGAATTCTTAACAGGCATTCAATTGAAGAAGCAAAAATGTAAACATGCAAATTGTTCGTTCTTAATAGCTATAACACGAAAATTAACACCAATTTAGACCTCTGTTTTGTGTAAAACTCTCTTAAATCTAAAAAAAAAAAAAATAATTGGATGTATAAAGTCAAGCTATATGCAATAGACCACTTCAGGAAAATTTCAGCTCAAGACTCACATCTGTCAGTTTCTTGGGAATAAAACCATTGTGGATGTTGTAAACTTAAGATATTTGGAAGCTTGAGATATTGACTAGACAAAGCATTCCAATTTTTAGATACTTATCATGATGAAATTACTTTTTAGGTCCTTCTTCTCACTCATCTATTTGCTTTAAGGAGAAGTGCTGCAAAACGTAATATCTTATTTATTTAATATTTATTAGCTTTTGGTCTTTCTGTATGTTAAATTAAAGGCACTAGTATGAATCTGAATAGCGAATTAGTGGCTATTCAAATCTGATATGAATAGGATGCTGACAGTTTTCTTCAAATAAAACATGAATTTTAAAAGAAAACTCAGGATGGTTTAATAGAAGAACGCTATCATCTAGATAGCACATATTTCACATAGTTCACTTTCCTTATGTGTACAGCATTGACAATAAGAAAAAAATAAAGAGGCTTTCTACATCAAAGCATTTTGCAAAAACTAGGAAATATCATGTTACTGAATCCCAAAATAAATCTGCCACTAAGCTATTATTCATTTGGTTTATTATTGTTGCATGATTCAGATCTACATTATCTAAAATGTCCTGTCAGTTGTACAGAACACATGATTTCAAAGAAAACCTTGATCTTCATATGCAAGAAAATTATAGGTGACAATTCCCTTAAATTTTAAAAAGCAATCTTTCTCTGAAATTTTTGCAAGAAATAAAACATATGCAATGTTAATTCTTTCACAAAGAATACCGACAATAACAAATAAACATCCTTGTGAAGAAAGATTCCAGAGGAATAAATTACTGAATTGACTGAATAGAGGTTTATCATAGAATCATAGAATCATAGAATGCTAGGGACTGGAAGGGACCTCGAAAGATCATCTAGTCCAATCCCCCTGCCAGAGCAGAAACACCTAGATGAGGCTACACAGGAACGTGCTCAGGTGGGTTTTGAATGTCTCCAGAGTAGGAGACTCCACAACCTCCCTGTTCCAGTGCTCTGTCACCCTCACTGAGAAGAAGTTTCTTCTCAAGTTTAAGTGGAATCTCTTATGTTCCAGCTTAAACCCATTATCTCTTGTCCTACCATTGGTTGTCACTGAGAAGAGCCTGGCTCCATCCTCGTGACATTCACCCTCTATATATCTGTAAACATTAATGAGGTCACCCCTTAGTCTCCTCTTCTCCAAACTGAAGAGACCCAGCTCCCTCAGCCTTTCCTCATAAGGGAGATGCTCCACTCCCTTAATCATCTTGGTTGCCCTACGCTGGACTCTCCCCAGCAGTTCCCTGTCCTTCTGGAACTGAGGAGCCCAGAACTGGACACAATATTCCAGGTGTGGTCTCACCAGGGCAGAGTAGAGAGGAAGGAGAACTTCTCTTGACCTACTAACCACCCCCCTTCTAATACATCCCGGGATGCCACTGGCCTTCCTGGCCACAAAGGCACAGTGCTGGCTCATTGGGATCCTGCTGTCCACCAGGATCCCCAGGTCCCTCTCCCCTACACTGCTCTCTAATGGATCATTCCCCAACTTATACTGGAACCTGGGGTTGTTCCTGCCCAGATGCAATACTTTACATTTGCCCTTGATATATTTCATTAAACTTTTCCCCAACCAGCTCTCTAGCCTGTCCAGGTCATGCTGGATGGCAGCACAGCCTTCTGGCATATCAGCCACTCCTACCAGCTTGGTGTCATCCGCAAACTTGCTGATAGTACACTTGAGTCCCTCATCCAAGTCATTGATGAATATATTGAACAGTACTGGCCCCAGCACCGACCCTTGAGGCACTCCACTAGATACAGGCCTCCAAACGGACTCTGCCCCATTGACCATGACTCTCTGGCTTCTTTCCTTCAGTCAGTTCGCAGTCCACCTCACTAGCCGATTGTCCAGACCACACTTACTCAGTTTAGCTATGAGGATGCTGTGGGAGACTGTGTCAAATGCTTTACTGAAGTCAAGGTAAACCACATCCACGGCCCTGCCATCATCTATCCACCTCGTTATATCTTCAGAAGGGTCTCAACTTTTCCCCTTTGTTTGCTGAGCTGGGCATATCAGGAGATGGGGCTATGTGTCCTCCAGCACATCCTCCATTTCCGGTTGGTTAGCCGGCTGACCTGATCTGTGGCTCGTTAGCTCGTCGTTGATATGTAGATCGCAGTTCCTTCTGCTCTGAATGTGTCATCTCCTGGCTGAACTAGTTTCACCACAATGTTTTAAGCCATGATCCTTATCAATACACAACAATGTCTCTCCAGGCTGTTAGAGATGAGAAGAGTCTTTCCAGTGGGAAGCGGGTTGGAGGACATGGTAAAGACAAATGCACTCATTTGAAAATGAAGCAACATTTTGTTACTGCTCTTGACATTTATTCATGACTAGCTAACTACTCTGAGTGCCTGGAAGCAAGCAAATGGTACATGAGATGAGAATACTCAGCCCCATGCCATTTTAAATTCAACAACCATTTAATAGATGGTGCACAACGGAATAAAGGAAAAAATCTTTCATTTGGGCCACAGATCAATCTTTCACTGGCTGTTGGTGTGTGATTTAGAAATGGCTGCTCTAAACAAGGTTACTTGGCAACTAACAGGAGGTTTCTTGTGTTGCCCCAAAAGATCTAAGCCAGTTTTCTTTTTTAATATTCAGGGGCATTTCCCTATCAAAAGTATCTTGATTATGTAGTTTTGAAATTAATTACTTCATACTGTCAGTAGGATAATGCTGTGACTCATTCGGTGCCTGCCAGATATTTGGGGCATACATTTTTCTGATTATATTTTTTTACCAGGTTTGTAAAGAAATATGTGTGCTATCAGAGGGTCATGTCATAGTTAAATACAGTTCTGTTAAAAAAAAAAAAAATTGGTGGACAAAACCAGAATGTCCTTTATAACTGAGTAGCTTTGATAAAACTGTACAAAAATATAACACAAATGAAAGTGTATAAGCACAGTGAGTGTTTAATCAGGTATCTTGTTATTATTGTTTTCTTTAGTCTATATGTGTAAATTCTAACTTTAAAAAATCGAAACTCTAATGAAGTAGAGGGGGTTATTCATTTACTTTATTCATTAGCATTACTATCTACCAGAATTTTCTGACTGGAAATCTACAAATTTAAAGGTCAATTTTTTTAAGCTTAGCAAATTTTAAATGTGTTGAATAAATGTTAGTAATCTCCCTATCTGTATGTTTGTGGAGAGTTTGCTTTTAACGTAGAGAATTTGACATTTGCATGGTATAAAACACATGGAAAGTTCCTGAATACTAGGAAGTCTACTGATATTTCTGAGCCTTCACAGTTTCCTCTAAGTGTCCACTGTGAGCTTAGGTTGGCGTGCATTTCATTTCAGGATCACAGCTTGGGAGCACTGAATACAGTGATAACCTTGACTTATCAATGTTGTGCTGGAACCTAAATTATTCTTTTTACTTGTTTTTCAGAAGGGAAGGAGTGGGAACACAAACTGTTTTCTTAGTTGGACAGTAAATTTTACTATTATTTGGATAGTAGTACTGTACATTACCCCCTATGAATGAATTTTCTTCCTCTGAAATTGACTGTTGGCCTATCCCGGTCATTTCCTCATTACAGCAAAAGGCTTACTACATGCATCAGAAGTGCCACAGTAATATTTTGTGCTTCCTAATACTACATAGTCACTGTAAACTTGTGTCAACAGAATAAATCATTCTGAAGAACAGCTTCATTCAAGTTTTTCCTCTTTATTTCGAGTACTTTCTACTTTTATACTTTTTAGTTGTAAAGCATGTGTCATACAGAAACAGAAATAATTTTTTATCCTCTGCTTTTTAGCAATAAAAGTGGAGGGACAGTGAAATTTACTTATAAATTATCAAGCTTTGAGTTTGAAAGTGAGGATTTATACACCAGTATCCATTCCCGAGTGTAGTGAGCTATAAAGCAAGGAAATGCTTTGATCACAGAAACACCAACATATGAAATTATTCTCAAGTACCTCACTCCAAACACTGATTTGAAGTTAGTTCCAAATTTAGAAACTCTGTAAAGAGCACAGTAGTAGCAAAACATACTTTTCCAGTTTTACAATCACTTTAAAGACTTTATATAGCTATGAAGGTCTGACAACCGTTCCTGGAAGTTTATATATTTGTGTGTAGCATTTATTAGTCACTTTGATAGGATAGTTGTGTGGCTCTTAACAGATGACAACCTGATATTATATGGTTCCTTTCCTGTTTCTTCTTGAGGAATCCCTCTGACAGAAATGTAAAAATGCTAATCTACCTGGGTGACATAGAAGGAGATATTGGGATGAAGACAAGATAAAATAGCATATTACAGGTCTGATAAAGTGCATATTTATTAATATGAATTAAATTATTGAAATTAGCCTGTTTGGCAGGACTAGGGACTCTGTGGAAACACTGAAGGCAAGCTATGCATTGTACACCTGTACATGTTTAGGAAAAGCACAGATTGTCATTTTTTTATGGTTTATTCCAGAATATGGAAAACAACAAAACCAAAACCAAGCAAACAAAAAAAAAACCTAAAAAAAATAAATGAAGAGTTTGTGTGTGAGGTTTATGTTTTGCTTCTTCTGGACTTGGTGATTTCCATGTGAAAAAGGACGATTGTAGATGTGAGTGTCAGGATGTGTGGACGAGGTGGCCATCTGCGAGCAGGATGAGGAGGAGGCGGGGACATAGTAGAACTATTCACAGGGTGAGATGTGTCAGCCTCTACAGCATGAGCTATTAGGCAATGGCTGTGGCAGTTTAGCCATGGCAGGAGGGATGATGGCTGTAGAAGAGCACCCGGGAGGAGGTGCCACTCCATCTAATAAATGTCTTGAATTGGAGTTCAAGGTCATGGGTGCCTCATGCACACTCAACTACTACACAAATGTTCCCAAGCACACACTGCTATTTTTTTGTGCTTTCAGAAATACTGTAGTCCTACCATGCTTCTGCTCTGTGCTTTTTCACAGGTAGGTCACAGGTCCTTATCTTGTCTATGAAAAAAAGTCACTGTTTTTTTGTATCAGATCAAGTCTAGCTAAAAATAAGACAAGGTTAACAGAGCTAGAACTATTGCACACTCATTACAGTGGAAAGGCAGAAAAACAGGAGTATATAAACTCTGACCCCAACTGCTTTATTTCTTCTTGTAGATTGTTCTGTAGAGCTCTTCCGTGTGAGTGGCTTATCCAGTACTTGAAAATGTCACCTTTTACACTTAGCTAGAGAGGAATTTCTTCAGGCTGATTTACTGAGAAGTCTGTTTTCTACAACTCACAGTAATGCACATTGGGAAGTAAGAAAAGAGAAGAAGTTTACCTATTTGTGTTGTGAAATACTAGAATAGGGAGAAGTTGCCACTTTTGTGTTGTCAGGCATATCTAAAGCTATGGCTTCTATTTCGTCCTGGACTATTTTTTTTTTTTTTTTTTTTCCGTGTGAAGGTAATTTCTAGGAATTGCCAGTGTAATTATCTCATTTTTACTCCCAGGAAGAAATATCAGTTTTCTACTGTAAACTAGTTTCCCCTGAGGTGGGCTGAGGAACATTTGAGATAAGAAAGGTTTTGGAGTCATAAACAATGCCTTTCTATCATGACTACAGATTCAAGAAGAAAATATGGAAATGGTGTGTTAATCTGCACTTTGGTCTGCAAAATCAAAGAGGTTGCAAGATACCAGATTAGTTTTCATTGTAAAGGAAATTGCAGCACAGTCTGGTGATTCAGTGCTGACAAAGAAAGCTTCATTTTTTGGCAACTCTATGCACAAGATCCTAAGTTTTTGTGACACTTTGTGTAGGGCATGTACTTTTGTTTTAAAGGTTGACAAACAGCTTTTAATTTTACCTTCCGGAGAGTGCTAATTTCTGCTAACTAGAACAATTTACACTAAAGTATCTCTCACAGATTTTCCAATTGCATGTCTCCTTTGGTGATCCCCATGCAGCAGTGTATTTCTTTATAGAAATAGGAGTAGTAAATACGATGCTCCCTGGTGATGTAAGTCCATGCACTGATAAGAATTCCACACCTAGGCTGAAAAACACTATTATGTCTTTAGAGACAGTACAACAGAAATATAAACAGAGATTAAAAGGGCTAGTGCCTCAGTTCTTCCCTGAAATCTGCATCTCTTTTTGACTCTATAGGAAGGATTGTTCAAAACTCAGCACCGTAGTACACAGCATATGTCTGGAAAGCTGTTAGTTTCTGTATGACATGCAGTAAACCTAATCATCACTCTTGTTTGACTTGAGGTCAGGTGCAACTTAAAATTCACTCATGCTCTGACCTCACTTGAAGTCATCTTATGCTACAGTTTCTAGGATTGCTGTTGCCAATTGGATTGCATTGGTTATTCCATTTTGTACTGGTACAAGTACGATTTATATGCTGATAATGTATGGAGAAGACAGGATTGTACATAAAAATCTCATCACAAGTCCCTATGAAATATAACTTTTCTTCAAATTGCAAGCCAGAAATCTGATCTAGAAGCTGGGTTAAAACATTCAAAGGCATAGGAACAGAAAAATGTCTGTGTTTTTCTTCAGGTTCTGCTTCAGTACTTGCAGCTCAGTACTGCTAACTACTCAGTCACAAGACATTGATAAAAACCCTGTACAAAGGTAGCATTATGTATTCCTTAGTATGGCTCATAGGGGTTAAGTTTTATATTGCTGCATATTTTGAGAAACTTGTATGCTTAGTGTCATACAAAATTTTTCTGGGCTACAAGGGAATTTTCTTTGTCAGTGACCTAAATATATGACATTGTGTAAGACTTTGGCAAGCTAATTGCTTATTAGGGAGGAATTTAAAATGAGTGTTTAATGAATGAACACTGCCTGCTTAAATATCAGCTTATGGCATTGTAAATCAAGGTTACTGTGCTTAGGTTGTACAAGATTAGGAACCATAAAAGCGACTCTCTATCGCAGTGAAATAATAATTTTAACTTTAAATGGTTTTAATTGAATTGTGGGTTATGGACTGAAAGAATTAAGGGCTTTTCTTTCAAACCTGCATTTTTGACTGCTTGCCTTCAGGACTCATAGTCATTGCGGAGGAAGGGGGAAGCTATGAGTACATGAACACATGCTTTAAAGTCCTGAGCAACCTGATGACCCCACAGCTAACCTTGCTTTGAGCTGGAGGTTGGGCAAGAGACCTCCTAAGGTTCCTTTCAGACTCAATTACTCAGTCCTTCTGTAATTATATCATAAAAAATGAAACTCAGAAACAATGCTCAAATGAAAGCTGAAATATTTCAGTGATATTCTTTCAACATATACTTTTAATTTAACGGAAAATGTAAGTTTTATCTGCAATATTTTTTTCTCAATTCTGGTAGTAGACTAATGTTCATATATATAATATTTACATATTTTGACTTGATGATAAAGCATCTAGAGATAGGAAAACCTGCAATCATTCCCAAAAAAAGATGTTTCCCAGGAAACCATTATGTCAGTAAGCTCATGTCTAATCCTCCAAATCCATCTTTAAAAGCTCAATTTAATATCTAAGCTGCACAGGAACTTGCATCTTCTGCAAGGTTGCTTTCCCAAATGAAGTTAATTTATTTTTTCCTCATTGATATTGCACTAACATTAAAAATAAATAAACAAGCACATAAAGAAAAAAGAGAATGTTTGGGGAACTAAAATGGCTTTGCTATTTCTTGCCATGCTGTTCTGATGATGACAAAGGAAAATAAGTAGATTCTATGCTGCTCACATCTAGGATTACTATACACTTTACACAGGCCCAAAATTAATCCTGAAACTGAGTAAATATAGCAAGTAAAAGAAATAACAAATGAGAAATCCTATGCTGCAGTATTTCTTCCAGTTCTTAATCTTCACAAATTAACAGATTCTGCTTTTAATTTGTTTCGAGTGTTGCACCCATTTAGAAAAATAATAGTTAGCTTAAGCAGCAGACACAGAAAGATGCTCACCAGCATGTGTATATGGAGGGGAGAGGGGATGTCCTGCTCTTCCTGTAAATTTTAGAAAAAGAAAATAATTCTGTTTATGCTTTTATAGATATATCTCTAGGTAGAAATTCCACAGTAGAAGCCTGCCAGATGGACAAGGTTCATCAATACTTTATTAGAAATTACAATCAAAATACAGGTAGGCAAACCTGAGCTAATATTGACCTAGATAAAAATGGATCACAATACCAGCAGAGTGACTAGTTGTCAGTAATCCCATGCCTGGATAAAGATAGTCTGGTTTTCATATGAGGGCCTAGTCCTGCATCCCTAGTGCTGTTACCACGCAGTTATAGCACCTCCTACCAGCAGTTAGCTTGCTTCAGAGATTTCATTGTGGTGGCCAGAGTAGAAAGAAAAAAGTAGTGGTTTATAGGCAAAATGAGGTTTTGCATCACTTTTTTCTTTGTATGATATAGCTTTATGACAATAGCTAGCATATCAGTATCATCATATTAGTGATCTTAGTGTTTTTTAAAACTCTTCAATGAAATCAAGAAGAGTTTCAAAGCTATAGTTGCATCTTGCAACTATAAAAGTTTTCTGAGATATAAGATATAATAATAAAATTCAGTTTAAAGGTGTAAAAGGAAAAAAAATCTGTGAATACTTTTTTCCTCTTTGACTTCTAATTTGAATAATATTTCAAACATGGGGAGAACTCTTTGGATAGCAATTTAATTTATATTATTTTAAAGATTTATCTGGTTCATATGCTGTGATATATTTTAAATACCCTGCAGCTGACCTCTGCTATAATTTCTTTTTCAAGGATAACTTATCAAAAATAAAGATTTAAAACAAAACAAAACAAACCAAACAAACCAACCCTAAAATATCCTCCTTCCACTCCAAAGTCAAGTAAATTAAATTGATCTTGCAGAGCTGACTAAATTCTATCTAGACCTGAATTTCAAAGCACACCTCTGTTGCTATAATGTACAAAACAGGTATCCCTAAGGGAAAGAGGAGTTTTGAAATTAATGCAACAGTGGATTTTTATTTCATTCACTATGTCTGTCTAGATTGTAAATCTGTGTGAAGATACAGGCATTAAAAATAATCTCCATAATCTTGAACTAAAAGGAAAAGAGAGCAAGCACAAAATGTAGACAGTATACAGATAAACAATATACATGAGGATTGTCTCTGCTGTACCATTTTTGTCACTCCTTGCACCCCTGTTTCCCCAAAAATAAACTCTAGTATGATTTTTCAGGATTTTTAGGATGCCTGAAATATAATCCCTATTCCAAAAATAAGCCCTAGTTACAGTTCACAAAACAAACAAAAACAAACAAACAAACAAACAATTTAAATAGTGTCCAGGCAGCTGTACACGTAAAAAAGTAATAAGTTTTGGAGCAAAAAATAATATAAGACCCTGTCTTATTTTTGGGGAAACAGGGTACCTCCTCATCCCAATGAATCAAAAAAGCATGTATGAAGTATTTTTGGGACTGCAAGCTATTGTCAGTCATACAGTAAAGAAGGAAAATAGCAGGCAACACGAGAGAGCAGGATGATGTGACTCAAAAACCACTGTTTATTAGACCATTTACCTTGACTTTAAATAGAAGAAAGTGAGAACTAGATAATTTTCTGAGCTGAATGGAAAACATGTCACAGAGTTCAGAAGTAGCATAGAAGAATGGGCTTCTGGAAAAAAAATCCGTGAGTAAGGTGAATCTGAGAGAAAACACAACAAAGAGAAAATTAGACTTTACAGTGAAAGAAGTAACCGAAATTTAAAAGCATCAACCATATAGCACCCTAGCTAAATAACCATTACGTCCTCAGTAGGCAAAGACAGACCATGGTAAAATGAGGGAACATCATACTTTTTTCTGCTTTTCAAGCAAAGACTAGTCAGTGTTCCTGACAACATCTTACTTTCTATCTGCTTTTACTTGACTTTACATAAAAAGGCTTATTTCAGGCAGTGACTTGTTACACGTCTCCCAAGTAACAGAGTTCCTGATCAGTGTATCTGAACATTCAAAATCTAAAATCTAGTATTTGCATTTATTTGAGAGAGAGAGAGAGAGAAGGCGAAGGGCAGAGAGTGTTTCTTTTAATGGTGGGGGAGAAGAGAAACTTCTGTAGAACTTAAACAGAATTCTGTGCTACTCTAAAGGGTGACAGTATAAAGGATAATGAAAAACTGGTATATTGACATAAGATGTAGGTTAAATACACCACCTTCTAACAGCTGATTTAAAAACACCGTGAATGTTGTTAAAGTTTACATTATGGCAACATTAGCAGCAATGAAATTCCTTTCTTAGACAGAATTTAATTGCTCTGAGCTACATTTTTTGTAATTCTGTCCCTTCCATTATTATTAATTGGTGTACCTTCCAGAGGATGAAAAAGTACTGTTAGTTTTGCAAGCAATTTTTCATTAAGTTTTCACTTTCACCTCAACTGCACAGCAGTGCTTTGCCATTTGTTAGTGCAGGCTTCTATAGAAGCTGTAAAGCCTGTGACGTATTTTTCCAACCATCTTTCAGGAGTTTCCTTGACACAGAAGGAAGAAAATGAAATCTTTTGCAACCTAGCATAGTAAATGAAGATTGACATAAAAACATTAGAGAAATAGCAATTAATGATTGATCTAAGGAATGGTAAAAAATATTTTTAAATGACAGGACACTGACTAGCTCTTATCTGAAGGGAAGTAGAATATGGGAAAATGATTCAGCAGTCTTTTGTTGTGTTCATAACTGTACTGCCAACTTGACAAGCCAATTTGAGAAAGTCATGCTGTCTCTGAGCTTTCTTCAAATGTGAGGAGTGAGTCACTCAGATGCCTCAATTGTAGCACAAGCACAAAATTGGTACGCACTGCAGGCCAAATCTGATTTTTTTTCATGTAGTCTGGCTATGTTAGACCTTATAAGCTATATAAACAAAATATTTTGTGTCTGTGTCTTTCAGATTTTTCATTAGTTGTATACTGAGAAAGAAAATAAGTTCTTTTTTCACCCAGGGAGGGACAATGATTATTAGTACTAGGAAATTTGAGATCTGGATCCTGTAACAGGTTTTGGTATGTTACAATGTGTACTTCTATTCTTCAAAATTTCTAATGAGGGGCTTGAAATGTTTATTACTGTTGAAAAAAGAGAGTGTTGTGGCAGAATGCAAACCCCCCTCTCTCCCTCTCCCTTCCTTCAATATGGAAACCATAGACACATCTCCTTCTCTCTCTGCTGCTTGAGGCTAACAACTTCTTTTTTTTGACCCCAGAGCCCGCTGGACAGGGTCGTTAAGAGAGACCGATAGGGAGCACAGAGGCACCAGGGAGCTGCTGGGCGCCCACAGCCATTGTGGGGGATGTTTGGAAGCTTCAGGGGCACCCCACAATCAGTGTAGGGGTGCAGAGAAGCTTCTGGAATGCCTACAGTCAGATCTGATGAGGCTATAAAAATGGGATTCTCGTCGAGGCCCGGCCCTTGCGTGATCCTCTTGGAGCTACGAGCTGAGCTGCTGCCGCCAGGAGACACTTGCCCTTGACCCAGGATAGAGACTCGGCTTGCCTTGCTGCCATGTGTGTGAGTAAAATTAACCCTCGCAGGATTGTGAATGTATCTACTTTCCGTGCACATTTGCACGTGTGTTTATACTTTCCGGACACATTTGCACAGGTGCTTTCTGTGCTCAATACGAGCACATGTATAAATTATTTCCTCACATAATCATGAGTGTATTTTCTTCCTGTGCTTCCACATAAGCACATGTAATATTCCTTGCATATTTGCACTTGTATTTCTCCTCACAGGGTTGCGAGTGTATTATAAATTAATCCTCTCAGAATCGTGAGTGTACACTTTCCATACTCAATACGAGTACATGTATCCCTTTAAAATAATCCCACACCATGTTCAGGCAAGTGTGTACTCTTCCCAGACTCAGGGATGGCTCTGGCATTGTTTTTGGTGAAGCCACGTGCATGCACACTGTGGACCTCCTGTTGTATTAGTTGCTGCCCCTTAATAATTACCTCAACTGATATCTGAACCTGTATTCAAGTCACTTTGGAGTGCTAAAACCCCATCTTCCACCGGTCAATCTGCTGAACTTTTTTTTACTGAAAAAAGGTTGTTTGGGACCCTGTTGTCCCTTAAACTAACCTTGGGGTGCCTCCGTGACAAGTGTGAAAAGCAGGAGTTCATATATCCATCTCGCCTAAATGTCTGTAGGTCATTTGATGATCCAATGCTCAATTCTAATCCTGTTTTCTTGTGTTCCTTTATTCAGTTAAGCAAGTTATTTTGACTGAAGTCTTCAGAAATACTCAGCTGTTGAGGACAGGATTCAGCTCCAGTTTAACTTTTAAAATTAGCTGTTTTACATGGAGGTGACAATTGCTTAACTTAATGTCTAAAACTCTAGTATAGTCATTGGAGATCTAGTCAATATAGTTAGTAGGCTATAGAAAGTTCTTCAGGTGAATCAGTGTGTGGCTGCTTTAAGATTAATGAATAGCTCAGTGCACTCTTGCCTGTATTGACTAAACTGGATACGGACAATGGCAATCATCTGTCTGAATATGGAGCTAATTTAGCTACTTATAAGGGTGGCTGACACTTTACTGCCTCTTTCTTTTTACTACATACTGACCATTAAAGAATCATGTGCTTGGATAAGGTGTCTATGTATTCTGGGTACCAGTGGATAATTTTACTTAAGTATCTAGTGTTCTCTTCTCAACAAAAGCACTCCCAGAGAGCACTGCCCCAAGCTGGACAACCAGATTTCTTTACAACAAGTTTACTAAACTGGTTTTGCACCACATTTACGTATGTAAAATGAAAATAATAGCACAGCCTTTTTTTCAACAGTTTGAATTATCAGTTTATATAATACAATATTTGTCCTAAAATTGACTTTTAAAGTGTGCAAGTAAAGTATTCATCACCTGAGGTCTCTAATTCTTGATAGAGAATTGCAAATTTTATAAAATACAGAGAATAACTAATGGGAATTTACATATTATATACAAGGAAATTGTTCTGGCAAGGAAAAATTGACTATAGTCTGCAGCAGCTTCCAAATGTCAATTAAATGTAATCATGCATAGGATAGACCTGAATATTCAGAAGACAGAAAGTTCTAGAATCTTGATCACTTAGAGATTATGAGGGGTGATCATACAGGTATGAGATATTTTTGAGAGATTAATTTATTTTTTTGCTTTGCCACAAGGATTCTTGTGTGAACTAAGGAGGTCTGCTAATGCGAGGTCTATACAAAGGATTCTGCCAGCAGCTGGATACCGAAGTGACCCTTTTTGTACTTATGTTCTTCAGATCCAGTATCAGCTGCTGCTTAGCCTCGGAGGAACAGAGCCACCCAACATGCTGAGCTTTTCTCAGTGACCTCTGCAAACGGAGGTCAATTTCCAGGATTTGGAGACATCTGGGCATTCAGATCAAGCAGTAATAAAAATATTGATTTACATTAGAGAACAAAAATTATCTGATAGTTCCAGTAAACTAAAGAAATTAAATGTCAATAGACGCCAAGGGAAAAAAAAATCTAAAAAAATTATAGAGGTGATATAAATTTGAAGGGGGAAACTTGATATATAACATGAAAGATGAAAGAAAATAACTAGAAAGGGAAGGAAATATCATAGGAGAAAATTTTCTATCACAATATGTGAATCTTCTCTGGCAAAATGCGAAGTGGAAGAGACATGTAAATAAAATCGCCTTGCAAGATATATAAATAGCAAATTGCATACAGGAACAATAGGTATGTAATATAGGTTATTTAAACATGCTGCCAACAAACAACTCTTCCCTTGTCCACATTTAACTTAGCATATATTTATGTGTAGTTTTTTTTTTTATTTTGTCTTCCTCATACAGTTTTACTGTGCATTATTGAAAATGCATAGAAAAGATAAATAATAAAGCTAAATTTTACAGTACTAAAATATTTGACTTGAAGTCTAGAAAGTTTTAGTTGGAGAAAGCACAATCAAAGTTTTATTTTTAGCAGAGTCCAGAGTATGATGCTTAGATAGTTATTCATTGTCATTGTGAAACTTCTGCTCATAAAGGAAATTATATTTTCCCTATGTGCTTCTGTTATCTGTCTAGACAGTGAATTTCAGACAGGATGAGATGTTGGTTCTGATTTTCTCTGTAGCTTGGAAAAGAAATTCTAACAGTAAATGCTTATAAAAATTTTCATCAAAACTTTTTACAAAAGAGATCCAAGTTGTTTGTTTCTTTCTCTTTCAGTAAAAAATGAAACATGGAGTGCTTAAAAGACTTACTTTTCACAAACTCTTTGAAGCCTGGGGTTAGAGTTGAGAGCCAAGTTGCATATTCTTGTCAGCTGGCCAACATTGCCTCCCTGACGTGTTGAGTACAGAAGATGTACAAGTGGTCTTCACCTTAATGACATGAGAGGCACTGAACTGAAGGCAGTGTATTTGAAAAGTTAGATGTTTATAGCAAATTTCTGCTAATTGAAGTATCAATGCAAAGTCTTCCTTTTCCACTTTCTACTGAACTGTGCTTTTGCTGCAAATACTCTAAATAAATGTCTTCTTTGTATTTGTATTTGGACTATTATAAATTGTTTTTTATCTAATGGAGGACTGAGTCAGGGGAGAAAGAAATCACAACCTCTGAAGACTTTCTATTATTTATTAAATTGTTGCTATTAATGTAATCAAGCTGTTATTTTGAATAAAAGGGAAGTATTCACACAGTACACTCACTTATTCACTCTCACCTCCCCTTGTAATTATCCAGTTGTAACCACAGTTGGGGACCAAAGCCAGCTGTTTCCTCTGGAGCAGGTCGGCTTACTAGTGTCACTTGGCTTTTAGGCAGGAGTTTGGGTAGTCCTTCAGAAACATGTTTGCTTCATCAGGTGTTTATGTAACACCATAGTATTCCTCCACACAAAGCAGCAGTCGCACACTTGGGTGTGGCCCATATTACACAGCCTCTTGTTGATGCTGTGTTCTAGTGGCATTGTACAGATTCAGAAAACTCATGCTATCCTGACTTTTATCAGTTCTTGCAGGTCCAACAGGAGTCCTGGTTTCTAGATCTCATTCATGAGCTTGTACATACTCCCTACTTGGCATGTACTTTTCCTCCTTTCAGTCTGTTATTTTCTGGTAACTTTCTCCATCCAAACCTATTGAAACTTACTAAAGTTATTAATACAAACTGACATAAAGGAGGCCTTTCTGACAGGATCAATTCTACATCGTGATGGTGGTTTTGCCTTTTTTTTTTTTTTGTCTAAACTTCAAAAATAATTGACTTTTATTGAATTTCATAAGACTATTCTTCAGTTCAGAGTAGTAATATTGGAGTACTTACTGGTAGATTCTCTAAGTTCTCTTCTAAATCAGTTGCCTAGATTTCTTTGCTGCTTATCATTCCTGTATAGGACTTTAAATAATTCTTCCAAGATTTAGATGTTAATATCCTTCAAATATTATTCACTTTCCTCCTAGATGTCTGTTACCCTTAACAGAACAAATGAACCCATACTCCATTCTTTCAGATTTCATAACATTTCCCATAATCTCACTTTTTTAATATATTTCTTCATGTTGTAAGTAACTGTAAAACCATGAATTATCAGCAGTGAACAGAAAATGATAGGTGGCACCCCAAAAATCATTCAGTCACTGTCTCATACCTTTCTGTCTCTTGACATTACTTATCTGCCTCTGTCTATTTCCCTTTAGCACTCAGACTTGTAACTCTGTCTCCTGTTTTGATACTATGCATTTTTTTCCCAGGTTTTCATCATTTGTCTCAACACATATTGTTTCAATCCTTCATATATTCCTGTTAAGTTACTGTGCGATGTAGGTAGAAGCATGTTGGCCACTGCATGAGGCGATCCTGCATAATAAAACTGCAACCAATGGTCATAACATGAAAATCTAGTGTGTTACTAAACCCATGGTAGAACAATTAAAAGATCAAGATTCTCTATATCCTAGAAACACATCAAGTAAAACTTTTTATCTCTGGAATTCCCAGTAAGTAATTAGATTGATTTATATGAACTGATTGCAGTTTATCTTTAGTCTGTAGTGCACAGAGTGTCACTAATATTAGCATTTGTTAGAATCCAGGACATTTGAACAACTTTATGATAGCTAAAACAGAATCATTGTTGCTAAAGAGAAGTAAACTGAACAATCTTTTAGGAAATGCAGTAAAATGTATTCACTGCTCAAACAATACCTATTCAAGAAAATTTAGAATAATGTTTTAATGTCTTTGGGATATGTCTGTCATCAAGGCTCTAGCAGTAATCATTGCAAAAATATGACACATATAAAATGTATTTATTGTTCTTACCCTTTAGATAATTAAAATATGTATTTTTCAGAAAAGAGCTCAATGTGAGGACAGTCATTGCAAGCTCTTAGGATATGTATCAAACAATATCGTACTCAAGCACCCCAATAGCTCTTGTTACTAGGAAGCTTTTAAAATGATGAGATGTTGCAGTTGTTGCAGGCACTAGAACTTGGAAATCTATTATGGGAGAAAGCTGCAGAGTGGGAAGAGTGGAGGCATGATAAGTATAATAGCTTTGAAGCAGTAATAGATTTTTATTTGCTTAGTTATATTGACAGAAGAAGTCAATATAAAACTGTTGGAGTCCATAGTTTTAGGAAACTTTTAATTTAGATTTTTTTTTTTTTTCAAATTGCTTCATGAAAACTGAACACTCCTCTAAGTGGCAAAACTTTTAACCTTGGAAAGTTGAAGTCTATTCACATAGAGAAATAGTTCAGACAGTAGCATTTGACATGTTAATTGACAAATAGTAGTGACCTTACAGATTCATCTTTAATGCCATTCTCTGCTCTTGTAAATTGTCTTTGTTCCCTTGAAATCAGTGTCAACTGAGTTTTCATATTCCTTCAGTCCTTGACAACTTTGTGAAAAGTGCAAATTTGGTATTTTAACTTGAAAAAAAATCCACAGACAAGATGCCTAAGTCAGAAACCCTCTAAAAAGCATGGTAACTTAGGAGATCTAACACTTATTACAAAATCAATCCATGGTAATGACTATGAGGGAGTTTTTCTCATTTTAAAAGTTGAAACAGAACCATTAAATAATTCTCTGTGGTAATTAAAAATTCAAATAAAAATTCCCACAGAGTTTCTCGAGTAAGGAACATTTGAAAATGTCTACTCATGTTGTAGTGGAAAAAGAAATTATCAGCAATTTACATTGGACTTTTAAGATGGTTTAATTGCTAGCACAGAATTCAGAATACGTACATCATATAGTCCGGACTTCATTTTACAATGTGATCAGAAAAAATAACTTTTAGACTGATACCGTCATCTGACATCTTCTGTTTTGTTGTTTGTTTGTTTATTTTCTCCATACATAATATCTATGAATTTTTCAGTTTTGATAGATTGTCCTGTCCCTGGTGAATTTAATAGTAGTCATTAAAAGCCAGCTTTCTACCTCCTTTATTCATCTGTTCCTAAAAATAATTTTGTGATAAAATTAAATTAGCTTCCCACAGTTAGAGCAAATGTCTCTGATTGCATCTACACATTCCTCCGCATTCAGTTGTGCCAGATAGGATCTCATTGTGTGTAATTTGATTTTAACAGGTCCAGATTAGCCCTGACAATTGGTATTCCACATTCAGGCATCCTGTAGATAGAATACAGGTTTGTGCTCAGGTTATAGACCATTAGCAAAGCAATTTTGCCTTAAAATTTTCCTGGGCAGTAGGTGGCCCAGTTTTGGATTCCTTTACTATTGATTTATGGAGACAAAATTTGTTACAAATAATTTCTTGTTTGACAAAAAATTCCATCTAATCAGTTATTATATAGTCCTATTCAATCCTTGTACAAAATATAGCTGTTTTGCATGATCCTTGAGTTTACCAGAGAGTTCTCTTTTGCTTAAAACATTGAATACTTAATCGTGTGCATTAGAAAAATCTAGGAAAAAAAAAAAAAAGAAGTAGTTTCAAAGCTTTCAAAAAATATACTACAAAACCATTTGATTGTCTGACAGCTCTGAACATTATGTTTGTAAAGTTAACATTTTGTTCAATACCCTGAATATGTATGGGTTTTGCTTGTCATCTAAACCAGTAGTTTATAAACTACTCCTACATTTATACAGTCCTAAAATTACATTTGGACTTCTGAAAGCAACCGTGAGGCTGATGTGACACCTGATTAAAATGAGTTTGACACCCCTGGTCTAAAATCTGTACATGCCTAAAACATATACATATCTAAACTCTACACAGAGACTGAACATAAAGCCTGCTCTGGCAAACTGTATACTTAAAAATAGCCTGATCAAAATAATAAGTTTGCTAAAATAGTACTAGCAACATGGTTCTCTATTTTGGGATCAACCTTATTATATTTTTCTGATGTGAAAATAATTATTATAAAATTTCTCTCTAGATGGTTACATGTTTTGAAAAATCTCTATTTAGAAATATAAAGTAGTACTTTAAGTGAATTATATTACTTACAAACTTTATGTGAAATCACACCAAGCCAGCTCATGCAAACCTCTTCACTTTTATAGCAAAAAAGTTCAAGAATTAATATTTTATTTTTAGTGTATGCACTGGACTGGTTAGGACTGACTTCATTTTCTTCATAGTAGCTCATATGGTGCTGTGTTTTAGATTTTTGATCAAGCCAGTACTGATAACACACTAACGTTCTAGATTTTGCAAAACAGTCATTGCATAGCACCAAGTCCTCTTTTGTTTTTCTCTCTGGCCTTGGGGGTGCACAATAGGTTGGGAGAGGACACAATCAGGAAGATGACCCGAACTAACCAGAGAGACATCCCATACCATTATAATGACATGCTCAGTGATAAAAGAGAAAAGAGGGGGGATTAGTAGAGAGACCAATGTCCAACTAGTTCAGATGTGAAGTCAACTGTGTATCTCACAGTAGATGTAAGTTAGCATGTTCTTCTTCCTTTCACTCTTGAATTACAGTGATTTATCTTGTCCTTATAGTTGGGTAACAATAAACAGGCTTCATAAGTGCTTCACAGCAAGTTCATTAAGTCCTTGTATGATATTATCATACCTGAATTGTATAACAATTTCACTCTTCAGTAACATATTTTGATTTTTAAAAAATCAGACTAAATAACGTATACTCTTTATGCAGGATCTTTGATACATATATATTTATAAAGAAGGAAAAATACAGCAAAAATAATATCTTATTTTTCTTCCTGTTTAATATGTGTTTTCAAAGCTATTTTTGGCTAATAAATCTCTTTAATTTCCATTTTTTGATTTGTCCTCTTATTTATCATAAAAAGCAACTGATCTAAGAAACAGAAATTTCCTAACCAAATAGTTGTATATTGTGTAATTTTTCTCATAGACACCTCTCTTCCCAGCACAAATAATTAATGTTTCCAAATCTAACGCAAGGAAGTGGGGCTTGAAAAATACTTATCTGTCTCTCTTCTTCTCGCCTTCCCCCTCGCCTCCTTAATTGTGATGTTCGTTCTTACTTAATACCCATACGCAGTGCACTTTCCATGAGTTTATCAAATTACAAATAAGAATCTTCCCATATTTTTCCTGTCATTTCTGTCCAGTTTGGTATACTTTTGTTCCTTCAGAGAAAAAGATTTTTCCACTCTCATCCCTAAGCAACAGAATACCTAAGCTCCCAGAATACTGTTGTTCTTTTTTAATAGAAAGAGTAGTATTAATATTTTCTTTGGAGGCTAGAAGTCTGCTCTATTGATAATTACAGTCTCATCCTCTTTCAATTACCAAATCTTGTTCTCTTGTATTATGGGACAGAACAAGTACCAGAAGACATGCTTGAAATTTTAACTTCAAGAGTATTGCCAAAACTTTCAGACAAAAATATTTACACATGGATTACTTTGTTACATTAAAAAAAAAAAAATCCTTATTTTTTAAGGTAGAAAGATACCTAAATTCTTTAAGCCTACTTTGATTTTAAGACTTTTTTTTTTTATTGTCCCACTTAACATGATAGATACAGAAATACGTATGTATACATAGATAAATATAGAATTATATGCTAAACATTTTCAGGTATACATAGAGTTGGAACCAGGATAGAAAGTACATCAATTTAATGCATATAATTGCACCAAAATTGGGAGAAAGTTGGAGGACAGTAACCACAAACTTCAACAATAACTGTAAAACATGAAAGATAGCATAAAAGTATAAAATTAAAACAAAATCAATGACTTTCAATTCCAAAAACAGATACAAGAAGTGAACCAAAATGTCCATATTGAATTACTCCTTTAACAATTTCTGTGTTTTAACCGCAAAATCTAAATAAAATCCTGTAAACAATTAATTTGGTTTTATTTGCTTTACATTAAATGGATGACCTGAGATTTGGGAGTAGTCCAAAACTACTGAGAAGACAAGAATCATGGGAAAAGTTAATGAAAGAGGTTAGTGATATTGTCAGAAAGAGGGATATATAACAAAATATATGTAGTAAATTTATATAATAGAAAACAATATGGTGACCCTGGGGATGAGGAATCAATAAGGCAGATAAATAATAGACGCAAGAACATTTAAAATATAAAAATATGGGAGAAAAGAATACAGGAGTTCTGTTGGAAGGATGGTAGGTAGCTCAGCTTTGCCTTTGGGTTGGTGATAACAATAACTCTATCACTGACTATATAAATTCATTGATGTTTCATAAAAGGAGTAAGATAGTGGCTAACCAAAATAACTGATGTAAGTTAAGCTGGAAGTAATAAATCAATATGGTCAGAGAGAAGAAGGTGAAAGATAAATAATTAAAAAGCATTCTGTATTCCACATATAAACACATATTGTGACACTGTAAGTATGATTCATTCATATCAACTAGGAGTAAAAAGTAATGCTCACATTTATTTGCATGGACAAATAAAGATGATTGTAATATACTGAAATATCATATAAATATATATTGCAGCACTTGGCTTAGAGCCAAGTTCTAATAAACAGGGTCTTCCCATGTGAGCTGCAACCAATTTTTCTCCGCTCAATTAATAATAAAGAAAAAATGGCAATAAAGGGAAAACCAACTCCGTTTTATATGAATAAGACTGAAAATACAACTTTTACTTTGATTCTGCATAGGCTGCACTGACATCAGGTAAATATTTCATAACAAAAAGACTCATGCATCTTTCATGTTCTTGTCTGTGTTTTTAGCCCTCTGAGTATAAGTGGCCTTTATGTCGTAATACTTAAATATAGAGCCTTTGAATAAACTCAGTATTTGTAATCCATTCTTCCTCAGGACTAACTGGATACTGTTTGAACTAGGTTCTACAAGAAAATCTATCTGTATCTCTGGAAAAACTAATCCAGACCTAGTATTTTTTATCAATTATCAAAACAGATGGACCTTAGGTTGTAATTAAACAAGAAAGTAAGCCACAAAAAAACCCTACCCAAAATGAAACAGTATTATGTTTTCCCTTCCACTCTGTTCAGGAATTTAGCTAGAAAGAGGATACCATCCATAGTAATGGGTTCAGGCATCTGAACTGCAGTAACCACTAACTGTGCAAACACTAATAGAAACACACATACCTATGTCTATCCTATTTGTTTGAAGCTATGTTACGTTACGAGAATGTTATGTTAGTGTCCTTCACCAAGGGATCATAAAGACCCTTGCTTATTCATGGGATAAAAAGAAAAGATTGTTTCATATACTCCAAACTAGTTAAAAAGATAGGGAAATTGTTAACATTAAATTATCACTCCTCATGGGGGAGCATCCTAAAGGGTGCATTTTTTGTGCAGAGGAAGATTGCTTTATTTAGTGAATCTCAGGATTACCCAGAATTAAAGTGCTTGGGTTTGTGACATGATGTGGTTTTGGAATGCATTGAACTATTTATTTCGAGTGCAACCAGATATGTATTTCAGGAGCGTGTCTAACATACTCCAGCCACAAGGGGATTCAGATTAGACTAGAGCTAGTCCCAGATACAAAACCTCCTGAAATGTAAAACATTAGAATCACATCTTCAGTATGAATTTATTTGCTCTACATACCCATTCTTACTAGTTTGTCCTACCTGATAGTGTAGACATAACAAGTAGGTCTGTACTAGGACCAGTATTGTGCAATATATTCATAAACAATCAGGAAATAGGAGTGAATATTAAGAAGACAAGTTTGCTCATGTTTCCAGTATCAACAAATGCCCCAATAATCAAAATACACTGATTTTGAAGAGTTGCAGAAAGATTTTCTATTATTGTGTGCCTGAATAGTAAAATGACAAATGAAATTCAATGTTATTGCATGTAAATTAATGCACATGGGGAAAAACAACAGATTTAAAATACTGCCAATATTGAATGAGGACAAAGCAAAAAACATTTTTGAGGTTACTAAGGCAACCTTTGGAGGTAGCTGTGAATGATACAGAAAGAGTCAAGGAAGAAAACTGAATCAACAATAAAACTGTTGAAAATTACTGATGATGGAAGAAAACAAAAACCAGAAGAAAAATCAAAGCTAAACGAATCCTGAAGTTGCATAGACAAGGTCAAAAATAGCAGATCCACTGTGCATGTCATGGATCATGAGAGAAGAAAAGGAGTATAACAGGCAAATATGTTCCAAGTTTCAATTTCTATTCTGATAGATTTTAAACTGCAAATTGGTATTACTAAATCAAAACTAGTGGGATGCAAGCCATAGAAAGGAAATAAAGGATAGCTAGAAAGAGTCTTATGAGGATCTCTATAAAGATAATGAACTATTACATGTTATTGAGTGGTCAGGAGAACAGAGTCACCAGCACTAAAATGTAAAATGTAACTTTTATTTAAATCACTCAAAAAACCCCACACAAAAAGCTAAAGCATATGATAATAACTCAAGATCACTTTTTAAATGGAACTTCCTGCCTTTGATGTGTTCATATATTTAAGAAACCAGACCATGTATTAACATCACGAGTGTTGCCTGGCAGTATTTTACAAACTAATGAACAAATTATGTAGTATTACATCTAAGGAAGGTCAAGCTTAAGTCACTTTAAAATTTAAAGGAAAATGGGACAAGTCCTACCAACTAAATGACCAAATTCAGAAAGGGGAGGGATACAAAAAACTCCTATATAAGTCTCCACAATTTAACAAGAGAGATATTAGAACTTCGTTGATTGTCTGTTCTCTTTAAAGCATTTTATGCCATGGGATACAGCAAGTTATGTCTGAGTGGTATTCTAAATGAGTTTTCCATCACATCTGCTTATGGGTTATGCCACAAGTATAATTGCCTATAAAAACACAGGTAACATAAGAAATATTTTTATTCAGCAAAGATGCAATATGAATGTATACACTGTTACCTTCTGTCTTGAAATTCTCTGTATAAAATGGAAATATTTGAAAAATAACCATAAAATGAAACTCAGGTTAATTGATAACTCTAGATATTCCAGTTACTTTGTTTCTCAAGAACCTCTAGTAGTTTTGGGTGATAGGTTGTATGGAATAGGGAAAGAGTATGGAGTCTTGATTAATGTATTAAAGATGAAAATGTTGATCTGTAGAAGAATAAGACCTGAAGACACTCTGAAAGGTAAAAACTTTGGTATTATTATTATTATTATTATTATTATTATTATTATTATAACCCTCATTATCGTTATTAGTGCCATATAGTCAAAAATCAACATAGTTCATATGAATGACCCAACTGAAGATTATATGTCATGGTTTGAGAAGACAAATTAATAACATGAAAGCTTTGGATGAATGTGACTTGAAAACTGAAAGAAAAACTGATTTCTGTGGGAAAATGTTTGGAAGATGTGCCTGCTTCCATGGGCATAAATGACTGGGAGGAGAAAAAGAACTTTGGAAAACTTTAGAAACTTTAGAAAAGTCTTTTTATTCAACAAATATTGTGTCATTTGAAAAGTAAAAATGTTAACAATAAAACTGTAATGAATAAGCATCAAAAAGATCGTGCTAATACGGCCTTTATTCACAGCAGAAGGCCTTTTTTAATATGCAGTTATAAGGAAAGTGAGCACCTATGAAATACAAGGATCCACAGTACAAATCCATACATCTTAAACTCTGTACGTACTTCTCATAAAACATATGCGGGTGGTTCCATAGATTGTGGAAGGATTTTTTTTTGTGGTGAAAGACAGCTTGTCTGTCAGTGACAGACAGCTTTTAAGACTTATCTTCCTATATTCACTGCATTTCTTTAGTGGTAAATGTCTTGCTTTGTTTGTTTGCTTTTAATGTTGTTAATATATGCACTTTAATAAGTGGTCTTTATGTTCAATCTCCTTCATTGTGACACTAATATTAAACAACTGAAGATTTGCTCAAAGCAAGTCCTTATAATGGTTCACTAGACTATTGCTCTGCCATGCACTGTCTCTTAATTAGATATGGATCCACCACGCACCACAGAAAATGGGACATGCTGATATACGGAACAGTTATTCAGATACAGCAGAAAAGAATAAGGAAGGGAAACAAAAACATTTCAGCGTGAAATCAGGAGTTACTAGAGTAATAGATGAGGGTGAAATAGAATAAGACCTTCACAGAGATGAATGGTATTAAGACGATAGAGAATGATTAATCACAAGAAGTCAACTCAGTGAAATTAACAGTTAGCAAGATTAAAAAAGAAATAAGTATTTTTCCACATAACTTATAACTATAGGTTTAAGTTACTTCAAAATAGACAAGTTATCAATGCCTGCTAAATGCAGCATTCTAAACACAGTCTCTAGTTCTGAAGTCCTTGATGACCTGTAGCTGTGAAAAATATACCAGTGCAAGGACAATTCTACACTTGCCATGTTCCCGTATTCTTTCCCTACTGCCCTCCCCTGGATAAGGAAAAATGGAATAGATGTCCTGTTGTCCTGAGACAGTGTGGTAATCTATAAAATCTTCTGTATATCTTATATAATTATGTCAGAATGTGAATGTGATGCCCAATGGTAGCTGATATGAATATTTCCACAGCAAATTTGCTGCAAGCCATTTTCAAGAACTTTTAACATAAAACATGCAGTGAGTTAATATATACATGTAATAAACCTGAAGCAGAATCACATCATTAATTACTTTATTCCTTTGATTTAACATCTTCAAAAGTCAAATGCATTCTGAAAGAAAAGTTCACAGAATTCACAAGCTAATATTTTAGATATTATCCACTGTAAGCATCAAAAATTTTAATCCAGATGACATTTGGATGAGTAAAATGAAAACTTACTGGATTTAGTGAGGTTATTCTTGTGATAAAGCTTGCTCCTATTAGCAGCTGAGGTGGTTTTCTTTTTATTCATTATCGTGTTCCTATGAGTGCCTGTTTGACTTTCACGCTGTTGATGTAAATGAACCCTTTCATTGATGATGATAAGATAGTAGAGTAGTAATATGTGTGTATAATTGTACTCTTTAAAAGTACCTTTTAAATTTAAATCCAAGCTGCAATTATTTTAGATATGCAAATGATCAAATTGAGGGTAATGCTACAAGAGAAATTCATAACAGGTTCAAATCAGAATAGAAATGGCTATCTCTGCCTTAGGTTTATTAAAGATATCCTGATAGAATCCCAATTCATACCAAGCTGAGAAATAGAAATAGAAATCACATCTTGTAAGCTCTGTGTCCTCCTGTCAGAGTCCAATGCTCTCTGTCCAGGTTCACTCAGAGAAATCCTCCTCCACATGTAGAGGATTTAACCTATAATACCAAATTCACTTACCATCACATGGGGTTTTGATTTAACAGGATGACACAAGCAATGTACTGAAATCACAATACAAACACAACATACAATTGCAACTTACAGTTGAATCACAATACAAAAATTGTAGGAAACTATTACCTTGCCAATATAATAGGTCCAGGCAGGATCTCTCAGCAAAGCAAATTTTATTAATGATTTTGCAAGATCGGGTGTTCTACCTAAAGGTAAGCACACAGAATAGGGCAAAAAGCCCCTGCTTATATCCTCCCCAATCCCAGCCACAAATTCCCTCTCCTGTTCCCCATTGGCTGGGTACTGCAGGGTTTACAGACTACCTGATGCCTGCCTCAGTTTATCTATCTCATTCATCTAATTCTAACAAGCCACTTCCCTTATTGATTTAATTAAAATATGGATTCCTGGCTCTTTGGTTACCCTTCCCCCTAGCTTAACTTTTTAAATAGAATAATCAGTTTGCATTCTGGGATTAGTTCTAAGAGACTTCGTTTTACACTAACAATTCATAGTCTGATGTCTCCCAGTCCTCAATCCCGGCCGGGGTCAGGTGCCAAGTCAGTTGTAAAAACAACATTCCTCCTTCAATGGCTCCTTACAATATCATTCCCATAACCTGTCTCTCTGCAGACTCACCATCATGGTGCTAGACATCTGCAATCACTAGGAAGGAATAATAGATTGAAGTCAGCTCAAGTTCTTTGCTCTCTTTAAAGTTCATGTTGCTTGTTGTTCAATTTTTATATCCTATTTTGGGCTAAGCCATGTTTACAATTTCTCCATGCCAGTCCGTACAACTTAGGAAGACAGTACTCTCTATTACTTGGCTCTGGCAAGGCCAGTTACACAACCAGTTGACACACTCAGCTGATATAGACAGTTGATCCACTGATAGAGTCATTTATCTAAAACAAAGGCTACCCATTGAGGCACTGAGACAACTTCAGTCTACATTCTTCCCTGATCTTCCAAGCACATTGCTCTTGCCTATGTCCTCTGAGCCATCTTCTATTGCAGGGGCTTGTTGATTGACCTCATCTCCTTATGCTTTTTGGAAAAAAGCCAATTCCTATATACAAAATTATTGAATTTGTCTTTTTTTTCTTTTTTTTTTTTTTCTTCGAGAGTATTTTTTTTCTGTTACAAACAAAATTTCAGAGCAATTCTTAGGTATATTCTAGTTCACATCAGAACTGATTTTCTGAAACAAATCACCTAGTCACTCCCACGTGCTGTGTTTCAGTTAGTTTCACAAAACAGTCTTACAACTTGTGAATTTGTTTTCTTCAAGATTAAGCTAACACTAGAAGACCAAGGGTGCATTTAATGCTTAAGAGTTGCTCATGAGCTTCCAGTCCATAAAAGCAGAAAAGTACAAAAATTCTGTAAAATACATATAATGTAGACATCAGATCCTCAGTATCAGGTGTTCCACTTAGCAAGTTCCACTCTAAATAGGTTTCCAGAGTCTTCCTGGGAGTACAGAAATTCTTTTCTGTGTCAGAGGGACATTATGTTTTGTCAAGTCTAGCTCACAAAAAGTATTTTGTAAAAATAGTTGTTTCATTGATCTTTGTTTAAAGATTTATGTTCACTAATGGCTACATGAAATGATCTAGAGATTATCATTTCCTAACTTTTCACATTGAAGACATATCTATAGTATTTTGATAAGTCAGATTTGATTACAACCTACATAGGCATACCTGAACTAGTTAGCTCAAAAACTGCCAGAAGCCCATTTGGGAATCATAAATTTCCCCTGGAAAGTCCATACTCAATTTTGAATCTTGTGTCGTTTTGACTTTCTGGCTGTCACCACCCATGATAAACATAATGATACTTTACATAACCTGCAGTATTGATTTCCAGTTACAGTGTTGCTTTCCAGTTGCAATGTTCTTTTATTCCTATTTTCCCCATATTGAGATGACTTAGTTTCATGGACACTAATACAAATGGTACAGTTGATGAGAAAATTGTATGTGAGTAGCATACGGAGATGATGTAACAAATGACAATCAAGACTCAATAAAACATCTTATAAAAATGAGACATCTTATAAAAATGAGACATTGTCCCTAATGTCTTTCAGGTAAAGACAAGTGAGTATTTTTTATTTTTGTTGAGAAAGAACAGAAACAATGTTTCATAAATACTGTGTATTGGGGAGGGTGTTGTTGTGTTTTGTGTATTTCTTTAATGCTCAATAAATTATTGAAATGACAATATTCAGAGACTGATTTTTTTTTTTATATAATTATTACAGTAAAAATACTTGAAATGACAGCATTCTCACTCTATTCTACAGACTTTTTTTCCACTCATTTCTTGTGTTGATTCTTTCTCTGTGTTAGGAGATCAGTATTAAACCAGGGAACTGCAGAGGATGATGAAACCCTTGCATATCAAATGAAATTAGAAAATCAGTTTAATTAAGAAGGGAAGAATTACAATCCACTCATGTACAATCAAGCAAGGTCTTAGTTCGTATTTAAAGGTGTGAGTTCTAATAAGGAGCTGCCTCCATAATGATCTTGATTTGTTCACTATTGGCATAAAATATGTTAATAGTTTGTGCAAATCTATACATCTATCGATGAGTGTTTTATATGCTGACTTTTAGCTTGCAGTATTTATTTTCAGATTATTTGTTATGAAGCCTGATTTAGGCAAGGAAGTGCATCCTAGAGAAAATAATATTTTCAGTCAGTGATATAGGTATATAGGGCATCACTTTTAAAAAATATCCCAAGCAGAATCTCATAGTGGGATGTTGTAACCTGGCACTGTTGTTGATATGTCTCTTCATCTTCCTGCAAAAATCATGTACCTCTTCCTTCTCAAGTAAACTTAGGTCTCATGAGCCTTTGTATTTTTGTCTTGTCCTTTGATATTATTTAACTTTTCTTCCTATGGTTGAGAAGATATGAGGAAAGTGAACAAACTAATGTATCAGCAAGGTAGAGTTTGGATTGAAGAATCTGCAAGAATAATAAAAAAAAAAAACCTCACTCCCAAGTAGATTTTTCTAATTCCAGCCCATGATAGGAAGATTTAAATGAAACCACTTAGAAGTAGCATTATAGTAGTATTTTAAATGTAAAACTGTCAATAAACAAGAAGATATCAGAGGTGTTAAAAGAAAAATCTATCAGGTTCTTACTAATTTACTATCATTGAACTTCACCAATGGATGGAGATGCTGATTTCTTCTGCAACTATGCATTTTCAGAAGTGCTATGCATTATCATAATACCTCTTTTTAAGAAAAAACATTTATTTTATTGCCTTCAGTTATTCATATTTCTCAGTACCCACCATACTTGTCTCCACATTTCTTGTTTTTTTGGGGAATATAGTTTCTAAGGTTATGCATGTCTGGATCATGTAGCCATACCTGTACAGTTTCATTGTGGGTTAATGTGGCTCCGATACAACTAATAAGATTATCTGTGTTCTAACCATATCTCTAAAAATACCCCAAACGTGTGTACCCAACTTTCAGCAATATCTTGTAAAATAAGTGATCTAATTAGCAATATCCATATTTTTTACCCTTGCAATATGTTTTTCTAAGGAAAGAATAATAAGAATATGAGTTCAGCTTGTCATAGTAATTATAACAGTTACCAAGTATTGTATGTTTTGAAGTCCTGTCCAGGAGTCTTGCAAATTCTAAGAAACTCTTCCTCTGAGAATTATAGAAGATAATTCAGCTTCTTTTATCCTCAATTCAGTTTCATGTAGTCATATTTATTTATTTATATTAAGATTAAGAAGATTTGAATTACTAGTAATGTTAATGAAACACATTTTTGTAGGCAAAATAAGGACTATGTTTTTTCCTATGAAACTGAGAGTTGACATGAATATCATGCAATTGCATTAAATAAAGAGTAAACAAATAGTATGAAGGTTGAGGATCCTACTGATCGTAATATACATAGTTAAATGTAACACAGAGCTTGATCAATTAAAATGAATAAATAATCCTTCTAAGGAGAGTTTCTGTAAGATGGAAGCATTTTTTTTGAGTTGATAGAATAAATTATACCTCTCACGAAAACAGTTCCAAAATTCTTCCTTTAAACAGTATCTGAAAGTTCCTTTTGCTAAGCAAACCCATTTTATAAACAAACACCGTTATATGTTTATAGAGAAGGAACAGGGGGAAACAAACAAACAAACAAACCCGCAGTTGCCTGTCAACATTCAGTTATAACTTAGCTCAGAATTTCAGAAGGTCCTTATGTCACTATCACTTTGACATGGAAAGAAAGTCTAGATAAATTATTGTGAGAGACAAAGAGTAAGAAGGTGCATATTTACAGACATTCACCAGTCATCTGCATAGAGCTAATGTGAATAGCAAATAACAAGATTCCCCTTGCTGTGTCTAATCAGAACAACTTAGTGTCTACATTTCCAATATTTCAGTTTGTTAGTTTAAAAAAAAATAAAAATAAAATAGCTCTTTCTTCCTGTAGTTTCAATTTGAAATTCAGTGTTTTTTGGCTAGATCCACAGATTTATAAACTGCTTAGAATTTTAGTTCATGTACTATTTTTTTGTCGCCTATAAGCTGTGAATCTTACATAATGCTAAATTCATGCTTGATTCTTTTGGCTTTAGGGTTTTGAGGGGACTTTTTTGTGTTAGACTGTTCCATATATAACACTATTCAAATCAATGTGAGTATGCATTCCCTTCTATTTATTTAAGTTATTATTTAAAAAGCCATACTGTTTTGTGTGAGTGGAGTGAACCCTGCTTATTTGATAATTTCATTTTCTTTCTCACACAGTTTCTGTCTGCTTGCAAGGCAGCTTACAGAAGTTCTTCATGGCAAGCCTCTTGCTCTGCTATTGCATTTCATGGACTAATTGTATCCTTATGCAGTTACAGTACCGTATGTATTTATGTTCCTTGCAATCTGTATACAGAAAGGTGTGCAATAGAAGTGCCTGTCAGGTGAAGCTGTCAGGAATTCTTTGCTGAGAGGATGGAGGTGCCTGAAGGACTTTTAGATACATAAGGGTCTGAAGGACTTTCAGAATTTTCTCACTAGTCAGAACGTTGCAACAGTTCTACTCTTTGCCTTTGTCTTCATTGCCTCTGTCTAAAGGATTACTGATTTTTTGGTTCACTTAAATCATCATCTGCAAAATTCTGTCCAAGCACCAAGGAACCTGTATCCAAGGAACCTGTATATCTTTTAGTTGTCCTACCTTCAGTCATAGCTTAAAACATCAGGAGAATTCTGGTCGTAACTGTGTTTTCAGAAAAATATATTCACAAAACCAGACTTACTGACTTCTGGTGATTGCATTGAGCTAGTAGCTCATACTGTACAGATGGTGCTACAAAATCCTCACTAGTAATTCATGAACCAAAGCCGTTTCTGCCCTTGTGCCATAAATCGAGCTATATGCACTGTGAGTAGAATATTGCTGTTACAGAGAATAAAGTTACTATTTAATCAGTCTTTCACTACTCAGATTTCACTTATCTTTAATTAGAAGATTCTGACCTGAGATATAAAACTATTATCCGTCCTAAAATATTGCTAACACTGAAGAGCATCCTCAATGATTTCACTGAAGAAAAGGTACTGTTCAAGAGTTGTGTAATTGATACTAAATGGTTCTTCAAGATATGTAAAATACCACCTGAACTGAAACCATTTATTAAAGAAAATGAACTACTGAGGGGGGCTGCTCTTTTTCCCCTGGATATCACTATAAGCCTTCTTAAAATATTACACAAGTACTAATTTATTTGCCCTTCATGTCTGTGATAATTTGTCAGGAAAGTGAGTTTCCAGAGAAAAGGAAAAATAGAAGTGAAAAGAGAAGAATACTGAGATGTGCCTAAAAAAAAAAAAAAAAAAGGGAATTTGAAGAAGATTCTCAGAACACATGGTCTGGAGGCACGGTCAGAATTGCAATAAAGAGGAAAGTGTAAGAGAATCTGGAAAGGACAGACATTTATGAGCAAATCCCATCAGTCTTTCACATCCAATAATCTGAAAGCCACTCCAATAAAATATGATACCTGTATAAGCCATGAGGCAGCCAGGAAAAAAAATAAATTGAACTGAGACACAACATGCAGTACAAATCCAAATAAGCAAATAGCACAGGTAAAGAAAGATGCCTGTACTAAACTCTCAGATTTATATAATGGAATGTTTGCATTTCAAACTACTGTTAAAATACATAAAAAGCAAGATATATATGAAAATTTGCAAACTGTACTGATGGAAAAGTAGCAATGATAAAAATGCCTCATCAAATTTCCTGGAAAAAACATACAAGAATATTCCATCCATGAGCTAAGGAACTGAAGGTAGTTCAGAAAAGCCTTGACATCAATCATTTAAAAATATGAAATTACAACTCATTGTACATAGGTAGAATGTTAAATAAATGTATGTACAAATATAGTAAGTATAGAAATTCAAATGTATATGTATAAGTTAAAAGGCAAATATTTGCACATGTTTCATACAGAAAAGTTCAGTAGACCAAACAATAGACGTGTATTGTGAAAATATATATTGGATATGACAATGGTAGTGCATTTGTTTTTCCAGTTGTAGCAGGACATAGGGTAGTATAGTGTAACATAACATAATATAATATGATTTATTTTCAGAATTTTACATCATACCTTAAGTTCAAGCATCTATTTTTCAGTGTATTAAAATAGAAGAAAAGTTCAGCTAGCACTTGTAAAGATTTTTTTTTTTTTTTTTTTTAGTAAAGTATGCTATGTCAAAACTGAAGTAAAACTAAAAATTAAAATCATTGGGGTCAATGGAATAAAAATTGTATATATTTGTGAGTAGGGTTTGTGATTTTTTGCAAAAAATCCATACATTCACAAACGAGGACCTTGGAACTGATCTTACAGCGCACAATTGTGAGCTACTTATGTCTCTTTCAGCATTTAAAATGAACCAAAGGGTGAAAATTTCAATATGGATTCTACCTTTTAAGGTAATACAAGATAATATATCATAACAAAATGTGAAAATTTTGGAACATTATGCAAGCAAAGATCACTTAAGGCAGAATGAATTTAGGACTTCTATTCCATTGCTGTAATCCCATAGCATATATCCATCAATTTGCTGTGATTTCTTGACACTTGCATTAACCTGGCCTATAATAAATATGTGAAGCAACTGGTAAAAATTAAAGGGTAGTTGGTTAAAACTTTCCTAATATTAAAGGACAGACCAAAAAAAAAAAAAAAAAAACCAAAAAAAACCCCAAAGAAAATAAATTAAAGAAAATGGGAGAGAGAGATTTAACTAATAACCTAGAATGAGCAAGATATTTACTGTTTTATTATGTCTTAAAAATTGAAAGCTTTCACTTTTGATAACATCATATTTCTTCATAGGGAAAATCTTCTGTAATCCATTTTACAAAATTATGCTGATTTTCTTCATAAAACCTTCCTTCTTTTAATAAAAATTAAAAAAGAAAAAGATGACATATTTTCCTTCATGTTACAAAGCGTTTGTACCGTGTGATTCTTCCTTACCCTAGTAGTATATATGTGTGTTCTGAATCTCTGAGTACAGATCTGCAGACTTACAACTCCATTATTTTGAATCAAGTAGTGTGGGGACCAATTTAAGTCATTAATTGATTGTATGTATTTATTTTCTTTTGAATATTAAAGTATAGGAAGAGTAATGTGACTCTGGGCAATCAATTGAAATTTGAATTCTGGAAATCTCAGCTGAGACAAAGAATGTAGGTCTGCTCAGTTCAAGAGCGGCAAAGCTCCATGGCTGCTCCAAGGCTTGTCTCAGGCTGCTTTAGACAGCAAGTGTGCAGTAGGAACCAATAGGGCTTAAGCTAGGGTTGAATTTGTCCCACCAGGCTCTATTATTCAAGTGTTAAAGGCTCATTAGTCTTTATGCTTCTGCTTTTATAAAAGCAGAAACAGTGAGCAATCCACAGTAAAGTCACTGAGGGTAATATTAGTCATGGTACTGGTGCTTTACAAAGGACTATTTGTATGTATTTGGATCAAAAATTGACTGTTTTCAAAGACAAGTGTACTCAAATGACCTTTTAAAACAGGTTCGCTGTCAAAATATCTGACTGGAATGTACAGATGAGTGTAGGATTTCCTCTTATTCTTTTGTTACGAAGGAGAAAGTGAGAGGTGAAGGAAGACGAAAACCAATTTTGAACACAAAAAACAGGAATCGAAGTAATTTTTTTTTCATCGTAAAGCTATTCTCTTTACCTCCTCCTTCTGTGCGATCACATAAGTTTGTGAACAAAAATACTATTATTATTAGCACGTTATTTTTTTATGGTTGCATTTTAAATTTCCAAAGAAATCATTTCAGGTTACAGCTGTTCATAGCTATGATGTACATAAGTCTCAGAGACAAGGGACATCTCCAAAGGCCTTCTTCCTGGTCCTTAGAAAATAAAAGAAATCCAAATCAGTCACAAGAAAACAAAGAAAAAAGCTGGCAGCAAAGCCATAGGACTATTCTTCACAAAATTTTAGGTAAATGGAGAACACAAGTATCTGCATTGAATTTAATGGAATCTGATGCTTTCAGCCTTAATATTATCAAAGTCTAATTGAAGATGCCAACTGAAAGTATTTTCATTAAATATTCTCAAGAAATAAAGAATCTTTGAGTTATATTGTTGCTGTCAAACAACATGCATTTTAAATAGCCTTTATTTTTCAAATTATTCTGTTAAAGACTTAAGGTGTTAGCAGCTTTTGGCTTTTTCTTCCTCCCCCTGTCTTAAATGCTTCAAAATGATCTTTTTTTTTTTTTTTTTTCCTCTGGGAAGAGCCACATCAAACTATTTTTGCAACTGTTGTGTGCTTTTGCTAATCTGTGGTTAGTATCCTTGGCTCCATGAGTGTTATAGATGATCACGATAAATAGCACGCACTCATCAGAATAAATTGCTTAGAATTTATTGCAGCAAGCGGCAAGTGGGCAAAATAGCGCTGGGCAGCCGGGGAGTCTGCGCTCCATCACGGAGCGCCTTTCCAGTAGCAGCAAGCTTGGTTAAATGTGGTAAAGGATTACATATTCACGGTTATTCCAGGAACGCCTATACATATTCATAACTTTTTCCTCGAAAAGGCCGTTCTTATTAAAATGAGTTCCAAGGAATTTTATCTATAGTCTTCACCTTTGGCTCTTTCCTGTTGCGCCTGCGCAGTGTCTCCGGGTGGTCACGGGCGGGGGTCTTTTGGATGAAGGCTGCAGTCTATCTTGTCGTGCACTTCTCCACTTTGGCCTAGCATGCTGGGTTTGGCCAAGGCTCCAACGGCTTGAGCTGGTTTTCCTCCCGCTTTGTGCTGAAGACCCCCATTATCTCATTCACACAAGGATGCAACAGGGCCCTTATCTCTGTCAGTCTCTTACTGAATGTTCTGCAGGGTACACTAAATTAGGCTTTTACACATATCTGTGGAACAAGTTTTTTACAAAGACTACATACAGGTTGCATTGTTTAATGGCAGCATGTACTAATATCATGTTATATGCTCAGGTTTCAAAGCCACTGATAACATATCCATTTAGACCGGTTTGATTAACAAATATATCATTAGGTCTATTACAATGAGTCGTCATGCAGACACCAGGCAGTGGTCTAAACCTGAAGCAGGAATCCTTGTTAGTCTCAGTTGTGCGTCTTCCAAAACTGTTAAGGAGGCACCCCAAGGTTAGTTTAAGGGACAACAGGGTCTAAAACAACTTATGTTAAACCAGTGAGAAATAGGGTTTTAGCACTCCAAAGTGACAGGTTCAGATATCAGTTGAGGTAATTATTAAGGGGCAGCAACTAATACAACAGGAGATCCACAGTGCACATACATGTGGCTTCACCAAAAACAATGCCAGAGCCGTCCCTGAGCCCAGGAAGAGTACACACCTGAACACAGTGTTGGATTATTTTAAAGGGATACACGTACTCGTATTGAGTACGGAAAGTGTACACTCCTCTGCAAGGATTAATTCATGACACACTCGTAACCCTGTGAGGAGAAATACGTGTGCAAATACGCATGGAATATTACACATGCTTATGTGGAAGCACGGGAGGAAAATACACTCATGATTATGCGAGGTAATAATTTATACAAGTGCTCGTATTGAGCACAGAAAGTATGCGTGCAAATGTGCATGGAAAGTGTAAATACACATGCAAATGTGCACGGAAATTAGATACACTCACAATCCTGCGAGGGTTAATTTTACTCACATACATGGTGGCAAGGCAAGCCAAGTCTCCATCCTGGGGCAGGGGTGGGGAAGTGTCTCCTGGCGGCAGCAGCTCAGCTTGTAACTCCAAGAGGTCGCGCGCAAGGGACGGGCCTCGATGAGAATCCCTTTTTTATTGCCTGATCAGATCTGACTGTAGGCATTCCAGAAGCTTCTCTGCACCCCTACACTGGCTGTGTGGTGCCCTTGAAGCTTCCAAACATCCCCCACACTGGCCGTGGGCGCCCAGCAGCTTCCTGGCACCTGCACTCTCTTCTGGTCTCTCTTAACGACCCTGACCAGCGGGCTCTGGGGTCAAACAAAAGAAGCTGTTAGCCTCAAGCATCAGAGAGAGAGGGAGATGTGTCTATGCCTTCCATATCAAAGGAAGAGAGGGGGAGAGAGGGGGGTTTGCATTCTGACACAAAAGCTCTTGAAGAAAATGCAAAATATTAGTACTTCATCTTCCTTTGAACTCAGCAAACCAACCCATGATGGCTTAGGAAGAGGCAATGGAAAGATGAGGAGAAATGACGAGAGTAACTACCTAGCCATATCTACAGACCAATATGGAACTCTGGACAAGTTTCATGCAGGTGTCCAGAGCTCCTTAGGTTTTCAATGCTCACACTAAAGTCTCAGTGTCATAGATTAGCTAAACAGGGACAGCATATATTTTCTTGTGTAAAAAAATAGTTGATATCTGTTAAAGTACTGTTTTATCTGTCTGTCTATCTATCTATCTATCTATCTATCTATCTATCTATCTATCTATCTATCTATCTCAATGTGAATTATCCTCATATTGGAGATTTTGCCATTTTGTGCTTGTGTCTTTCTGGATGACCCTGAAACTTAACTCTGTAAAAAATATACTTGATATTGGAGCAAGTAAAAATACCGAGGTAGGAATCTTTGCACTTTCTGGATTGGCTCTTTCAATTTTTTTTTTTTTTTCTAATTTATCTTAAATTTGATGTCAAGCCTTCAAATAGATTGTTTCATTTTCTTTTGCTGTAACTAACATGAAAATCCCTGCTGGAGAGAATCACATGGTATAATTCCTGTGCTTTCCTCACCATCTAATCCTGAATTATAAATAAATCATGTGCCACCAGCACCAGACTACATATTATAATTGCAGTCTTGGCTTTGATGGGGATTCCAATAAGAGAAGAAATAGAATTTATTCCCTCTTACATCTTTATTTCCATATTCTATGTATTTTTCTCCTAATTAACTGTAAACTCATATATATCTCTTTGTCCACCTGGATCTGGATCTGTACCAAGATTCCTTTTTCTAGGCTTTGAATTATTGTTTTCTTGTTACTATAAATTACCTTTAAAAAGGATTCTAATTTTGTCTTCTAATGACTTGTTATTTAAAAAATAGTTCCTACATATCTCTTCACCACTCAGCATTGTATCTCTTCACAAGATAGTAAATGCAACTCTGACATTTACTAGTGGTAGTCCAGATTCACTTCATAGCAGGAAGAATTATTCTAAATTACTTTAATAGACTATACAGGCTCTTTTGGACACAGAGGAATAAGCTTTAAATTAAAGCTCCTTCGTCTTGTCAATTCTGGTATATCTGTAAGATAAGCTAAATTTTGTCACAACAAAACCTGTTAGGTGGTTGGGGGAAGGGGGGGTTCCTGTCCCCAAAGACTACATGAGATATTCTCTATTTATTTTCTTATATATATATATTAATCTTTTTTTTTGGCTGTGGAAGGCCCTTCTGTGATTAGTTGCTGATAAAAAATGATGCTGTCTTATTCACCCAGTTTGTTTTCCATTCATAGGGTCTTATCTGTTTACATTTTGCTTTACTTTTTTCTTGTTAGTTCAAAAGAGACAGAACAGTGAGAATGATGGAACAGAATGGAAGACAGATACCCTCAACAACATTAGTATCAACACCTCAATGGCAAGTGCACATTCTGCTCTCCTTTAGCAATGAAGGAGTCTATGAATCCAATGCAGCACCATATACCTCATTTCTGTTTCAGTTTATTTCTTCTTCTTTTACTTTTTGTTTGTTTGTTTGCTTTCCTTTTCTAATATTTCTTTGGTTTGGTTTTTTGTTATTGTTTCTGTTTAGGAGAGAACATGCTAAGCCAAGAATCACTGAAGTCCAATATGACATTTTTTTAAGGATATTTTTTACAGTTTAAGCTCAAGCCAGATAATCTCTGTACTTGCTGTGTAAAATTATGAAATGAGTGAATTTTTCCTGTCTGAATTAAAAGACTGATTCCATTGAACTGGATATGTTTGCCAAGTTTAAAAATAAAATCTGTGAATTTTAGGGGGAATAAAGATACAGAGATTGGCTTGTTAAGTTTTTTGGCATCAGATAATCTATATTTTGAAGAAACCTTGAGTATTTAATACTTTTTCCAAGGAAATTAGGTAGAGAGAAATGAATATCCATTTAAATATATTCCCCAGCTTTCCCATGCCATTTTGATCTAAGATTTTCAAAAGCAATAAAAAATGGCTTGCTTTTATGCATAGGGGGTATTTGCAGGTTTCTTCCTGATCCTACTGAATTAGTCAAGTGTGATGCCCACCAAAAACATTTATTATCAGTGGCAGATCAAGCCAAGGCTGTCCAAATTCAACAGAAGACTTGTCTCTTTCTCAACGGGTGAAAGATAGGGAATAGTGGCAAAAGCAAAATCCATACTATACCAGCATATTCAACATGCTTACTGCATTAGTGACTATAAATGCACTCCCATGTGTAACTTGTAATTGATGTCACTAAAAACAAGGCCATATTGTTCTTCTGTTTGTAAATACATATAAATGAACCATGTTTCATGCTTCTTCTGTGCATTTATTGTTAGGAAAACAGGTATTTGCTGTCGTCAAGGTACAGCTAAGCCTTTGCAATGAAACTAAGGATAAATAACTAGTGACTGCTGTCCTGCTTATTCCACAGGTAACAAAAGTATAAATCATTTTGGATATCATCTCCAAGCATGTGGAGGAAAAGAAGGTTATCAGGAGTAGTCAACATGGATTCACTAAGGGGAAATCATGTTTGGCCAACATGATAGCCTTATATGATGATACAACTGGCTAGGTAGATGAGGAGAGAGCAGTGGATGTTGCCTACCTTGACTTCAGCAAGGCTTTTCACATTGTCTCACAGCATTCTCAGAGGTAAGCTCAAGAAGTGTGGGTTGGATGAATGCACAGTGAGATGGATCAGGAACTGGCTGGATGGCAGAGCTCAGAGGGTTGTGACCAGTGGTGCAGAGTCTGTTTGGAAGCCTGTAGTTAGTGGGGTTCTCCAGGGAGTTACTGGAGGGAGGGCAGTGGAGGGCTATGAAGATGATTAGGGCTCTGAAGATGGAGATGAAGAGGAAGATGGAGAGAGCTGGGTCTGTTCAGCCTGGAGAAGGCTGAGAGGGGATCTTATTTATGCTTATAAATATCTGAAGGGTGGGCATCAGGAGGATGGGACCAGACTCTTTTCAGTGGTGCCCAGCAATAGGATGAGGGGCAACAGACACAGACTGAAACATAGAAGGTTCCGTCTAAACATGAGGAGAAACTTGTTTACTTTGAGGGTGAGAGAGCACTGGAACAGGCTGCCCAGAGAGGCTGCGGATTCTCCTCTGGAGACATTCAAAACCCACTTGGATGCGTTCCTGTGTGATCTGCTCTGCGTGAACCCGATTTATCAGGTAGATTGGACTAGATATCTCCAGAGGTCCCTTCCAATGCCAACCATTCTGTGATCCTGTGATATAGTGAGATTGTTGCAGGATGGTATACTTTCAGTGCGACTGTATGTTTCATATACTGCTTTCATCCCTTTCTTTAGCTTCTGTGACTTCAATACCACCTAAGAATGAATATGGTGTTGATGAGATGTCAAAAAACTGCCCATTTTGTATGACACTTTTATTTAACTGACTTCTAATTTCTGAAATGTAATGGCTGATAGTCATTAATTGAGAGGAGAAAGCTATATTTCCTTTTTAGTTAGGATGTGTTATTTGACGTCCAATTCACCTCACATGTTATCAAATGCCAAGACGTATCTTTTCTTGTCAAGATGTAGCTTTTGACTAAAGGAGAAACTTCAAAATAGAATCGATAGCACTTTATTTTTAATTTTTTTAATAAATGTTTACAAATATCTATCATGCACTGGTGGAAAATACATTTCCAGTTTTTATTTCATTCCCAACACATTGCTCATACAAATATCACTGTATAGAGTACTGTGGATTTACTCATGTCCTACCAGAGTGTGTGTAATATGAGAATCAGCTCAGACAATTCTTGTATACAGGTATACTTTTTTTCCTTCAAATTTTCTTTCCACATAAAGGGCAAGTGAGATTTCATTTCACATTTGAGAACATTTGAAATAGCCAGACAGCAACGAATAGGCAACAGTGAAGGAATTACCTTTTAACGGCTGGAAAATTGACCCTGTAAAATGTCACCTACATGTTCCACATTATTTATTTCTCATCGGAGATTTTGTAGCAGAAGGTTTCAGCTCAACAGACATGCGAGATTTGTGTTAGAGCAAGATCAATCTGTGCTACCTTGAACTCTTATGGAATACAGTATTGCAGAAAGAACTACAGTGATTGTTTTCTTGCTGTCTTTGTTTTTGTTTTTAATTTTTATAAAAAGCTGAGTAAATATAACAGTGATTATTGCCTGTTGTAAGCAGTTTTATTTTATATTTTAACATTTGGTATCTGAGGTGCAAGGAGAATACATAAAAAAGGCTTGTGTGCTAAAGTGAAACAAGATACGTTTTACTGGATCTAGCTTAAACACTACTTTTAGTGTCCAAAAGCAGAAAGTTCTGATTGTTATGAAATATGCATTAGCTAGAATTCTGAAAAGCCTATGTTACAAATTTGACCAGGCACAGAAGAGTGCTGGGTTTGGGATTACTTTTTGGGTTATTATGGGTGAAAGTATTTTTTTCTGCTGGGGAGTGATGCAGCTTAGACAAGGCTGACACATCCTGGTCTAATGAAAGAACAGAATGTTTTTCTAGTGCTGACTGTTTTGGTTGAACCGGTGTACAAGTGACCAAGTGCACAGTTAATCTTGCAGGTCTGAGGAGACAGGACCATCTATTGTGGTATTTAGCTTATACTGAGGGATGGACCATGATGAGAGCCTTGTGACAGTACTCTTTTTCACTTGGCTTAATTGCAGCATGGACAATATGTCAGACCACAGAATAAATAATAGATATACCGAAGCTGCTGAAAGTTTCTTCCTTTGTTAGGAAAATAAAAGTCCATTACAAGAATGTCATAATTTTGCTTAAAATGCTACATAGTGTGGATACTCTCTGTGGCTTATCTACCTGATTGCTGACCTCTTCTCTGTCCATCTTGCACACAGACATATACATGAAATGAAAGGGAAAAATTCACATTCCAGAAATTACTAGATTTTTTTTTTCATGCATTGATATAATCTGTGAAATGAAATAGATGTGTTAACTTAAAGGTGTAAGGCTTTTTTGTTGTCGTTGTTCTTTTGTTCTTTTGTTTGTGTGTTTTTTTTTTTTTTTTTTTAATTGAAAGCCAAGGCTTTGAAACAATGGACATGTCTGTTTGTTCCTCCCTTGCTGGTTCTAAAAATCTTTTCTTCGTAAGAGAGCACAAGTAAGAGCTGCACTGGGGTTGTTCTGTTTTTTTTAGTTTTAGCCTGAATTTCACCACAAGAGATCTTTATCAGTGCAACAAAACTAAGAAAAAAAGATATTAAAAAATTGATGTTATGGAGGAGAGGGGAAGAACATTACCTAGCCACTGTTAGGCTACATTCATGCTGCCATCTGTCAGACAGAAAAGGTGATTATAAACACACCTTTTAGCATTTTGAAGTAACCATCCAGACCAAACTGAGAACATAAGGTTATGGTTAGCGGTCTCTTATGTCAGCCTTCCAGGAAAGAAACCATCCCACACTACTTTTTTTTGCTTTTAAGTTAAAATAATAACAAAAAAAAAAAAATCTTTTAAAGAATTCACAATCAATAGCATGACTAAGTTTCAGGAACATCTACAGAATATAATGTAAAGGTTCATTCTGCCAATATGCAGCAGTGGCCAACCTATATACTCTATACAGCATGTACATTTAGGATAATCTCTAATAATTTTGACATTCATATGATTCATATGTCAGTTTGTTTCTTCCAAATAGTATAGAATACCTATGATTCCATGTAGACGGGAATGCACACAATTTCTTTTGAAAACTCCACAGGACAACAAAGCCTGCTAAGCTGTTCTTCATACAGAGTCAATGCAGGGGTCAGATTGATACAGTTTCTCTGTGTGAAGGATTTTCCATCCTTTTTCAGGACTTTAACTGAGAAGTCAAGAATCAACCACAGAAATACCCATGTGGAATCTGTTGTCATCTGAGTTATAGTAGGACTTACCGTGGTTATCAGTCTTGGGGTGGGAATAGAGGAATAAGAAAAGAGCAAAAGGCCACCTGTCCTAAAATAGAATTTGCCTTTCAGTTTCACAGTTGTGCTGCTGTCTAGCAGGGTGGAAAAAAGGCTGCTGTGAGTGGAAAAGGAAGAAGTGCATTTCCCCCAGATCTAGGGATAATAATGGCTAAAGAAAACCTTTTTTTCCATTCTGATGGTCCAAGGAATCCCTTGTTATCTCAGGAGAGCATTTTTCTGCTTTTCTGAGTCTGCTCCAGCACTTTGCAGTTGACCATATGTTATGAAGTTTCAATAAGAGAAAGAATAAAAGAAAGGAACAGAGACTGGTGTGAGATGAGGGTGGAAGTGTGATTGCACTTAGATATGTTTTTCATCCCAAGCTCCACAAAGCCCTCTGTAGCAGTAGAAGAATGTGAATATGAATTATAGTTTACTGTTTTATCTAAAAGACATCAGGTAAAGAAAAAAGTGGAAGAATTTATTGGTGTACACATTGACTATGTATATTTTATTGATTTTTTGCATTATAATAACATCTTTAGGATTTACCTGAAATGTGAGAGATAAGCATCTCATTGTTTTGAATACTCTAAAAATATACTGCAAGAGACAGTGCTTTCTTCACAGAGCTATGAATTTAAATAGAGGGAATGTATGAAGGAAATGCAATTTCAATTTTAAAGGCAGGACTTGAAACATAGTCAATTAATTAATTTCCTCATGGTCACTCAAAAAGTCAGTGCAGGGCTTAGAGAGGAAATTAGCTCTCCTTTCAGGTTCTAGTTCTCTCTCTCTCTCAAGAAGACTATTTATTTATTTCTTTATTTAAAACTGTATTAAAAGATAACTATCACTAGAAAGGTATAATATAAGGAAAGGTTTGGGAAGTGACCTAGGTAGATTAATATTAATGGCTTTGCTGAAGAACTGAAGTGCTGAAAGTGTCAGAATGCTTATTATTATAGAAATGCTATTAAGTCTTTCTTTTTAAACCTTAGCTATTATTAAAAAATTGAATACAGAGAACTTTGCTAAATGTAGAAGGACAGATGCTTGCCAGGCCAAAATCTACTTTCATTAACTACCAGCCACATGCCAGTGTCTCCTTGTTCATCAGAATGACATCACAGAGATGGGAAGTGAAGAAGTTCAATCACTTGCACATCATTAGTTCAGTAATAGTTTCCTTTAAAGGTGCCTTTAAGAAGCACTTAATTTAATGTCATATCAAGCACTATCCATCAGTGTGTCCTTGATCACATGAAAAATTGGGTTTCTTGCATATAGTGCACCAAAAAAAAGGGAGTCCAGATTTCACGTTTAAAAATGAGTAGTTTGACAGCAGTAATCATTATCTCGTCCACATTGATCTGTGTGCTGGCAGACTTCCTATTAAGTCCTGAAGAGAGGCTGGCAGTCTTTATGGCTATGAAGCTCCCTGAGACCGGGGCGATGAAGTAAGCTAGAAACTTATTTAAAAAAAAAAAAAATAAATGGTCTCTCGAAACCCTGTAGGGTTTTGTTGCTTGCTCAGGAAAAAAAAAGTGTATTATGCCAGAGATCTGTGCACATCCTCATACTGCACAGAGAGACAATGACAGCATAGAAATAGAGGCCATAAAGAATTCAAACCACTACTGATCCAATTATTAATATTTTTATCTTCAGACCAGATTTGAACTATATATATGCACAGTACATCACTAATGAAATGCAGCCTCCTCTGGGATGGAAGCTCTTAGTTAGCTGATGGGCACAGCATGCTGCCAGAAATAAAGAGGAGAGAAAATGTAGTTTTAGTACATCATGGGAAGCTCCTGCTGCTGAAGAAAGTGCACTGGCATCTTTAGGAGGCAAGCCACTCTCAAAGTAGGGTAAATTAGGAGTAACTATCAGAAATTCAATTGAATAATGATAGTGGTGAGAGAAAATAACCAGGCAACTATGTCCATCAAGAGCAGACAAGGCTTCCTCTTCTGCTCTCTGCCTTTTCCTGCTCTTAGTTCTCAGTTGCTAGAAAAAAACAAACAAACAAACAAAAAACACAAAACACACACAACCAAACAAAAAACCAAAACCAAAAACCAAACAAAAAAACCCAAACACACACACACACAAAAACAAAACCACAACCAAGAGTCCTTTAGACTGCAAGGTTATTGTATGTCTAAATCAGGCAATGAAGCACAATGCAAAAATACTTAATACAAGAATGAAATTGTTAAATTCCTTTACAGTACAGCACAAACTTGCTAGTTTGGAGATGGAAGAAATGTAATCATGCTGAATCAGTGTTGTGAACAAGTTAATAAGCACTGAGCCTGGGAGAGGCTTATTAGTTTGATTGCAGCACATGCTTGCATACTGTATTGCACCTGGACTCAAGCTAGCTCAGATTTACTTGTTTTATGTGTCTTAGTGTCATCTTCCTTTTCCTTTTGGTTTCAGCGTTGCAATAGGGAGACTAAGTTTACACTTGCCAGTGTTAGTCTGTCTGTAACTGAAGGAGTTTTTAAACAGTAATCCTTGTATTCACTGTCAAAGTGCCAACATCTGCTGTGAAATGAAGTGAGAACACCAGGAATTTCTAATTTAAGTAAGAATCTAGTGGACTCTGGACCTGGTGGGAAAAACTATTCATGTTCAGTTTGGGAAAAAGACACTAAAACTTGGAAATCTTATTTCTTGCTAGGTCTATATTTATTTTTAAAACAAATAAATATAATGGCACAAAAAAACTGACAGTTTCCACACAGAATTTTTGTTGTTGATAATGAAGGAAAATGGCAAATTCAGCTGTTCTAAAGTGCAACTTTTTTTTTAACTTTTCCACAGTTGAATATGTATAGCCATAAGAGAAAAAGTTCAGCAAACAGTAAATTTATGTATGTTTCCCACAGGTGAGGCTAACTACAGATCTCTAAATCTCTTCAGTGACAACATTTTGTTCAACTTCTAGTGAAATTATATTTTTGTTTTGAATGCAGGGGCAAGCTGTGGATGTTTTTGAGGTTAAAGAATGTACAAATTTCCTTTTTGGGAAACATTTCTGAAAACTTATACAGTTTATTAAAAAAAAAAAAAAGTGAACCTTTTTCTGGATACTCTGGTATGATTGTGTAACTTCAAAATATAAAAATCTTGATTATATTGCCTAGTATGGATGAGATATTTCCACTAGTAAGTGGGTCTTAGTTGTTAGATGCTGCAATGACTTCAGTACCCTACTGGTAACTGAAATGAAAATTTCTTTCATGTTGATATTATTAGGGTGTGCTGAATCCAGTATCCCATTCCAGGTGAGGCAGCGGCAGCTCCCTGTATGCTGATACAACCAGCAGCAAGGCTGAGGATGTATAACCAATGGGAACTTATGTGAACTCACATATATAAACACATAAGTACTTATATATGTGGCTGGTCACTTTGGTCTTCATAGACTGACACACTCAGCACTCACACAAACACAAACAGCACTAGTGACTTCATCCTGCTCCCTTCTCTGATCAGGATGAAGGTCCATCAGTGGGAAATACACACATACACCTACATGTATACATACATATATATATCCTGGATTCCTCTAGAAAATGGGCTTAGTCATGGGCTTTCCCATGAGCTACCCCTGGTTCTGAATCTCCCCAGTTGCTGACACCTGAATATATGAGGCTCTGGGGCTGCAGTACCACTCACAGGCACACACAGACATGCACACACACTTGAGATATCACCAGTAGCTGGTCCTGGATCCTCATGCTTTTCAGTTGCCTCAACCCTAGAGAGAGAGGGCTCCTCAAATCCCCCAATGTCCAGCTGTTCCTATGGTCTTGCCCTTAGATACAGACTTGGACCCCATGTAGAATCTCAGAATCATAGAATGGTTGAGGCTGGCAGGGACCTCTGGAGGCCATCTGGTCCAACTCTCCTGCTCAAGCAGGGCCAACTAGAGCTGATCACCCAGGACCATGTCCTGACAGCTTTTGAATATCTTAGAGGCTGGAGACTCCACAGACCCTGTGGGTAACCTCTGAGAGTGTTCAGTCAACCTCACAGTGAAAATGTGCTTCTTTGCTGCAAGGGTACACTGGTGGCACATGATAAATTTGGTGTTCACCAGTGGCCTCCCAGGCCACCTCTTCACCTACCCACCAGCTGGTCCAGCTGGATCTTTGTCAGCAGTCACATGCACATGCCACACCAGCACTCACCTCAAGTGCTGGCATCACAGAGCCTCTTGGCCCCTGGTCCTATGCTAGTTGCCAGCACGTACACCCCCATGCACTATCATAAACACAGACAGAGCATCCTTCATTCAGGAAAAGAGTTAGAAGAGCAGTTTTATAAGCAAAAATTGCATTGATCCGGTGCAGGGCATGGCCAGTCAACTTTACTGACCTGTCAGATGTTTATGCGTGACTGGCCCCTTTCATGCCTTTATTTTCCCATACTGATTCATCCCCAAATCATACTGATCCCTCTTTTTCCCCACCTTTAGCTCCTCCTATAAACATCCCACAATAAATTGTGTAATTCCTAAATGCTCTGCATCTCATAATGTTTTCTGAACCCCCAGACTGCACCCCCCCTCTGTTGGCAGCATGCTCCATGATTGACTCATGGCAGTGGATTTCCATACACTGGGACTGAGGGTCTCCTGTAAGTGCCCTGGGAGAGACCTGAAAATGGTGTCCCTTATTCTGAGTTGTTAATTTGGGTTCCTGCCTGTATTTGTGCCTCTGGTCTTGTCGAGACACGTCTTAGATGGGCTGCTGGCTCCTGGCATGGGCCTGGGACCAGCCAGAGCAGGGTGTTATTCAGGCTTCACCTGCTGCTGTTGTCTCTCTGTACTCTTCTGCGGGTATGCGGACGAGCTGTTTATGACATAATCTGACAGATTTGAACCATAACTTTCCATCTTCAGATAGTGTGCCTTAAACAAAGTATATTAGTAGCTCTGGAATGGATTTCTTTTACCTCCTTCTGAAAATATCTTTCTGTTATATACAGATTTCCAACTATTAATTTAATGCATCAAGAATACATAGTAAGTGACTGCTACCTCAGAGCCCTGAGCTCTAGCTCCTCCTCCAGTTAATGTTTCAGATGCTCTGTGAGGGAGGACAGGCTGGTATTCAAGACTGTGACTCAAAGTACAGGCATGGGACTAATGCCTGCCACTCTGCTTTTTGCTCCTCTCTCTTGTGCAAGGTGTATGGTGTGGTTTCCAGTCTTCTTCATCTTCTGGTTCAGTCTCTGGCCATGACAGAAGCGTGGGGGAAAAGACTGGTTTAAGAAATCTGCTGGGGTTTAACAGTTCAGAGCCCTTATTGCAATATATGTGACTGCATGCATGCTTAGCCACAGAAATCCAGATGCTGCTTCACCACTGAAGATTTGTAGCATCAGGGAATGCTGAAGAATTTTAATGTGCAAGTGTTTTAATGTACAGGTGGACTTTTTTTTTGAATTTTTCTTTTTTTTTTTTTTTTTTAAAGAAGGGTGCTCTTTTTTAAAAAAAAAAATCATTCTAGCTATTCTTCGAAGATTTTTTTCAGTTATTTGGATTTTTTTTTTTTAATTACTGGACTTAACAGGCAAAATTTATCTGTGGGGATTTTTTGGGCAAGATTAAAAGAAACAGCTAGAATATCAGCAGAACTCTTAAGTATAAAAGCAAATGAAAAACAAAGCATGATTACTTTTCCTTAAAAAAGAAAATTTAAATAAGATAAAATAGATGGAAAGATGACATTTTACAATACAATACACAAACTCTGACTACTTGTCCATTATTCTGTTGCAGAAGGAAGCAATGGGAGATATAAACACCTCAAAGTCTCAGTCTCAGTGAAGGGTTTTGCTTTACTGAATTCAATGCAGTTTTGCAGTGTTACGGCCACTGAGTTTCTAACCAGGAGTAGCTATTAATATTTATGCAAGGTTTTTCACTGGGAAAAAATAGGTTTATAAAATTGAAAACTGAAAAGGATTAATTGAGAAAATTCACGTTTTACTTTGTCTTGGAAAAATCATTGAACTATTATATTTTTACATTTCAAACTAAGAAATTATTTTACCTGAGTATGGTGTTTTGAGAATTTTTAGCTAATTATTGTAGAATGAAAACAATACTGAAATGAAATGTTTGGAAGATCTAAAAGTTGTTTAAATGATCTGAGGTATTATTTTTTCTAGATTGTTTAGGTTTTTACTTTTTACCCTTCTGGAAGAATTTGAAGCTCAAAAGAATTCACAAACATGGAAAGCACACTTTATGCTCAACTATTGACTAATGGTAGTCCTGGAGGAAAACACAATGTCAAAAGCCAAGCAATTGTAATGGGAAGGTTAAAATATATTTTTTTTTCTGTTCTTATAAATTCATAAATAGAGACATATATCAGATTCAAATCAGCCAAAGTCAACAGAAATACTCTAATTATCATTAATATGCTTTTAATGAGATCCTAGTTTTTTAGAGCATTGGTAAATGCTATTTTGGTAAAATAGGCCTAAGATGGCAATATGTTATCTTGTGAAGCCTCACATTATTTATGAAGACAAGAAACATGTTTTTATGATTTTGATTAACTTTCTTCTTTACTTTCTGAGCTTCCAAAACCAAAGAAGACAAATGAAACTATGATACACTTTTTAAAATGCCTTTGAATCAAATCTTCATGAAGATTAATAAAAAGATTCTCTTCTTGGATACAAAATCTTGGATATTTTAAGCTTATAAAGTTTAGAATTAGTTTTGGATGTGCATAGATTTCTCAACTATGTTGTTTATTGTACTTGTAGCACCACAAATGAGTCCTGTTTATCTAGATATGAGGAAAATGAAATGGAGAGTTCTCTTTTCAGATATAATACGTTTCCAAACTTACTTGTCATTTATATATGTATTTCTCTTTAAAGTAGATATGATTTAAAGTATTGTAACTTCTTTTGAATTGTCCTGGGATGACAACTATTTGTTTCAAAAATGAAGTCAATCTGTCTCTCTCTCACTTCTCCACAAATTCCTATTAATCTTGTTATATTGTGCCAGTACATCAAAGAGTGCGAAATTTCACAATGTTGAGTGCAAAATCAGAATTGTTTTAGCATAACCTTAGTCTGAGGTTTCTGTAATGGCCTTGGATAGAGTAATTTGTAGAGCAATCTGTGAATCATAGAATCCATAAATGTTAGTCCTTTGCAGAATGATATATGACCAGTCAGAGCATGCATCTCTAGACCTGCTTTTAAATGCAAATTCCATTACATGAACATAAAATGCACCCCTCCTATGAAGACAGGCTGAGATGGTTGGCATTGTTCAGCCTGGAGAAGAGAAGCCTGACAATTTCACGTTGAAGAACATTTTGTTACTTCTATTTGTTTTAACTTCTCAAATAATTTCAAAATAGTAAGGGAAAAGATAGATTTCAATGAGTAAAGATGTCAGTACAGAGCTGTTATTACACAAGTCTTGTCTCTACAGACAAAGAGAATTTAATTTTCTGTTAACATATGAGAAAATTAAAAAAAAAAAAAATACAATCATAAAATAATAGAATAGTTTGGATTCTTAAAGACCTTTAAAAGTCATCTAGATCAACCCCCCGGCAATAAGTAAGGACATCATTGACTAGATCAGGTTACTCAGAGCCCCATCCAACCTGACCTTGAACACTTCCAATGATTGGACATCTATAACCTCTCTGGGCATCCTGCTCCATTTTTTTACCAATCTCATAATAAAAAAATTCTTCCTATAGGGGACCAACAAGAAAGTTGGAAAGGGACATTTTATAAGGGTGTGTAGTGATAGAAAAAGGGGTTATGACTTTAAACTGAAAGAGGGTAAATTTAGATTAGACATGTGAAAGAAATTCTTCACTATGAGGCTGGTGAGGCACTGGAACAGGCTGCTGACAGAAGTTGTGGATGCCCCATCCCTGGAAGTGTTCAAAGCCACGTTGGATGGGGCTCAGAGCAACCTGATGTAATGGAAGGTGTCCTCGCCCATGGCAGGGTTGGAACTACATGATCTTTAAGGCTCTCTCCAACCTAAACCATTTTATGATTCTTACAAGCTCCCTTTAATCACTCTAAGGCTGCAAAAACTTCTCCCTGTAGCCTTCATTTTCCAGGCTGAACAACTGTCTCAATGTTTCCTCATAGGAGAAGTGTTCCATCCCTCTGATTGCTTTTGTGGCATCCTCTGGCCCTTATCCAACAGGTCCATGTCTTTCCTGTACTGAGGGCTCCAGAGCTGGACTCAGTACTCCAAGTGGGGATTTCTTTAAAAACTGGTAAAAATAAGACTATTTATGAAGGTCTTAATTGAACAGTATGATTAAAATTAATGTCTGTATAGTATGCAGCACATGAGGTTTGATATTGCAGTGTTACAACTTTATTCTTTGTTCTGTACAACTCTAAAATCACAAGGTAGCTAAATAAGAATTCCAGCTCAGAATGTATGGCATCATATACTACATGGATCTGTTGTTCTCAATAGAATTAGAGTTTAAACAAGGAACTCTATAAATTCCTCTTTTACAGTATAAATAATTTCTAAATGCAAGATCAGTTTATAATAGCAATATTCAGAAGTACAAGAGTGTACTGTTTGCTATCTTATCCGATATTCTGTTTGAAATTATCTGCAAAGTAGACAGTCTGGTAAAGACAGTCTAGACTTCTCCCCAAAAAAGAAGCTGTATAGTCATCATAGGATAGTTGCCATGAACTTCCTAATTAATCCCATATACTCTAGCTTTTTTTTTTTTTTTTTTAATTTATTTTTTTCCAAACAGAAATCAAAGCCTTTCTGCTGAAATCAAGGTAGCCAGTGCTCTACTTTCAGAGTGCTCTAGATATTCCACATGGAGGAAGGGACCCTTGAGTTGCCCTATGCAAAACACTGTGTATCAGTACCTCCTTTCTGAAAATACAAGTATCTCCCCATCTGCTATGACTGGCTAACACAGTTAGTTAGCCTTGTAGCTCCAGTTACAAGCTTCTGTGGTGAACTCCTCCCCTATTAGAGCACAATGACTTGTATCAGGTACCAGTGCAACTGTGTTTCCCAAGTTAAAAAAACAAAACAAAACAAAACAAACCCAAACCAAACATGCTGTGGGTTGACCATACAAAGAAAGTTACTTTGAAAGCATACATATATATGAAAGGATACAAAACAGCAAACTTGCGGTACCTTATTACAGTGTTTTCTCCCATTCTTCAGTTTTTAAGATTATCAACTTGAAATTCTCTACCATTTTTTCCCTAAATAATATTATTTTATTCAGATCACAGTAAGAACAGAATTAAGGTTTCTGGCACAACTGTATAGCTAACATTTTTGAAGACTCCATTTTTCATGGAAAAAAAAAGTCTCTACATTTTGAATATGTTGGAAAGGAACTTAACTTTTTTTTTAAAAAAAAGCACAAACAAACAAACAAACAAAATCATTGCTAACTTGGACTTTGTATATCTAGCCTATTGAATTTAGTCCTTTAGTAATGATTATTTTTGAGTATATGTTTAGGAAGCACCCTGCTGAATATGTTACAGTGGCACACTTATTCTGCCTCAGTTTTGAACATTATCCTTCTTTGTTGTGAGTAGAGCTTATCCAAGAGATCTTTCAATTCTACTGGCAGAAAAAAAAGTTCCTTCAAAGTTCAAATAAATTTTGACTGATCTTGTGCACTAGCATGGTCCTGAGCATATGGCACTCTGGAATAAAAATCTGTGAGTATAAACGTATTACACATCTGTTAGAATTGCCCACCTGTTTGAATGAAAATTTTGGGCAGAACAACTTATCTGCCAGTAGCTTCCAGCTCCTTTGTCCATGTTTTCCTCTGAGATGGTCCTTAATTCCAAGAGAAGGTTTATTATTGTTTATTCCGATGCAAGAATCTTCTGTTCATTTGCAGACAGGGATATGAAGGGTTTAAATACTCTCCAGACTCCCTGCCAGCAGAAACCTGTGGGTGGAAAAGGTAGATCAAATCAAAAAGTAAACAATGTTTCAGCCCACTGAGAGAGATGCTCAGAGCTTGATAATAAAGACAGCAGGATTATATCTGTCTTTTCTTCAGAGACGGAGTATTGCATAGTTTCCTGTTGATTAATTCTCTAAATCTTTTGCTTTCATGTTCTGTCTTCCCACAGCCTTTGCTAGCTTCTCCACTGTTTCTTTCAGTGGGAAGTATGATTCCCAGCAGCAACAGGACTGGGTTTCGTACGGATGAAGAAAAGTATTTAATTCCCAGTTTACAAAAATGCAGAATGTGGGGTCTTTGGTTTGTAAGCAAGTTTAGAGTCACCTGCTACAGCATGTATTTATATTCTCTGGTATGACCCCTGTAGAAGAATAAAAAAAAAGAACTGCCCAGAGAAATGATATTGAGGCGAAGAGTATTTACATTCTCAATGTTCAATAAAAATTGTCTATGAGGCAGCAATGGTATTTGATTTTTATGGAGAAATTTTCTCCTTATCCAAAGAGAAATAATTTCAAAACTGTGTAGTTCATAGAGGATTTCAATAGAATTAATTTTGGCTCACTAAATTAAACATTTACAGTACTTTCCACCTCTCAGTGTGATTTTTAAGAAAATATTAAAATGTAAATAATCCTATCCTGAAGTTATTGCATTTGTTCTGAAAAGGTCACCTGAATAAATTTAAGTATCCAGTCAATAACTTTGTTAATATGCCAATAGATATGAAAGTGAATGTTAGCTATAATAGTAATTTGCTTATTCATCCAAAATTATTTTATTTTCATTTCCAGACCATTTCATATGCTTTCTCACAGTTTCATGTTGTGTACTCATTCTGCTCTGGATGAAAGAAGGTCCTCATTACTATGATTGAACTCATTTATATGGAAAGCAATTAAAGAGATTTTTCTTTATCCTACCTATTTTCAGGATCATGATCTGGTGAAATATATAGTGTGATTTACAGCAACAGTTTGCTATACTGCAGGAAATGGAATATGCGTTTCCAAATAGCCTGAAGGGCTACCTCCCAGAGAACCATTGTGCTGGGACTGCACACAGATTCAAGAACACAACACTGAATGGCAGTATTTGTGCAATAAAATTTCATTTTCTACTGATGAAGAGTATAAACAACATAAAAATCAAACTTTCAAGAAATTATTAGTGTGCTAAATTTCATCAGAATATTGAAGAGTCTTGTTTTCCTGTTTGAAATGTTTCAGCTTCTAGATTTATCAATACATTAAATATTTGCATAATGTTACCAACATTTCATTTTATGTTGTATTGATAATGTCATACAAAATGAAGAGTATTTCATTTCTGTTTTAGAATCAGGGAAAAAAATATTTTTTGCACAAATTAGACAAAATATTTTTTCAATTAAAAATTCCTTAATATTTTTAATCTCATCAATAGATCTAATTTCAACGGTGATAATAAAATCAAGAGTAAAATAAGCATATACATGCACAAATGCTATTTTACTGTCTTCTATTCAAAGAAAACTGCTAATCAGTGATGAATAACTATTTCAGAAATACAACATGGAAAAATAAATTATGTTATCCAATAACTGTACCATTATTATTATTATTATTATTATTATTATTATTATTATTATTATTATTATTATTATTATTATTATTATTATTATTATTATTATTATTATTATTATTATTATTATTTCAGTTAACGTGTATTACCAGTGTGAATTTGTGTAGGCTGAGTTTTACTTCAATGGAAAATAGCTTGCTGCCAATCTTGCAATTTTTCACTTTTTGATTATTCAGAGTGTGAAAATTCTTATTTTATAGAAGTCCTTCAGTCAGGAAACTGCTCAGAGGAAAAATAGTAAAGGTTACTGTGTAATGTCTTAGGAAAATGAAAAAAACAAAACAAACAAGCAAAAAACCCAAATATATTTGTTTCTTTTTAGAAAATGTATATAAGTAGCGATACTTTTAAACTACACAATATCTGTAATTCATTTGGACAAATGGTGCTGTAGGAAGCAATATACTACTCGTATATACATATATAAAAGCATTAAAATACAAGCAGAAGTTAGGAGAGTTGAACTTACAGTATTTAAATTATCTTCAAAACTCAGGAAATCATGTATTAAAATGTCTCTGACTTCTCAAATACCTAGTTCTCAGTACAGGCAAATATTCATCATATTATGAGAGTATTATAATTTCTGCAGAATTCTGTTAGCACCTTTTTCCTCTGCCTGATCAGCTGTGGAGCAACATCATTACTTGGCAATCACAATGCATGCAGATAGAACTACTAAAAAAATATCAATTTATGAAATGATGTTCCACACCTTCCATTTGTCATTCAGGTTTTTTTTTCTTACTTTATGTTCTGCACAGCCTACTCTTACAGAATAAGATGGGAAATCAGATACAACTTTATTCTCATTTCATGTTTGCCAGCTAAATCAGAATGCCTTTCACTGATGTGAAGAATGACCTGTACGTAAGCAAAAGCAATTCAGGCATATCTATCTATTTGTCTGTCTGTCTATCTATCTATCTATCTATCTATCTATCTATCTATCTATCTATCTATCTATCTATATCTATCTAATCAAAGACATTTTCTGCAAAGTCAAATGTAAACTTTAAGCATCTCCAGTTCTTAAAAGTGGCAGACACAGGACATAAATGCTCTGAAAGTGTTGCCCTTCCACATAAGCTTCCTGTTTTAAGGGGAAGGTACTTAGAAATTACATGCACTTGTGGCGAGTAATGAAAGTACATGCAAAAAGTCATTCCGAAGACAAGGGGGAAAAATTACAAGAAAAAGTCAACATGTGTCTAGATTCAGGAACAAGCCTTTTTGTTTGCTGGTAGATTTCTACTTGGTCTTTGCATAAAATTGTTTGTAAGTTTTACAGTGCCTTAGAAGATTTTCTCTGTGATATAGGTACTTTGATATGGCTAGTGCAAGGTCTAACTATTCTTGTAGGTTATACTGCCCCCTTTTCCACCACCCCAAACTCAGTCTATATCACATGGGATAAAGAAATACTAACATTGTTTTTTGTTATTTCTTTGCTAGAAGAGATCGTTATTTTGAAGATTATTTCTAAATCTGTGCCAGTCTGCATTGAATTTTAATGATACAGTAGGTAGTTTGAATCCAGCTTTTGTGGATGCATAGAGAGGGAATTACAGACTCATAAACTGCTAGTGGAGTGATTTTGTATATATGCCACATTTTCTGGAGTAGCACATACAGCAGAATACCAAAGGGCTGTTTTTCCTGTGCTATGTAAGTGCTATGGGAAGCCGTGAGCAGGTAAGAGAGGGATCCAGCCACTTCCACTGGACAGAGCTTGGAGCATACCAATAACTTAAGCCATGAAGGCTAAGGTCAATTGCTTTCCACACTCATTTTCCCAAGATTAGTACAAAACAGAAGTCAAAGGTGATGCTGGTTGAAAAACTGAGTTCTAACAGTTCATGGGATTGAATGTAGATGGCTTTATACTGTAACAGTTTAATTTCCATTGTCTATGTCTGGACCAGGTTGCCCAGAGAGGTTGTAGATGCCCCAGCCCTGGAAACATTCAAGATCAGGTTGGATGGTACTCCAAGCAACCTGATCTACTTGAAGATGTCCCTGCTCATTGCAGTGGGATTGGACTAGATAACCTTTAAAGGTGTCTTCCAACCCAAACTATTCTCTGATTCTGTGTGATTGTATGCCTTGACTCTTATTAGTAGTATTTTTTAAGTGGAATGCTGGGTCATACTCTCCCATTATTGGTGTAGAGTTTGGAGAGGAAGCCATATAAGGAGTGGCTAAAGTCACTTGGTTTGTTCAGCTTGGAGAAGAGGAGACTAAGGGGAAACCTCGTCATGATCTACAGCTTCCTTACCAGGGGAGGAGTAAGGGTAGACACTGAACTCTTCTCTTCAGTGACCAATGACTGAACCTGAGGGAGTGGCAGGAAGATGTGCCAGGGGAGGTTTAGATTGGACATTATGAAAATGTTCTTCACCCAGAGGGTGGTAGAGCACTGGAACAGGCTTTCCAGGGAGGCAGTCATGGCTCCAAGCCTGGTAGTATTCAAGAAGAGACTGAACAATGCCCTCAGACACATGGTGTGAACTGTGGGTTTGTCATAAGCAGGGGCAGGAGCTGGACTCAATGATCCTTGTGGGTCCCTTCCAACTCAGGACACTCTATGATTCTATTTGCACACAAGCACAAAATCAGCAATTCTTGCATAAAGATAAGTAAAGGTTTATCACTGAAGATCTCCTTAGAACAAACTACCGCGGTGAACTGCATCTTTTCCCTATTTAGGTGGTTTTGCACTTCCTCAGCAACACAGAATATGCTGGACCCAGCCAGCCAGAGCAGGAATCTGAAGTGAAACTAGTGAAATAGTTCTCCTGCATCCTACCCTGCTATTTTCTCACAATCATGCCACTGTCCAAGTAAAAGTTCTGCAGAGAAAAAATAGAATGATATTGAGTTACAACAGTCCTTGGATGCTCACAGAAAAACACCAGGCAAAGATTTGTTTTAAAATTAATTAGTTATTAATGTTAGAAGCTTTCTTTATCTTTTAGAAGCAGAAGAAATGCCCTTTTTAAAGTGTGGAGGCTGACTCTGGAAATCATGTGACTGTCAGACTGAGGTTAAAAAGTGTCTCCTATTTTGTTACTTCTTAAGTCTTTTAGCCTGGGGGATGGGTCATGGTTAACGCCACTTAATTCTTTTTCACGCAACTTTTGTTTATGGAATATAATTCATAGTGTCTTCAGAACTGTGTAATTAGTCAGAGACTCTATAAAGAGCCTTTTTAAATAGTGGTCCTTAGCCTTTCACTTTCATGAGCACAAAAATTCAATCAAAACCTACTTTTAAAATGAGTAAAACTAGAGTGGCAAATCTATTACAATGTGTTTAATCATTAACTTCTTTGATTTAACGTCTGCCTAAAACATAACATCAAAAATTGAATAATTTATCATGCAATTGCATAAAAGCTCAAGTAATGTAAGACATTAATTAAAAATTTATACAAAATTCAGAAGAAGAAAGTTGAAGAGAAACTACTTGATTATCCACTCGGTAGAATGGCTATAGTTACTTTGAAACAGTAATCTGGTGTATTACAAATCACAAATTCTTTATGGTGAAAAATAGTGTAAACTCCTTAGGTGTATTTGGTGATTTTCAGAAAACACTTTAGTTATAGGCTATTTCAGATTCCATAGTTAGATGTATAGATATGCCAGTTTCCCAATGAATTATTCTTCTTTCACTTTTATAACCTATTAGCCTCAATGTATGTAGAAACTGCTCTGTAAACATAAGTGAATAAAGCTTTCAGAACTTTCTGAACATTGTTTCATAAATGTATAGACTCAAAGAGCACATTGCAGGTTTTTCCCTCAGGCTAACTTTCAGTCAGGCATAGAAGAATATCATAGCCATAAAATCAACTCTAATGTTACATACATGGGGAGGAAAAATAAACAGTGATTATATCAGCCATGTTATCTCTCAAAATAACATGCAAAATAGAGAAATTTTAAGTTCAGGTTTCGTCATTCAGAGTCAACTAATACTGTTTGAAAGTAGTTACTTATTTAAAAATTATATTTGTGCCAAACTACCTTTAAAATTAGAAAAATTGGCTCAGAAAGCGGAGTATCCAGATGGATAAAAAAATAAGCACAGATTTTAATCTAAACAGGTTTGTCTGTCACAGGAAAAAAAAAAAAAAAAAAGGGCCTGCTTTGCAAAGTTCTGTCTTTAACACTCCCACTAAACCCTGTTCTCATGAATCATTCACTAAGATCTACCTATGTAAATGAGTACTTATGAAACCAGACCCTAAGTTTTGCCTGTATTTAAAGAAATGTGAAGTACAAATCACCATAGTTTTTGGTACTTTTCTGAAAGACTCCTTAGGAAATTATTATCTTCCTTCTTATACAGAGACTAGTTATTATTTAGTCTATTGTTGATAAATTTCCTGAAATTCAGAATTACCTGAGAAAATAACAGATTTAAGATTTTTTCTATTTTCCTCTTTTTTTATCTCTCTCTCTCTTTTTTTTTTTTTTAATGGATTCTTTCTTCTGTTTCTACTACCTGCTGCTTGAGTCTTTTCTTGCCTGCTGAGAGAATGAGTTATATTTCACCTACTTTAAGTGTGTCATTGCTAATCCATCTCATTGTGAGAATGAGATTAATGTTTACAGTGTTCTCAATTTGACAGTGCTGGAAGAATTATCACAAACAAAAGGTAAAATAGAATATACATTAAAGAAAAATAATACTGAATTGTCATGTTAGTAACAATCAGGAACTTTAATGACACTTTTAGGTTTGCATAGCTCACAAAAGACTTGAAAAGATCAATTGCAAAGTGTTTTGAAAATACGCTTAGAAAAACACATATTTGTAACATCAAAATATTTTAAAAAGACAGTGGGTACTCAGACTTCAGATAAGTGAACATAATTTAGAATATACCTAGGTAAAACTTTAAAAAAGCTGAAAGAGTTGTGTCTTAGTAGTAGGTTTGATAGAAGCTTTTTTTTTTCTTTTGTCCAAGTGGAATTTTTGAAAGATCCAAACTCTGACATTGCATTACAGATAGTAAGGACCTAAGATGCCCAAAAACCTACCCAGCCAGCTTTACTCTTATATTCTGTCTTTTTGGTTTCTTGTTTGTTGTTTTGTTGTTGTTTTGTTTTTTGTTTTTTTTGTGGTTTTTTGTTTTGTTTTGTTTTTTTGTTGTTTTTTTGTTTGTTTTTTTACCTTTAAAAATGTACTACATTTTTGTAAAAAACAGGTGTGCTTCTGTGAGCTGTAGGAATCACATTTATGAAGGCTTACAGTGCTTTTATTATCCTAATTATTAATATTGCCCTACAAAGGTGGTGCAGTGACTCACTGAAAGGAACATACAGTTATTTAACCTTTTGTTCATTTAAGCTCTCGAAGAGAAGAAAATGAAATGGAAAAAAAACAGACCTATTTGACAAGGATGTAAACAAGAAATGCAATTAATAAAACAGTTCTAATATACATATATTTATGTGTAGCTGTGCACTCAAGCGCACAACCAGAGTCTTGCACATGTATGTTGACATATTCATAACAAGGATATAAATATATGTATTCAAGTAACATTTCCATTTTGTAAAGAAATTGCTATATGACTTGAAATTGAAATGGCTTTATGTTACAAATTTTAATGACTAAAGAAGAAAAAACAACAATGATTTCCCACTAAAACAGATCTGCTAAGTTTTTGTTTGGAGAGAAAGAAGGTGGAAGATGGGAAATAAATGTTTTGGTTGTCTTTATTAGCAGTTGTGTCCATACAGTACAGGGACGAGCATAAGCAACCAGAAGGATAGATTTTTTTTTTTTTTTTGTGACAATGCCAACTAAACATACATGAAACTATAGCCTGAGTTAAAACTAAATTTTCTTACTCTGAAGACTTTGTTTGAACTGGAAGACTTATGGGCTACTCTGAAACCAGAATTTTCAGTATATCTTGTTGGCCCTGTTCTGCTTCCTAGATTGAATGCTAGTATTGCTCCACTTCTAGAGATGAACATGTGAAACACCAATATTCCAGACAAAGGCTAAACATTCTTACTGCCATTTTGATTTTGAGACTCAAGGGAGTTTATCTCATGGACTTGTAAATATTGCAATTCATGTTCTGGTAACAGATTATTCCACCTCAAATTAAAAAAAAATAAAAGAAAAAACAAGAGACTTTCCCCTCCTGAGGGTCAAATAGCTCAAAGATGCCGTTTTCAGTCAGGCACATGGCTAACTCTTGGCTACAAATCTTTCTTCTCTTGAGCTGATCACATAATCTTTGATTCAGCTGTATTGCTTTCAGTAAGATTATGGTCCTCCACTGGCAGCAGAGTGTCATAGAGCACTGTACATTGTCCCAGTGTGTGATGTCTATCCACGGTCCTGAGATTTCCTCTTGTGCACTAGAAATTTCAGCATATTATTAATTAATTTATTCTGACAAAAAAGAGACAAGTAGGACAGGCAGTGACAGTGGTAGTCATAAACTTGATAAAAATAACCATTCAAATAATAATAAAAACCTATAAAAGCATTAGGTTTAGAATTTTGAGAAGAGAGAAGTTAGATATCATCTAAATCAAATGCACAATTATCTGTTTCCACTTATTACCACCAAGTAGTTTGCTGGATCATAAAATCCAGCACTAGCCCTTGTTAAACTTCATACAGTTGCTGATTGTCCAGTTATCTACAAGATACAACAGCATAAACAAGAACACGTGACAAAAAGGCTTTTCCCTTTCCTTAACAAAAAGAAGTAAACATTTTAATGAAAGCATTTATTTTGTTTCAACAACAAATTTGAAAGGCTTTTTTTCTCATAAACATTTGTCCTGAAAACAGCTTATACCCCTGTAACCTGCTTTGCAAAATATTTTTTTTTTATCAGAACCTTGCTTTAATTTAATCCTTTTCCTTTTATGTACAATTCCTTTCTCTAAAAATATGCTAGAAACTATTTTAAAGATAACAAGCCCCTTAAGACCTTTCAACTAAAGTGTAACACAGCCTTGGACATTCTGTTTCAGATCACTTGTTATTGCATAGCAGCTTGACAGAAAGATATTCAGGTCTTCCTCTTTCCTGAACAATCTCTTCCTCCAGTGTTCATTAGTTTACCTCTTCCAGCATTAAAGACCAGAGTTTATAGGACCATTAAATACCACCTCATAACTCTACAGTCACACTGTGTTTTCCTTCTGAGTTTCTGAGATCTTCCCTGAAGTTTTCATCTATGAGAAAATAAGAGTAGAGGGCTCATGGGTCAAGGTAAAGACAGAGATTACTTACCAATAACAGTCACAGGCAAAACACACTTGATTTGGGGAAAATTAAAATAGTTTTGGATAATGAAAAACAAATACAAATTAAAACAACAACTCCCGTCCCACCCTCTTCTTTCCAAGCTCAATTTCACTCCTTCATTCCCAAATCCTCTATCTCCTCTCCTGCAAGTGGCATTAACAAAACAAAACTTAGCATGCAAATACTTTTGTTTTGGGTTTTTAAAAATATTTTCCAATGTGAAATACTGTCTGAATGAGAAGAAAGTAAGTCTTGTGTATTTAAAGTCAACTGGTGCTAGTGTCTGTTTTATGGCTCTGATAACTCCTGACCTGACCAGAGCTCTGAGGTAAACCTGCTTTTTCCTTTATCCATTTAAGAATCTAAAACCACAATGAGACTTATGACTTCTTGGGACTGTTGTTTGGTTTTTTTTTTTTTATTGGAACAGAAACTACAATCAGAAACATCTCAAAACTAGAAAAACAATCCTTGGAATGAAACAAGATGTAAGTAGAAACACAATAAGCAACATTTTTCTCACACAACTTTTTTTCCAAATGGGTCCTTGTTTTTGAAGTTTCACTCAGTCAGCATCTGAGTGAACTCTACTGATTCCAGAAATCTCTTAATTCTAAGATAGTCTCAGACACATCAGAAAATACTTATTTTTGCTTCTCTGAAGCCTGAAACTTTGCCTGTTTTTTGGTTTCTGATTTTTTCTTTTTCTACTTCTCTCACTCCAAATTAGAGAATTATTTTCCTCCAAACATGTCTAGTTTAACTAAATGTCTAAATGTCATTTGAGGAATCATTAGTAACAACAGTGGAAATACATTCTTCTGGCATGCTGGGCTTTTCAAGACACATTTCAAAAACAGGGGTACATTTATTAATTTCAGCTCCTTCAATTTTTGTTTTTCAGGCAACTGGAGATGATCAATACATCACACCATAAAGCTAACCCAGAAACTGCTGTTTTAAATACAACAAGCTTAATGAAACTAGAACATTTTAGTCTTGGAGATAAAACTGTGCAACTGTGTGTCTCAGGTATATTGAATATAGTTGAAGTGACACCTATTTCTCAGATATCTATAATGGCAAGAGGTGGGTTACATGAAGTAAGCCCAGATGAACTTATGAGGCAAACCACGCTGCAGAGAAAGAAAACAAAATCAGGAGGTTGGGAGAGATAGAATTTTCTTTCTGATTCTCATCTGCTAATCAATTTGACTTTAAGCAAGATTCACCAACCAAACATTGAAGTAAGGAACATTATGTGATATAATTTTGTCCCTTTCCTGTAGTCAATTGATAAATTTTAGGGAAGTTTAGATTAAATATAGCAAAATCCATCTGGTCCATTGCAAATCAAGAAGACACGTCTGTCCTAACATCTGTAGCTGATCACATAAACCTCTCAGTCATGAACCACTGTCAAAATAAAAGTGCTATATAATCATCTTGCCTGTATTTTTGATAGCATTTGTCTAACTTCAACCTTTGTATATTGTCATGTCTTTGCTTGAAAACAGTGAATATTCCCAAGTATTTAGATAAGAGTATATAAGCACAGAGACAAAACATCCTTTAATCTTCTTTATAGTAATTTTCCGGTAGTTATCCCTGCCAGATATGCTCCCAAATTGTTTTAATTGTTTGTGTTCAACATTTCTCCAAGATTTTCTTAAACAGCCACAGAACTGGGCACACTATTTGCTACTGATGTTATGTAGAAATGTAAGATTACTTTTTTCTCTTTTGTTAAGAAGTTTCTTTTGGATGTCAGCCTTCTTTGGTGAAAAGACTGTGGTGAAGGAAAGACCTAAAGTGAAGTCTAACAGTATACTTTTTATGCCTGGTGCTCATATTTGCTACACATTCTCATTTCTTGTTAATCTCTGTGGCAACCTTTTACAGATTCAGTAGTCACAGAGAAAGGACTGGTAGAATTCTTAAAAATGAACCCAAACCCATACCCAAAACCATAAAGCCAAAGTGTATTTCACCTGAACACATTTCCTGTGTTGAGAATAAGCACAGGATTTTGATGAATGAATTAGACTTGGAGAGCTCAGTTTTGTCCTCAGGTTTTCCATACATGCTTTGCATTCCTCTCATCTCATTGTAGGAACCCTATTTTTTCACACTGAATTAAAACCGTATCTTCTGGAGATAGATTAATCTTTAAAATAGTCTGTGGATAATTTTAAGAATTCAGTTGGGACTATTCATAAACTGAAATTAGGCAGCTACTTATATTGCTTGTTGAATCAGAGCTCAGATCTCTAGGTAGAATTTTTGCATGCCTGTTCACTGAAGCAGCAATATAAAAGTTCTAGTGTTCATGGTGGAGACATTATCCTGTTATTCACATGGCAAGTAAAAGCTTTATCTAGTATGTTTATCAGTCCAATGCCAACTGTCAGAGAAGCTCAGCCAGCATTCAGAGAAACCAGAGAAAACTTTAAATCATAAAGCAATTAGACATCTGCACCATGAAAGGATTATGATCAAAAAACCATTAAGAGAAAACAAGCAAGATTTACAAGCACTCAGTTGCAAATTCCTTCTCAAAACTTCATTCAAAAAATACTACAGAATTCTTTAACAGGAAGCTAATATGCACAAAAAGGAAAGATGATACAACTACGTGACTGAAAAGAACATAATTTCAGTCTAAAACAGAATTAAACATAATTAAAATAAAACAAAATTAGTAGCTTTCCTGTCTTTTAGAATGAAAACAGTAAAGAAAGTAAAAAAATACTCAGAAACAAAACTACATTTTTCTGTTTTAATGATATTCAGTCTTTATATTATGTCAAAAGCATATTCAAATCTAAATAAAGTGAAAAAATTTATATTTTAGCAATATATCACAGTTTCGTACTTCATGTATTTACAAGCAGCAACGAATTTACATTGTGAATTTTTTTTTCCTTATAACTGATTGATATGCAGGATTGACATTTTATTTTGAGCTAAACACAGGGTGCTTCAAAAAAGATGGACTCAATTTGAAATCACACCCTGTGACTTTTTCTTGTGGGGATATATCAAAAGCTGTGGTTTTGTGCCACCATTAGTGACTAATCTGGATGACCTCAAATACAGAATCACAGCAGTGGTGACCTCAGTGGAAGAAGACACTTTGAGAGATGTCATCTTTTTGATGGGTCCATCCTTTAGGAACACCCTGTATAATTAAGTCAAGTGTCTCAAAATTTCCAATGAAAAGTCAATTTTTAGTGGAAAGAGGTATAAGAGTAATTTATTTTTGTGTTCTTAGGATTCTTGTGCACCTCAGAACCTAAAATTGTTATAGGCTGCCTTATGGAGGCTATGGGCCTTCCCTGCTACCTGGGTTGGATCCAGAAATCAATCTTTAATTAGGACAGTTGATAATTTGCTATCTTAACAGTCTGAGAAGTCTTACAAGATAGCCTTACAAGGCAAGCTGTTCAAACCTAGGTTACTAGGTCTCTTAGCTAAGACAGAACTGGCATCACAAGAATGTGTGAGTGATCTGAGTGTGATGTGTTTAGATCCTGGCTCTGTTTAGTTAAAAAACTGTGACTGGTTTTAGCTATCAAGAGAGAACTAAATGTAACTTATCTTCACTTATTTCTTTAGGAGGAAAATGAGTGGGCTCTTGTAGCACACTTTGGTTGCAACTGAACATCCTTTTCAAACCGCAAACTTCTCTGTGGAAATTTTTTAGTTGGGCCCAGTAGCAGTACCACCAAAAGACCATGTCTGTGAGCTCAGACTGCAGAGATTCACCAAACAAACTCCTACACAAGTTTTATACATGCGTACTCCAAATGAGTTTTGTACAGTTCTTTCTAAATTACATCAGTGTAGCAGGATCAGACATCCATTTCTGGAACTTTGGAAGATGTGAATAAATGAGTCTGACAGTCACACAAACAAGTACATGAGAGGTATAAACAGTTTAAATCTACCTCAAGCTGCTTAAAGTGTCATCCACAAAGCTCTGTAGTTCTGGAAACTGGCCTGTTATGGAAGGCGAACCCATGAGCAAGAATACAATCTGCCTCATACGAAAGGTTAAGAAAAGTAGTCTCTCTCAACTGAGAATGAAATTAAGGACAGTGCAGAAAACTATTGCCATGAAAGAATCAATCAATGTCATTTTTGCTGGATCTATTCTCCTTGCATAGGAAACCCAAACGTGGAGCAAATCAACTAATTTCAAGTAAAAGAATGCTTTTTTACCTAAACATTTTGTGATGCATTCAAAAATTATATATATTCAAAAGGTGCTTTGTGGGAAGTTCCAAGTGTGTTTACTTTCTGTACAGATCTGAAAAAGTCAGCTTTCTAAATATCTTAAAAACAGAATCATCATCTGCTGGTTGCTTTTCTCTTAACTGCTGAACTCTCTGCTGTTCCCTTATTACGGAAGAACAATAGTTTCTTTGACACCTGACATCCCAACTGGCATTTCCCTTCTATTCTCCTTTCCCTTTCTCTTCTTTGCACTTTATCTCAGTCTCTTAAGACCTCTCCCTTAATTTCCCCATTCTCTCTGTCATTAAAAATAAACACTGAAGCTCATTGCCCCAGTCTCTTTCCTAATTTCTTTTCCATATAACTACTTTATTATTTTTTTTTTCATTCATTGCCACTTAGGTATGAGTTCATTTCATTGCACCTCATTAGGCTTCCAAAAGGTAAACATAAAATATTGGAATGGGTATACATATCTACTTTTGGTAATTCTAATGAGTCTGTTATGATGGTATTTAGATACAGATTGGTGTACAGTATTACCTTAAGCAATGGACATTCTTCCCGTTAAATGATTCTCAAAAGATTAACTGATTTCCACTTGGGAAAAGCCTCAGTTACTCCTTACACTTTATTGACAGGAAAGACAGCTAATCTAGCTTTAAATTCTCTATAAATCATACTCTATATTCCAAAAAAAGTAAACTGTCAAAGAGGTTATAAAGAAAGTGTAAGAGATTGAGGGTTTCACATTAATGAAGATTCACTCTTTTTTTTAGGGAGTGAGGTAGGGAAGAAGTTAAATTAGAAATCACTATAGCTTTCTATCAGGGAAAAAAAAAAGACAGGGAAATCGCTGCAATTAAAATCTCATGGTTTTCTTAACAAACCCACCTCTTTTTTTTTCTATTGAAATGTGATAGCGAATCCTAAAAACTATGAAGCAATTAACAAGGTAATATGACTGACATCAGCATAAGCTGATTAATACACTGAGGAATAAGGCATTTGCATCAGGAGGTGAAAGACCTAAGGTTTTTGAAGCAGAGCTGAAACAAATTATTTAAAAAATGTTTTTAAATTATTCCAGTTCAATGATATGAGATGTTTTAAATATATAAACAGGCAGAATAACCCAACTCAGTTGCAGAACAAATAACCACCACAAAACAGTGTATGTGAAAGTGTGTGGTAGGAGCAAATCCACTCCTAATAATAATTAACAACAATTAATTAAAGATATACATGACTGAATTTAGGACTCTAATTATCCAGTTACCTGATTTGATGAAACATTTAGGTAATTAGGTAGGTAACTGTCCCATTTTCTATTATGATTAATTATGGGTATAAAAATGTTATTAAATGCTAATTTAGTTTATGTCATCAGAATGTAGGTTATGTCCCTCATATAACTGTACTTATGTTGTTATAGTTCATTCACTTGGTTTATAATGTGGATAACTTATTCAATTCAACAGTATTTGAAAAATGAATCAAATGGTGATTGAGGTGTTTGAAATGCTAATTAAAGTGGTGAGTCTGCCCTCTATCTTCCACAAGCTTATACACAACTTAATGATTCATTCAGTTCTTTTTATTTCAATAGGGTCATTCATGGTAGAAAAGGCAGAGTTGTAAATATTTACAAAAGTGAGATCTAGATATAGAAGCCAAGTAAAATTTGCGTTCTGACAGGAAAGAGAGAAATGCAGAAATCTGTTAGCAAGGAATTGCAAGACCAGGAAGTTGCATCTACATTTGCTGTTTCATAATGTGTTGGTATTCAGCCTCCAAAATAAACTGCTTTTGCTATGTTGAGGCTTAGGTGGTTAAAAGCAGTGCTCACTTGTGAAAATCTCTGAAAAATATGTTTTAAAAATACTTAGGGAAAAAATATGGAAAATTATTTAATTCCCCAGTTGTCATACAGATAGAAAGTTTTTAATGCTGGTATATTTCTTTGATTTGTCTTGCACAAGGGAGTAAAATTACACCTCCAGAAAATAACTTAAATTAGAGGAAATAAAAAATTAATACAAATTAATAAATAATAATACAGAAAATAAAATAAAATAAAATAAAAATAATAATAATAATAATAATAATAATAATAATAATGACGTTGAGGAGTTTTTCACAAAAAAAAAAAAAGCAAAACCAAACCCAAAACCAACCAACCAACCACCCAAACCAACACCAAAAAACAACTACCTACTTGGTAAAATAGCATCTTCTTTAAATATGTCATGAAAGCTAGAAAATCCTTTCTAATCCATAAAATTGACTATTTTTTTTTTTTTTTTAATATTAATGTGTCTCAGCCTACTGGTGATTTGCAATACTTATGCTAAAAGGTATTCAAACACCTTTGTACCCTGAAGATTACACACGTTTAAAGAATTTTTGTTGCATATATGTATTCTGTGAAAGAAGACTTTCAGAATATATTCCTCATTGATCCTTCAAAGTTGCTTGTGTCCCACAGTCTTCATTTTTGTTCAGTTTTAATAATTTATCTTCATATTTGCGTATTATTTTCATATTTTAAGTCCAATTTCCATGTAGTTATGACAGTAACAACCTGTTTTCACTCATCAACTTTCCTGGTTAATTTTGTTTGTGAAGACTTTTTTTTTTTTTTGTGACTCTGGAAAGTCAGGTGCACAAGAGCACCTACAACATTGGGCTCTAAAAATGCTCAATTCTAATCAAAGCTTAGATACTGTCCAGATAAAATTGCTTGAAGATAGGAAAATAAAAGAATTTTTTTATTTTTATGATGGTGAATGACAATTTATGATAATTAAGATTGGAAGTTTGTGTTCACATGTTTACTAGATTGTTTGATTCTTCTTGTTTTCAAAGCTAAAATTTCAAATCCCCATCTAGCTTAAAAGAAGTTTTAATGACCAGAAAGCTCATGAAGTAGTACAGGAGAAATTAAAAAAAAAGTTCTTTGAAGTCTGTTGATCATAGGGATTTTTTTTGCTACTTTTTTTTTTTTTTTTTTTTCCTCCTTATACCTGATAGCTGACAGAAGTGAGTTGCTTATTAGTTAGGCTTAATACTTCTTGGCTGTAAATATTTACATAAGCTCCATAATTAATGTTTTGATGAAACTGTCTCTTAAAAAATCATCATCTCCCTCCTTAAGTAAGGTGTGCATATTTTATGAGATACCTAGTAAAGTACACAAGGTTAACTCCAGCCTTCTGAATTTAATCTCACTGCGTTCTATGTCATCACTAGAGAAAGGCTTCTTCAGAATATGACTATGAGTATAAGGTAAGTTTCAACTACAAATCACTGTCTTTGTAGACTCGATTGGAGGATATGGAGCAAGTTAGGTCGTATGAATAATCGTTACATTTCATGCACTCAAAAAAGTATTGCTCATCTTCTTCAATATTGAAATTATTTGCAAGATGACATAGTTCTCTAGGATACTTTTGTGTGTTTTAAATAGATAAAACAATTTATTAATACAAAGGGGTTATTCCTTCATGAAACTGTGCCCTCAGCATTCAAAAAATATTATCTGATCAGGGCTTTATCTTTTTTTCTCAAGTGACATTTTAATGCAGCAGTATTCTGCAGTATTATGGGTGTATAAAAGTTAATGGGAGGTTTGACACTGAATTCCCAGTGAATAAGGTGTTTGATCTAAAGGACCTATGTTAGTTAATAGATACTTATTGTGAACTGCATGTGCTGGTTTCTGGTGGACTGAACTTGGCTGGCTCCTAAACACCCAGACAGTAGCTCTCTCATTTCCTCTCCTCAACAGGATAGGAGGAGAAGAGAGCAAGAAAGAGCTCATGGGTCAAGATAGAGACAAGTAATCATCACAGGCAAAACAAAATGGAGGCCTCCCCTGCAACCCCCTAGTGCTTCTGCCTGCACCTGGGCATCCACCCCCAGCTAAAGTTTAGGAACTGTTATATATTGTGTTTTTTTCCCCTGTAAGCCTTGGTTAAACTTTACAAGCTATTTCACAGGAGTGATAGACACCTTCAAAATACAGTGAAAGCCTAGCCCACTAGAAAGATTTTCTTTGTGGTAATCTGTGCCTTAAATTTCCAGGGCTGTATATTTTAAACCTGGATCTTACTTGACTTCATTGTGATTGTAGGCTCACAAAAAGGAAGAAGTAAATATTTATAAACCAGTCAGATTAACTACAGCATTCCAGAAGATACTCTATACCATATTCTTAAACAATCAATGTATAAATACCTGGAGAATTAAAAGAGTGGAGAGAAAAAAAAAAAATCTTAATTCCTTTATCAGGACAGTTTGCATACTGGATGGTATGGAAGTGATAAACAGGACTCCATATACCTGAGTTGAAAAGCCTTTTGCTGTTCTGTTAAAGTGATATATAAAAACAAGTAAATACAAAAAATATATTTTTATTAAACTGCAAGTCTCAATCTCCAGGAGAAGCACAAATATTGTAAAAAATATTGTAAATGTTAATTGAATTATTAAAAAAATAGAATTATTATCAATAAAGTAAAAGGTAAATAAAAAAAAAAAACCACACCACACAAACAAAATATTAATTACACTGACAACTTGTTGGCAACAGTTTAGTTTTTTCACTGTGCCAACAGCCAGTTCTTGCTGTCTTTTTTTGCTCCTCAACTCTGGGAGTCTTGAGCTCCTGCCAAAGTTCAGAGTGAGTTAGCTTTTCCTTATTCCCAGATGCTATGGGAAAGATCATCAGGCAATAGATAGCCATAAAAGGGATTTTCATTCATAAGAAATCTGGCCAACACTGATGTACAAGAAAGCACAGCTAACTGAAAAACTCAGAGTACAATATCACCTGGTTCCTTAGGAGAATTTAAAGGCGTGGGAATAGATAGTGGTTTCTGGTATCTCTCCTTAGCCTGGTTGTAATAAGTTCATTAATGTGTCAAGTAATGAAAACACATTGACTGTGCTGGATACAGCAGTGCAGGAAGCACTGTGTGTATGGTGGAGGACTGTATGAGAATTTGTAACAGATTTCTTATTTTCTTGCATGATGAAAGGTGCAAAGATGCAAAGACTAAGAAAAATTAACCCACTGCCTAAATGCAATAAGACAATCTAAGAAGCACAGCAGAAGATTTGGGGTTGAATGAATCACAAACTAAATATAAGGCAAGAGTAATGCTGTATAAAAAAGGACAAATTTCATCCCGTATGTATTAATTTATGAAATATGTGAGAAACCAGGTTATTTATTCTACCTTACTGACCAAGGAGTTATAAGATCTCATTTCAGGTTCTGTATGTAATTGAGGAGACAGGCTTTCAGAAAGCTAAAATCAGTGAGAATTCTAGGCATCTTAGAAAATATTATATATTAATAAAATTTAGTCCCTGAATTTTGTCAGTTTAGGATCAGAGGTTAGTAATCTTTCAAAAAAAACCCAAACCAAAACAAAACAAAAACCCACCCAACCAACCAACCAACTAAATAAAAAACCAAACCAAACCAAACCAAAACCAACCAAACAAACAAACAAAAATGAACACAAGAAGTCAGAGGGGCAGATATTATGAGAGTCTTGTGACTTTTCTTCTTTCAATTAGGAATGCAGTGAGGGGAAATACGTTTTCTTGCAAAAATCTTGATTTAGTATTGGAAAAATGATTCTATTCTAAGTATGACAGAATACTGGGAAAAGCTACCCAGCATCTGATTTTGGCGTACCTATCAGAGTAGTATTTCAATGAGACATTAAAAACACTCCCTCTTATAAACACCTGCTTATACTCTGCTCATCTTGCTCAGGTGTTCTGGATTCAATGTTTTCTTGAACTCCTTCCCACATCGGCAGTACTATGCAGGAGGATATGGATCTTAATGGTCAAAGATGAATGTGACTTGAAGACAATTTTTAAAAATTGTCTGGGCAGGGAGTCAGTCAATTAAAATAAGGATGCTCTCTTCTGCCACCCCCCTGACCATCCCCCTGCCCTCTCCTCCAGAAAAAAAAAAAAAAAAAAGGAAAATAAAAGGAAAATCCACTAAGAATGTGTAGGTTATGTCTTTGTTAAATTAAATCTATAGAAAAACAAATTCACTCACCAAGATCTTAAATCCATCCTAAAATTTTTGACCATTGTTTCAGAAGTTAAGTACTGAAGAGTCACTGCTCATCCAAGATTTAACAGAGCAAAACTGTAACTTTAGTGTAGATTAATTTTCCTTTTTTCCCCTCTTAGAATTGCCAATTTCATTTGGAAGAAATATCAGACAGCCTGAAGGTAGGTAGACCTTTTACTAGATAGTTCTTCAATCTTCTCACTATCCATGAGGCCACTTGTTTCAATGGTCTTATTACACAATTTATCTCACTGTTATTATTGTATCTTGTTATCTCTAAAGACTTCATGAGGCTTAAGTTACTGCTGAACAAATACTTAAATCCTGCTATGCCACAGAACAATTAAATATGAGTATATTAAACACTCATTCTGTATGAATTTATTAGTGCATTAAGTACTCTTCTTGCAGTATGTGACTTAAGTTCCCGTTCAAAAGACAAAGAGATATTTGAAAGAAAGATTTGCAATGATCTCTCAGCAATGTCTAAACCAGTGCTGTCTTTGTTTCATGTGGAATAGTTATTTTGTTTGAGTGGAGCACTGGTCACCTTGTCAGTTAAGGTATGCCCACATATCATCATTGCTTATCTATGGAGCCAAGTGATAGAAGAGAAATTATGAGACTATATTGCCCAGAGATGGATGACAAGAGACATTAACAGTGTGACAATGTGGAGCCAGGAATAGCAGAATGCAGAGCTGAATTCACTAAAAAGTTGTCTCTATATGAAAAAATCGAGACAGAATAGAGAAAAAGTTCCTCTATTGTCTCTAGTTGAGCTTAGATTATGTCACTGTCAAGACAAAGAGAACAGCGAGAAGTATATTTCTTTGTTTGTTTTTTATTTTCTTATTAATGACCTTGGCTTCATACAAAATGTTGCATGGCACTACCAGTAATAACAGACAACCTTATGCTATAGTTTCTGTCCTCCGAGTACCATTCACTTAGGCCAAAAATGTTACTTAATTTGAAAACACTAAGATTATTATTAATTCAGTAGCAATCTGTGAAACATATCACTGTAATGATATTCAGCTTGAAAATTCTGTTTTAACTTTGTTAATATTCTTATTGCTGTCTCCACTACACCTCTTCTAGGGATTATAATCTCCCTTCAAAATACACACAGTAGGTTACAAGGAATAGGATTTTAAAATTTGTATCTGGGTTTATTAAAAAAACAAAACACACCCCCACACACACACATACACACAAAAACCCAAACAAACCCAAAAAATAACCAAACACAAACTTAATTTTTGTTTTGTTTTCTTTTTTTTTCCTGCTCTTGGCGATTGAGAGGTAAGAGGCTAACCCTCTGAATTCCCTGTTCTAGGCCTTCCAGAAGGTGAGATAAATGGGGCTTTTGCTTTCAGTTCAGGCATTGCATTCTCTACTTTCTTTGGCTTTCCTTGATGTGTACACTTACCTGTTGCAACTGCAGAGTGGCTGCAGGAGGTTGTGGTATTGTTCCAATATGTTTGTGTTCTTCCCCAACAACTATCTGCTATGTTTTCAAAGTATATTGACTACTCGATATCCATGGATATAATTGCACCTCCTGTGGTCATGTCTACACTAAACTGGGTACTGACAGCACTGGGTGAAGAGAATTCTGGCAGCCAGATAACTTTCAAGCATCTCTAACATTCTTACATTAACACTAGCTAGCTCAGGTTACTGAAGTTTAATCAGTTTTAGCACTTCAGATAGCTAAATGAAGTCTAGATTGAGGCTCTCTGTACATGCATCCATCTCTACTCTGATGTCACATGCTGCCCTGTCTTAATATTCCTGATAGCAGTATACATCAGACATTTTTAACTTGATGAGAATCTTGACTTTAGAAATATGAGGGTATTGCTTGCTAGAGAAAAGCTGCATTTTCTCTTATTACACCCTCATAAGGTGGAGAAGTACATACTTTCAAGGACTTTAAATGTAAAGATTACAGAGGAAGAGGTAAGGTGCAGAAGTGTGATTGGTTTACCAAGGATCAGCTGGGAAGCTTTTAGCAGAACAGCATATCCAGAATCAAAGAAGAAAACCCTAATCATTAAGTTACGCACATTCTGCTTGTTTCTTTGTTTGTTTCAATAAATAATTTCTTATAACTATAATATCAGAAACCTGTAGAACTGTGTTGGTTTTTTTTCTCTTGCTACTTTCAGTTGTGACATAACATCAATTGATTCTGCTCTGGATAAAGCAAAATGTTTGTGACAAAGAACTTTGGGATTCATTCTTATATTTTTAGAGCTAAGCAGCAAAAATATTTAATAAAGATTTGTCAGATAAACTTGATTCTTCTTTGATAGAATTATGAAATTAGAGGATGAAAGAACAGCACAGTATGATATGCACTTCCAACTAATTAAGAAAAACATTTGATACTGCATTCTAGAAAAGCTCTTATCTCAAAATTTATTTAAATTGGCTTGAATATGAATGTTATCATGTGGAATAACCACTGCTGGAAGATAGTAAACAAAGGGAAATTATGAAGTGCAAAATAGTGAGTTAGGAGGAAATGACTATTGGTTTACTGCCAGAGAAGGAGGTCAGGTTATACTCTTTTCCTCCACTAATGATTTACTTAGAAGAGAGAATGAACAGCACACTAATTAATTTGCAGGCAGTACTAACTTGGGAGGAACCATAAAAGCTAAAGTGCTATTAGCTGTACTTCTGCATTTTCATGCAGATTAACTTGAATCCTAAATAAAAGCTGAAAAATACCAACTAACAGATTTTATGTAAAATTTTCCAACATCCAATCTTTGTGAAGTAAGTTTCAGTTCAGAAAAATTCTTCTACATATTCTAAGCTCTCATTGACTTTAGCAAGTGTTAATCATAAGCTCGCGTTGTGTGGAATAATTAAGCAGTTAGACATAGGTTTAAGACTAAGCTTATGCTTTAGTACTTCGTTAATGTAAATTCCATAAAGCAGAGATGGAACTTGAAAATAAAAGTATAAGAATATTAGAAAGATGTAAATGTGATCCTGCATCAATAAGCTTTCTATTGTATCGCCTAGGTTACTACCTGGAAATCGGATTAAGGAGAATGAGGAAATCAATAATAATTTTATTTTCCATTATATCAATCACAAGTAAAGCTTTATGTCCTCAGATATGCTCCTGGTGCATCTCACTTCTTCCCCCCTTTTCTTGATATGTAACCCACTAAGAGAAATTAAATAACTGTTTAAGAAAGTGAATTTGTTAGTACAAGGGATGAAGTTTAAGAAGAAATCATGCTCTATTGAAATCAGCGATAAAACTCCCAAAAAATCTAATGAGGATTAGAATTTTACCAGAACATGGGGATGGCATGGTCCTATGCAGACCTCCACATCACACTGTAACCTTTGCAACCTCAAAAGCAATATAATATAAGAATTCCATTTTGATCTGTAATGAAAAAGAACTTGCATGACCTAAAAGAAGTTCCCCTTAAAGACTGGAGATGGGGTGGGGAGTTAAGAAGGAGTAAAAATAATCTGAGAGAATATGAGCACTTCTAAGGTATGCATCTACCTTTAAAGTATCTGGAAAACAAAACAAAACAAATAAACAAACAAACCATCAAAAAAATAGTGGAGAACCTGCTAAGACTATGCCTGTGGCTGTGTATCTTTTTTTTTCCAGCTTCCACACAAAAAGGGTCCCAACAAGGACTGATGGTATCACCCTAGAATCAGAATAAATGCAACCAGGGAGCACAGTTGAAGTGGAAACAATGCACAGAAGAACAGCTGTCTGCAGCAATGCTCACCTGCTGTGGATCAGCACATGAACCTGATGTTCATGTCATGCTCCTATATGTGGAACAGGATGAACACTGAATCTCTTCCCTATCTGACACTGCTTACAGCCACAAATCACTTCTTGATTAAAATCAGTTTTGCAGGCAGAATGCCTCTAGACTAATTTTTTATTCACAGCAAAGCTGGATACAAGGGAGAATACAAACTTGTGGATTAATTATTTTGTGGCTGTAAAGGGAGGAATGCTTCGATCAAATTAAATTTTCAAAACACTTCCAGCTTGTCACCCAAGTAGGCTGGGCTGCACTTGGAGTCCAATTGAAAAATGGACGTAGGTATCATCACTGACTATATAAATCAGCAGGAATATGAACGTCAGCCAAAAGAGCTGAGCAACTACAGAACTAGATTTTGTGTGAGCAACATGCCCAGCCAGTTTCAATTTCACATGTGATATCCTTGGGATAGTTATCTAGCATCTGACAATTGACTGCCTCCTCAACCATGAACAGACCTAATTTACTGTTAAAGGTAAATGAAAGGACACATATTTTACTGAGAAGAGAACAATGTTTTAACCAATGTTATACTATTTTTGCAAAGACAAGTTTGCATGGTCAGATTCAGTCTTGAAAAATGATGCAAATGCAATGCTGGGATATTTGCCTTGGATCCCCAAGAAGAAGAAGATTTGTGCTAATGGTGCTAATTGAACCTTAGGGGACCAGTGATGTAACCAAGCAGAGGTTTTCAAAGGACAGGAAAGACATTAATCCTTTAGCAATTTCCTTCTGGTTTTAGAGACTCTGCAGTGGCAGGAGCAGGCGGGGATCTGCTAAAGACTTCATAGTATCTAACTCATTCATCCTCTTCTCTGATAAATTCACAGTCTCCAAAAAGAGAGAAGTCCTTTTATAGCAGCAGTCAGAAAAGTTCAGTGTGCAATGTTAGCATTCGTTTATTCATCAGGTTACTCGAATTGTAAAGTGAAATATGAGAATGCTGTTAGAAACTGGCAAGTAGCTCACACGAACACAGCTAAGCCTCTGACAATTTATTTCTAGGCTAGTTTTGTCTCAGGACAAGATATTAATGCCTTGAATATTAATTTAAAGTCTTAATATGTGGAAATATTTACTTATCTGGTCGTGAAGGCAGGGAAAATTCTCTTAAGAAACTGATTTTTGCTTTATGCTTTCCCTATTGAGTGACAAGATCTTCCAGGACCAGGAAGGGATTCAGCAAGAAAGGCCTCAGTTAAGACTTGTGATTTTACACATATGAAATTTGTTCTCTTTCTGAGTGCCAACTAAAGGATAATTAAAGAAAGAGGGTATAAATTTATAGACAATCTAGTCTGGCTATTTGCTCATCTGAGTAGAAGTCACTTAAAAAAAAATAAAAGTTTGCTATGATGTCCGAGCATATGTATCACTAAGGTTTCATTAGTGTAATGGAAAGATAATTCAGTGTATTATATATGCTTGGGTATTCTGTCTTTTTTTTTTTTTTTTTTTTTTTTTAATTCAGAATCACATGGATGACTTGTAGAAGCTCATATGTGAATCTGTGGACAAAGTGCTACACTCTTGCTTCAGTGGCACATACTCAGCTTTCTCTGCACTTTCACTGCAGAATCTTAACAGTGTAATAGCAGATTCATATGAAGAGACAAGGTATGAAGAGCAATACCTATAAGTGATTCATGAGGATGGGTGCTAAGGTCTATGTGCCTTCAGAAACAGGCAAAGCTACATTTCATTGGCAAAAGGAACAAGTGAGAGACAAGTAGGATGAATGCATAATTGTACACCTTACTAAGCTTTGAAGCAGTTTAGTTAATCATTAAGAAACAGATTTAGAGCAGATCTAGGGCAACTTCCCAGCAGGAGCTGCCTGAAAGATAGTAGAATACTGGAGCAAAGGATTTTGCAGGAAGCTACTAATTCTTTATTGCTGATGGAAAGTAAAAACTTATGAATCCTCAGTAACCAAAAGAACTGACAACTACCACAACATGTCACACTGACATGTAAACATTCCTTGTGGTGCAAAATTCTCCCACAAAGGAGCAGTTTTATATTTTATCTGGTAGTCCAGAATGAACTGTTGTGGAATTGGAACCTATAGCAAATAATGGAAAGTTTGGGGGAAGAAGCAAATGAGGATTTTACTGGTGCTTTTTGACGGCAAGTATCCAGGACAAGTGATTTCTTTTGTAGGACATTCAGCTCCCTGATAGGTTAAAGGAATTTTGGGAGAGTTATTTGCGAAGGAAGCTACAGCAGGGAGGGGTGAGGTTCCTGGTAACAGTGGTCAAGTATACAATGTGGCAACAAATGGCTGGTGACCCATAACAGCTGGAAAAGGTCATGAAACGGAAGAATTCTCTCCATTGTTCCTGCTTAGTTTCCAAATTGGACAAGGAAACAAAACTCCAGCTATAGTGAGCCACCACCTTCAGATCTTGCCCGCCCTACAGTGGTTCTCCACCTATAGTAATGGAACGCAGCACTTCCATACTCCATGCTGAGCACCATGTGAGTCTATGCAGGATTAACACCTCAGAAATCTAGGAAGCCATGTTGAATAAAGAAAAGTCATGTTCACAGTTGCAGCAAGCTAACGTTGAGTACACAATGTGATATTGGAGTAAAAATAGCTAATACAATTTGGGGCTAGATACTCAGAGGTGTCTCGCCACAGAGAATATTCTTTTCTGTATAGCTGTAGTGTGACCATATTCAGAATGCTGTATTAAATGTAAGGCACCTCATTGCCAGAAGAATATTGAAGAGATTTCAGAAAGAGAATTAAAAACAATTAAGGAGGTGGAGGGATCATTTAGTAGGAGAGATTAGAAGAGTTACATATGTGTAATTTGGATGTTTGACAAAAATCAACTGGTGTGTGAAGGGTAAGAAAACACTGGAAGATGGAGATTATTTAGAATGTTAAATGGAATAATAACATATGATATCTCCAAGTCTAAGTTCCATTATTCCTAGATACACCATATTTTACTGGACTAAATAATTCCCCTGACAGTAACATCTATTAGGCTGTCACAGGACTGGCTTGTGTAGCAAGGTTAGCTTATAAATTGCAGTGTTTTTCAGAGATGTGAGAATACATTTTCTTACAGAGCAGAACTTCAACAACAAACACAAACCACAAGGCTTGTCAGGTTCTGCAGCAGCAGCAGCTTTTATGCTGCCACTTCCTTCTCTTTCACCTTCTTTTGGATTTTTTTTTTTCCTGTCTGTTCTTGACAAACTGTTTGCTCCCTTGGTTCTCTGCCTCTCCAATAGGCAAACCTGAAGCAATTATGCTCTGTCTTCCTGGACCACTTTTTATCCCCACCAATCAGTGGCTATTTCTCACAAGCAAAAATAAATATTTGGATAGTAAAGAGAAACCACAGAGACTGTAGCTACAAACAACTAAATGCATAAGGGACACCAGGAGACAGGACAAATGTGTGTACATCTGATTTTCACATCTGTTTATGCAATATACAGTGCGCTTCAAAAAGATGGACCCAATTTCAAAGATGCAGTGATTTCAAATTGGGTCAATCTTTTTGAAACACCCTGTATAACAGCCTTTTAATTTGAAGCAGACCATTCTGTGATGTGGGCTTTCAATTTTGTTCGCAAACTGACAAATTGCACACGGGGTAAGAGCCCCATTTATAAAACTAAATAAAACAAAATACTTGCAAATGAGAAAGATTGTATCCTATTTATTATTTTTGTTTAATTATTTCATGTCTCTAGTCAACTCTTTTGTTGTACTTATTCTCCCATTAGCTCCCACACTACACTATTCCATCAGAAGCTGAAAGGTATCTGAGTTCCACACACTATTTTGTCATTGTTACTCAGACCTGTAGATTTGACTAGTGAGCTCTGCTTACTGACACTCACTAATATTGCTTTAAAATCACAAAGTCTCAGAAAAATTAAATATTCATCAGCTAAGACTTCTATAACCAATCTCCCTATTGCTTTGTGTGCATGAATATGTGTTCCCACACAGACACACATATGATTTGCTGTGTTAAATTACATTTGGCTCTTACTTTAAAAGCATTCTTTAAAAGCAATGAGCAAATATGTCAACATGAGACTCTCTAACTCTTTAACAAATATAATATAGGATGTGTGCTTGATTGTCTTATATCTTAATTTAGTTTTCTTTCAGGGTCAGCACACAAAAACTCTGTTTCTGTAAATATCTTGGCATATCTTTACAGATATACTGCCTATAAGCAATTTTTATGAGTTTTATGTTCTTGTGTTGTTTGTAAGCTAGAAAAAATAGATAATAAAAATAAACCCATACATTTCAGAAACAAAACTATAAAATTAATGGCCCCGTATAATCCATTAAAAATAGCAAGACAATATGGCCCAACCTCTATACCTGTTGGGCTGCAAAATTACAACTGACCTTAACAATCTTCCTATAGGAGATGTAACAAAAAGTTTGAGATAAATATTTGATAGTTTCAACATATACGATATTGTTAAACTACTGGGGAAGGGCACAAATATGAACATTATACCTTCAGATACAGTAATTATTTTGGTTATATGGACTTAAATCCACCTAACAAATAGGGAGCTCCCCCTAAAAAAAAAAGACCTGTATAACAAATAGGGAGCTCCCCCTAAAAAAAAAAAAGACCAGTATACATTGTATGCTTTTTCATTAAACATATATGTGTTGAAAATATACAGATTTGGGCCTTTATATCTTTTTGGAGACTGGAATAGTTTGAAGGGATATAAAGTAAATTTGAGGAGATTTCAAGTTTGTTGCTCAAAAAAACACCAAAACCACAGTTCCCTTCCCTAAATCTCCAGTTGTTTTCATAAAGGAGTGGTAACACCTTATTCAAAATATATAGGGATCATGCATTTGATGATGTTAAACTTCTGCTTTAGCCTTGGCCTGGTATGTGCTCTAGAAATAATGCAGAAGTATACAATGTTTCTGGGAGCATTTAAAGCTATTTTATGCCAGAATTAAACATATGAAGGAAAAAAGTCCTGTCTCTCTAACCCTGGTCTGATGATGTTAGGAAGAACATGAGACTGTTACACATGTCAGCAGTTTCAAACTACCCTTTTCTGAAATATTTGTGGAGCTTCAATTTTACCCTGCTAGTGGCATTGACCCACATTATTCATCTCAGCATCTGACTTCTGTGATGGAGTTTGCTCCTGTCAGCAGACTGTATTTGATGAACTGACTAGTTTATATCTTTGCTATTCTCAAACACATTTTGGTTCCTCTCTCATTTGTTCTCTGTCAAGAGCCGGTGAAATGTTTTATGCCTTAATATCATCAATAGGTTTGTGCAAGAATCTCTGCTTTCTGTTATGAAGTGGCGGACTGTTGTCAGTGCCACCAGCCCTTCAGCGGTCGCTGATATGATGATACCAGGATGCTTGAGTTGTCAATCCGTATGTTCCTCTTGCTCATTTGAGAAAGCACCTGCTCCATTCTTTGTGGGCCTCATGACCTTGGGCAGGTCTGGCACTTGTTTTCTGGTCAGAAAAACAAGTCTATTTATTTGTACTGCTCTAGTGGCAGTGGTCTTGCCCAAGGCTGCTGACAGGTACACCCAGCCAGGACAAGCATATGACTTGCATACTTTATTATTCTTTCTCTCATTTCCTGACCTTAATTTTCACCACCTTGTACCTCTCCTTCTCCAATTCAGTCTCCATCTAGCTAAGCAACCTGCTCTATTTATTCTCTTTCTAACATACCCAGTTTTCTTGCAACTGTACACAAAATTGTTATTTATGGTACTGTTGCCTAGGTAATCTCAGCTCTGTATGGAACAGACCTTGCAAGATTATGCTCCCAGAAATGTTCACAGTGCTCCACTCTAACCAGCTGTGAGGTTTGGTCCCTTCTCCCACAATTCCTCTTTCAACACTCGTGACACCCAGCTACCCTTCACAGCACTACCTGTAACTTTTGTCATCCTCTCGCAAGCTCCACTTGGAAGCAAATCAGACCAGAGATGTCAAGGGCTCCCTCAAGTACATGTAGGTGCACTGCTGAATGAGGAGGGTGCCCTGGTGATGGATGATACAGAGAAGACAGTGTTACTGAATGCCTTCTTCTCTTCTGTCTTTACTGCTAAGACCAGCCCTCAGGAATCCAGACCCTAGAGACAGGAGAGAAAATCTGGCAAATGAAGACTTTCTCTTGGTTGAGGAAGATCAGGTTAGAGATCGTTTAGACAAACTGGACATCCACAAATCCATGGGTCCCAATGCGATGCACCAAGGAGTGATGAGAGCGCTGGCAGATGTTATTGCTAAGTCACTTCATCTTTGGAACGTCTTGGAGAACAGGAGAGGTGCCTGAGGACTGGAAAAAAGCTGTCGTCATTCCAGTCTTCCAAAAGGGCAAGAAGGATGACTCAGGAAACTATAGGCCAGCCAGCCTTATCTCCATCCCTGGAAAGGTGATAGAGCAGCTCATTCTGGATATCCTCTCCAAGCATATGGAGGAAAAGGTTATCAGCAGTTGTCCGCATAGATTCACCAAAGGAAAAACACGTTCTATCGACCTGATAGCCTTCTATGATGGTATGACTGTCTGGGCAGACAATGGGAGAGCAGTGGCTGTTGTCTACATTGACTTCAGCAAGGCTTTTGACACTGTCTCTCAAACCTCTTCATAGGCAAGCTCAGGAAGTGTGGGCTGGATGAATGCGTGATGAGATGGATCATGAACTGGCTGGACAGCAAAGCTCAGAGGGTTGTGACCAGTGGTGCAGAGTCTGATTGGAAGCCTGTAGTTAGTGGGCTTCTCCAGGGGTCAGTATTAGGTCCAGTCCTGTTCAACCTGTTCATCAATTACCTGGATGAAGAGACTAAGTGCACCCTCAACAAGTTTGCTGATGATACTAAACTGGGAGGAATGGCTGAGACACCAGAAGGCTGTGCTGCCCTTCAGCAAGACCTGGACAGGCTGGAGGACTGGACAGAGAAGAACCTAATGAAGTTTAACAAGGGTAAGTGTAGCGTCCTGCACCTGGGGAAGAATAACCCCAGGCACCAGTGCAGGTTATGGGTGTACCTGCTGGAAAGCAGCACTGCAGAGAAGGACTTGGGAGTTCTGATTGACAACAGGTTGACCAGGAGTCAACAATATGCTCTTGTGGCCAAGAGGGCCGATGACAACCTGGGGTGCATTAAGAAGAGTGTGACCAGCACGTCAAGGGAAGTTATCCTCCCCCTCTGCTCTGCCCTGGTGAGGCCACGTCTGGAATACTGTGTCCAGTACTGGGCTCTTCAGTTTAAGAATCACAGAATCAGAGAAGAAGGGTAAGGAATTATTGGAGGGAGTCCAGCAGCAGGCTATAAAGATGATTAGGGGCACAGAACACCTTTCTTATGAGGAGAAACTGAGAAACCTGAGTCTGTTCAGCCTGGATAAGAGAAGGCTGAGAAGGGATCTCATAAATATTTATAAATATCTCAAGGGTAGGTGTCAAGAGGATGGGACCAGACTCTTTTCAGTGGTACCCAACAACATGGCACAGACTGAAACATAGGAAGTTCCATCTGAATATGAGGAGAAACTTCTTTACTTTGAGGGTGACAGAGCACTGGAACAGGCTGTCCAGAGAGGTTGTGGAGTCTCCTTCCCTGGAGACATTCAAGACTCACCTGGACACATTCCTGTGCAATATACTCTAGGTGTACCTGCTTTAGTAGATGGGTTGAACTGGATGATCTCCAGAGGTCACTTCCAAGCCCAACCATTCTGTGATCTTCAGCAGTTTCTCATGCCGTATCTTGTAATATTCCACATCCTTCTCTCTTAAACTAGTCATTCACCTGCAGCTGTAACATCTTAAACTACCTGTTATTAGAGAGTTCATGTACTTAGACTCGTATGAACTCAGACATGCTTGAGGAACTGCACTTATAGTGTACAGATTATTTATGGTGTAAGAACAGATTGTTTGTTAGATGAATAGTTTATGATGCTGCTTATGGTTGCCCAATGAATAAACTGTATTTTCAAAAGCATAATTGCAAATCAGAGGACAGCTTTTTATGAATAGGTAAATCATGACACCCTTATTATACAACTTTTCACAACTAAGTGTCAGAGGAAATCCTCTAAGACTTTACAACCTTGTTGATACTCTAGTGCAATAGGAAGCATACTGGAACATACAGGTTACTAAATGAAATAGGTTTAGGCATTTGCAAGGGCATGGGACAGCAAAACACCTCCAAGATGCAGGAGGGGGCTAGAAGCATGTCCAGAGGGTGGGAAGATACCTTTCTTGGGAAGTGTTGGTGATAGGCAGCTGGAAACCAACAGAAAAATGGGAAGAGGGCCTGAAATTCAGGGGTCTCTATGAACATGTGGCAATTGTATGTACTTTTTGAAAAGACTGATTGTACTGCTGCAATCAGATGTGACAACTGTATAACCCCCACCAATTCTTATCTTTTGGAAAACAGAACTGGCTTTTACTACCATCATTCATATTTTGACAAAAGTGATTCACTGTTATGAAAACAGCATGAATACTTAAAATAGAGTGCAAGAAATGGTGGGTTTTGAAACCATGCTAGTTGTACAGTGCCCAGAAGCATTTTCTTTTGTCTGTTATCAGGCATCACAGCGGTGCTTTTTCATATCACTTGTTCATTTTGGTTAAAAGTGAAAGAATTCAAGTCTTTATTATCCTTACCAGTGGGCTGGCAGAAATATGTCTCAATGAATTTCTTTATAAATCTAAACTGTTATATAATGACTAATGAAGATGTTGGAACTTAAAAGAAGCATTTGGGGTCCTTGTAAATTATGATCCCTAGAAAAGTGTAATTTTGATTAATTCTCTCCCTCAATTTGATCAGGATGTCAGAAGAGCTGAAAAAAATTGATGTGTCATCACTCACTAATGTAAAAAGACAGCAAAACTCTATGTTTCGGTGTGCTGGGTTAGCTGAAATTGAGGTAATTTTCCGTGAAGTTAGAATCTTCTTAGTAGCTAGCATGGTCTTTTGTTTTGGATTTAGTGTCAGAATATTAAGATAGCACCCTGGGATAAATTAATATTTTCTTCCAATAGCCCTCCAGAGTTTGGAGTTGATATAAAAATAATGTAAGAACTCACTGACACCTTGGCTTTTGACAAGGGGACAAAGGACTTCTTCAATTGTCCAGCTGTAGGTGCAAGATCACCGCTGGGAGGAAACATAATTGGACAGCACTTAGGTTGTCATACAGGTTGGTAAATGACTTATTTCATATGATGAACTTCATGCTCCATATATAAGTGGGAAGTTGCCGGGGACTGGCCAGCTCCTTAGATGGCCACTGTATATGAGGGATCCTGCTCCTGCTTTTACTCCCAGTGCCTGATTCCTGTGACCACTGTGATCTCCACATTTTGCTGGACTCGCTCTGCTTACGGTGTCCACCCTCTGGCGTTCGTTGCTGGGATTGCGCATTCTAGTGGCTAAGTATTGTTCTGTGTAATAGTATAACTTTTTTATATTTTATCGTATTCACATTATTGTTCATTATTCTTTTAATATTATTCTATAAAATCTGTTTCCACTTCAGTCCAGGCAAGAAAGAGAGCAGCTTTTTACTGTTTCCCTGCTGGCTCAACATTAAATGGTAACATTCAGTTTAAGAATAAAATTGATCTAGAGATATCAGAGATATCTGACCAAATAATTTTCAGAAGAAAAAGGTGGTTTACCCAAAATTAAAAACTTATGTCAAACAACTTTTGATTTTCTTAATGAGTCTAAACAAAGAACTCAATTTCAGATTCTTATAACTAAATCATAATTTTTAATTATGCAAATACATTAATTTTGATTGTGTTTAATAAAATGGCATGATTTAACCCCAGCTGGAAAATAAGTACCACATAGCTGCTCACTGACTCCTAGTCCCTGGTGGGATGTTGGAGAGAATTGGAAGTATAAAAGCGAGGAAACCCATATGTTGAGACAAAAACAGTTTAATACCTAGGGAAATAACAAATAAATAAATAAATAAATACAAATAGAGAAATTGTAGGGAAAAGAAGAAAAATAACAAAGAGAGAGAAAAATAAAACCCAAGAAAAGACAAGTGATGAAAATGAAAACAAGTGCTCACCAAGTGCCCAGCCAGTCCCTGAGCAGTGTCCCACCTGCTGATTATCCTGCCTAGTTTTATTGTTGAGCATGACAGTATGACATCGTATGGTCAGCTGTCCTAAATGTGTCCCCTCTTAACTTCTTCTGCACCCCAAGCCCACTCACTGGTGGGGCAGGTAGAAGCAGAAAAGGACTTGACTCTGCATAAGCACTGCCCAGCAGTAACAAAAATATCCCTGTACTACCAACACTGTTTTCAGCACAAATCCAAAACCTAGCCCCGTACGTGCTTCTATGAAGAAATTTAACTCTATCCCAGCCAAACCAGAACAAAGTGCTAAACTGTATTTTGCCCTCCACCCATTCTTTCCAATATATAGGGCTACATGGAAAAACACTTATTCGATACCAGTATCTTATCTTCCACCACACTGAGCTGCATAGAACCTCACAGGAGTAACATGACTTGGTCAGTTCTGGGAAATAATATTTGTTCATAAATCCTGTACTTTAAAAGAAAATCAGGGCTGGAGACTGCTAGAGAACCATTCCTTAGGTCAAAGGCTTATGGCAAAAAAATAGGTCTAACAGTAATTATACCGCCCCCCTGTAATAAAAATAAAAGGAAAACAAAAAATTAAATAAGAAGATGAGTGGGTTTAATAATTTACTGGTATCTTGGTTAAATGTAGCTATTTAGAAGCATTTAGAGATTTCTTGAGGTTCATGTCAGAAATACAGACAGCATAAGGGAAGATGAATACATGTTTTATGTAATTAGATGATTTACAATCTTTGGAAGAAAGACATAGAATTTGGATTTTTTTTTTATTAATTGAAATACAGTTCCAGAGGATTTAAATTAGGTCACATATGTCCTTGATTTTGTTTAAAAAAAATAAAATTAAAAAAAAAAAAGAGAGAGAGAAGAAAAGTTTGAAAATTCCAAAGCATTCTGTATGGAATTATTATAACAGAATGCTTTGGTTTAGAAATTTTTAAGTCTTTCATTTTAATTTTTTTTTTTTTGAGAAAGAATGTATTCTTATTTCAAATCATTTTTTTTAATGATATAAGGGATTAGTTAGTCACACATTTCAGATCAAATAAAATATTTTGGTGTGACCTGAAAAGTTGTAAAAACACTTTTGATAACAAGATTTTGATTTGGTCTGAACTAATTTATTTTCTGCAGTTTATTTAAATTGCCCATTAGACTCAAAAATCCACTTTTCTCTGAACTTGGGCTGTAACACTAACAATGAAGAAAAAATCTGATAAGTTTGAAATATATCTTCAGGATAAATTTAAATAGCTTTTGAGGAGATTTTAAGTATTTGATTTCAGATGGATACAATTTTCATGCTCTGAAGCCATGACAGTGATTCCTGTTTTCACATATTATTTCTTTCATGTGTTAGATATACCCATCCTACCTTGTCACCAGTACATATATAACAGAGAACTCAGAAACTGACAGACTGCATGATGTACTTCTCTAGATGTATAGCATGTGCTGTTTGCCATTAACCAAAATAGTTGTGGTCCTGAACATGTCATGAACCAGAAGGAAGATGTAGAGCTCTTTCTATACTTCATATTCAGAAATACCCCATTTAACATGAACAGCCTTTTGTTTTTTCTCTTTGAATAACAATTTGTCAAACAGGATAACAACTAGTAAAATACTTAAATACTGCTACAAGCAGGTAGAATTCAAATACAAAAAAAATTACAAGAAAATTTTTCAAGTGTAAATTTGCTTGAGCTAAGCTTCTGACAGTATTCATGTTCATGTAAGAGTATTTCTATATTTCTCTTTAGTTTACTTTCATTTCTTCTTGTATGAGCTGAAGAATTGTGTTTTAATTACACAAACTTACATCCATCGAATTTTAAGAACTGGAAAACAAAGATTTTAAGTACAGAAAAGCTGAGTTGCATGTGAAATATACAGACCTCAAGAAACATTGTAAAAAACCTTTTGATTACCTCCAAAAGGTATACATTAATTGTGGATTCTAGAGACAAAGATAAGACCAGGACTGAAGTGTTTATGTATTTGACTTCAAAGCCTATTTAGAGATTTCCCTAAAATAATAAATGTCCAATCTTCCTGTACATTTATTTGCCTGTCATCCTATCCCAGAAGAAGTCTGGAGCTCTTGACTCTCCATTCAATTTTTATAACAAACTTAATGATAAGGATAGTCCTAGCCACGTTGAAGTCAAGGTTTTGGAAGAAGGCAAGTAACTACTACAGGAGCAAGACCATGCTAACGAACAAGATAAGGATTATTCAAATGGAATTATGGTTTAATTTTTAGATTTGGATTAAGAACTAGATGGTAAAATAACTAAAATGTTAAAGTAGTGCAAACCTTTGCTGGACAATCTGACTATGAAAGATAATTATGAGCATTGCTGTTTTTCAGGAAAGCAACAGGGAATAGTAGATACCTGTAAAACAGTTGCCCTTATTATATCAAAATCATTTGTAGATCTGATAGTATTTGGATGACATGCACAGCTGTGATATGTCTGAGTTACTGCCTAATATCAACAAACCAGGGATGGGTAAAAAACTGTTCTTACCTCAAGCATGTCAACAGGAAGTCTACCAGAAAAAATGAAAACAAGACAGCTGATTTCTTTGTATATTGAAGGTTTCCCTAAACCTAGATTCTGGATGGCTTGACATTCCTCCGAGAGGGAGAGGGCAATGGCTCTCCATCAGGCACAGCACTGGAAGCAGTCTATGAAAACTTAAAGAATAGTCTTGAAATCCACAGCTCCCCATAGAGTGAGTTTACCTGCAGCTACTTAATGTCATTTCTCTCAGGTTCCTCTCAGCACACCATTCTGAAGAACATGTGAATTTACTGAAGTAAGATTTTCAAGAAAAAAAGATAAACTGTCGAGTTTGTATTAACAGCTAGTTATGAAGGTGGAATCATGTTGGTTTAGCTCATATTATAGGTAAGTTTAAATACAGGGTTTTGGTAGAAGATTAATTAAGACATCAGTTTAGCAAAATATTTAAACAGATGATTCAGTTCATTGCTTTTATTAAGAAATGTGTGTTTTGCTGAATATGAAAATCGTATTGCAAGTACTTAGGTAAAATAGAATAAACTGATGGATCTTCAGTGCTTACTGGACAGGAAAATGTATATTTACCTGTATGTATGTATATGTATACCTGGACAGGAAAATGTAATGTTAACTTGTGTATACCTGTTCAACTATGTCCATTCTGCCCATATTATGGAAATAAAGCTCAGGTTTACAGAACTCCAGATTTCACAATCCACAGAATGAATGACATTCAGTTTGGCTGGAGTGGGACAGGAGTTTAAACACTGTTTGTGGTATCACAGACAAATACCTGAACCTTACAAAGCATCTGCCTCACAGACCAGGCCTGGAGGGACTGCAGCACTGATCTGCTTCTTTTCCTCCTAATTTGTTCCCATCTGTCCATGAGTCAGACAGATCAGACACCAAGTAGCCAATTTAGACAATTATAACATAACATTATAAGGTACTAATGCTAAACTGGTGGGTGAGGCTCAGCTGTTTCCATGAAAGTACTAAGGCAGTTATGAACTGGATTCCCCAAAGGAAAAGTGCGATATCCCTACATGCATGTTCTCTCACCAGACAGCAGTGACAAAAGTTAAAATTTTAATTAAAAATTTAAGAGAGGAAAAAATCTATACACGTCTGTTGTATATCTTTATCAGTCCAAAGCCATTTTTAGCAGTATTTTTTGAAAGAATGCTGAGTTAAAAATTGGTAATATATATTTCTTCTTGTTTTTAGAAAATATATGGCCTTTTTTTTTTTTTTTTGCCATCCATATGTGATAATCTAAATGTTAAACTTGAAATATGTGTTGTATTATTTTCTTACCCCCTGCTGTTTTGGAAAAATTAATAGTATGCGTTAGCATTATTATGCATGGTAATTTGCTTAGTTTTTGTTCTTAAAAATATTTTACCTTGTGAAAATATGCATTTTATATTAAAATGAAATAAAAGTATTTTGTTTATGTATTCTGAATCATTAACTCTCTCTTACATTACTATTTCTAAATAAATTTTAACTTTTTATTTGATATGCCTTCAGTCATCCAATTAGTATCTGCACTTAAGTAACTCAAATACTTTTAATTATGACTTAAAATTAGAGATGTATAGTTAAAGAATCTACAAGTAAAACTTTTAGGGACAATAAAATAAGTTTGGTTAACAACGAAGTATTCTCCTGCAGCTTCACTTGAAACTAAAGGGTTGCTGTTACTAAGCACATGAAATGTGTGGCTAACACTTGAAAAATTGATAAGTTTTTTTTTTACACATTTCCACATTTCCTGGCTTTCTGGAACAGCAAGCTGTATTAATAGACTGCAGTGAGAAAGTACATTTGGCATTTTCAGCCCTAGAAATTTGTAGTTCCAGGGTACTTGTGGGATAATGTTTTTCAGAGAATTTCTAACCAATTTCACCCACTCATATTGTTATTTCAACAAACTCTACAAAGATAAAGAAATTACACCTGCAAGCCGTGCTGACAAATAGTTTATGAGTTTTATACTCTTACAATTTGAATCAAGAATACAAACTCATCAGTGTTTTAAAATAGAAGATAAAAGTAATTGCAAAATGAGGTAGAATGACAATGACAGTAATGTACAAAGTAATAGACAAATTTTAAAAGCTACACTTTAAATGTTATTAGAGAACAGTTTTCTTAATCCAGGTTCAACTGTTGCCTTTTTTTTGCTTTGCTAGAATTTTCTGCTCTCTCCCCCAGTACTTTAAGTATGTCTGCCAGCATTTTTTCATCTTGAATCAGTGATTTACCATTAGTTCTATTCCTTATTATTATCACAGAGGATTACTTTATTATGCATGTCTAGTTCCACTTGTCAGGGTCCTGCAGTCACTAACCATGCCCTGCCTTCTCTCGGGCTTTCCTCCATTCCTGCCCACCACTTAGGATGCCGTTTCAGCATATCCCCAAGTCTGTCAATCCTTACCAAGCCCAGACACCAGCAACCCCAGATGGACCTCAGGTGCACATTTGTAGTCATGTCCCCAGCCCCATCTGTCCCCATCTTCTGCTGCTGTACATACTCTGGCAGTGATGCATCACATTGCTTGCCCAGCCTGGGTCTGTTGATAGATCCCATCACATGACCTGGCTCTGCTCAATATGGTCAGACCCTGAAAGATGGTGCCCATTGGAGGGGGTGCTGGCTGCCCCAAGGTCACCTTGAGTCCCAGTTCCTCATCACTTAAGGAGCAGGCAGCCCTTGTTGCACCCTGGCACCACTTTTCCTGTTTCTAAGCTGCTTTTTTGTACCTTTCTCAGTGACAAGTTATGTTGTTGTTAATTCACTTCTTTTTCCTCAAACTAGTTGTACTATCCTTTCTGATATGAATCTCTGCTAAGAAAACAAACAAAGAAATAAAACACCCCACTAAAAGAATAGCATGCTGGGAGTGGTTTGGAAAAAAAAATTCCTCTAATCTGAGAAAAGGTAACCAACTGCTTCCAAAGGCCTAAGACTATCAACAGCGGGAGAGATAGTCTGTGTCATAAAGTATGATAAATGTTATTTATATAGGATATATGGAGCCTTCAGTCTAGTAGAGTTCTGGGGAAGGGAAAATATTCATGGATATTGATCTGTATGAAGTCCATCGGCTATTTTTTTTTTTTTTCTGAATAATGATATGAAAAGTTTCCTTTTTACCCTAAGAAATAGGTTACATGAGTACCAAAGCTACAAATTCAGTGGTACTGCAGGTACAGATGGAATGTACCTCTCTACAGCATGCACTTCACTGTCCATTTAGCTACTGATGACTGCTCATGCTCCTGCATTTTGCTGCTGGTGAACTCTGGGACAGAAAACATTCAACCAAGAAACAATTCTGTCTGAAGGTCTCCTCTCAGAGTATAACACTACAAAAAAAACCCTGTGTTTTCTTTGTCTTTTTCACTGAGAGTTTTTCTATGGAAGCGTTTAAAACTAAATTCTCTACAGAGTAGTTTTAAATAGCCTTTTTTTTTTCCCTATTATCTAAACCATTAAATGCTGATATAAAACATTTGAACTTATCTGTCTCCTTCTTATTCCCTAGTGATGGATAATTGCTCATTTGTAAATTACTACCTAACTATGCATGCAATCTGGTACGTTGCAAGAAACAAACATAAATGTATTCTTTTAATAGTAATTATGAGTTTGATTTAGTTTTTCACTCATATTTTTTTTACCTTAAGGAGTTTATTTTTAAATGTGTTGGAAATAATTATAAAAAAAAATAGCTCTTGATTTGGGAATGTGGTTTACTAAACATACTAAATGTGGTTTACTAAACGTACTAAATGTCCTGCACTAATTATCATGGGATGAACTATATTAACTCTTTTAAGTCTGGAAGATATCACTACTATAGGAACTGGATTAAAAGAAGAGCCTGTGGGGACAGTTCATGGGGTGGCTCCTTCAAGATGTTTAACAAACTTGTCTTGATGCAGCCAGGCAACCTGCATCACCCATGAAGTTCTGTAAACACTGGCAATGCCACCATATCCTTGCAGACAGACATGGAGTTTATAATAGTTTCAGTGTTACTATCCTGTTTAATATCAGGGTAAATCAGAGCCCTGCAGAAAAATCATATGTTATCTAGGTCCCCTATGAAATTGGTAGCTTGCCCACTAACAATTAGAATCAGATTTCTTGGAATGTTTGAATCAAAGAACAATTTAAATAGGTTTCAATATCTTCAATTTTTACTGCAATGGAAAATTCTCAGGTCTTGTTATTGACTGGATAACATCACTGATATCTTTTCAAGTGACAGAATATTTTTTATTATGAGCTAATCTTTGCATCACTAAGCACATTAAAAGCTTTTATTAATTAATAAATGAAGCAATAAGCTGCTTTACTTGATGTTGGTGGAAGAAGTAAGTAGGAGACTATAATTAAAATCCAGGTCCAACTGATGTCAATCTCCACATCATTACTCATTTAAATGAAATTAGTATTTTACTTCTAGGCCAAATTCAGCAATGAATTTAAGTAGTAGCAGTTCCATTTAAGATTTGTGCTTAAATATATATATATATTTTTTTTTAGACTGGGGAGTGGAAAAGTTTGCAAATCTTAAAATGCATAACAGTTTGAAAGAGTAGTTGTTTAGGCCAAATAATGTTTAAATATCATTATTTCAAAGGAAAACTATTATTATTAAGAACTCTTATTTTGAAGTCTAAACACTTCTTGCAAAAAAATGTAGACTATATAAACCCATGGACTAAAACCAACATACGACTTGATATAAATACTTGATACCTTTATAAAACTAATCAGCAAAAATCAAACTAATAACAGTAATAACAATAACAAAAACAACAGACCAAAAAAAGCTTTTGCAGCAATACAGTTTAAAATCTCAGTATGGTTAAAATAATCTTGTGTTGTCTTTCTTATTTCAGAAATAAGTTCTGTTATGTTATCAAGCACTTATTTTTAAGGGAAATAACAACTGTCACCAATGTTATAGTGGCATAATATGGCTGAGTAATAATGACTTGTGTGGACCATGCACCAACATCAACTTGCTTACTCTTAAAAGACCATTACAAAAACCCAATAAGGTGGTAAAATTCAGTTAACTTGACAAATTAGATTGGTCTATGTGAAGAATCTTTTCCCTGACAGTCTTAGATACTCAGAGCACATTTTTTACTGTAAAAATGATTAAACAACAACAACAAAAAAAGTCCATAAAGAATCTGATCTGTGATGATCTGTGATGATTTCAGATTGTAATAGAAAGGCAGTCTTGACACACCAAAAATAATGTAAATTAACAGGTACATTTGCAGAGAACTTTTGCCTGTCTTCTAAGCAGAAACATCTCTCAAATTCTCAAAGAACCACACATGTATGCACATTAACATCATTAATTGTGTCAGTAAATACAAATATAATTTACTTGGAGTAGAGGGAGAAGAAGAAAATTGTGAGATGAATGGTCTGATACTGAGGCAGTGTTTAATTTCCATCCAAACAGAGTACTTTGTTCCAGTCTGTGAGTAATGCAACATGATGAACATGGTATACAGAGTGAGAAACATGGGGTGAGTCTTTATTGAAATGATGTAACATGCAAAAAGCATACATTTATCTGAACATTGTATCAAAAGAGATAAGTGTGATGGCTAGAGTAGGCTAGCCTGGGTGGATGTGGATGGGTTCACACCTCTCACAGAAGCTGGCACTCAGGGTTACCTGTTCCTTATACCTGTATTTTAAATCAGTTTAGGTGGAGTCAGTTGAAATGGTCAGCAGGATCTGACACCACACTCCTAAACAAAGTGGAGGAAACAGCCCCACAAAACAGACAAAAACCAAAAACACCATACCAAAACATCCAATGAAGCAAACAAAACAAAACAACAAGAAAAATTTGCTGAAATACTTTAGAAAAAAAGTCCTAGAAGATTTCACAAAACCAGAATGTCCAGAACTCTAATTAAATATTCTGAGCATTTACTTAGTAAAATATTTGAGACAAATCCTCCCTCTCTGAGAATATTTGAATGTTTATATATAGGTAGGTATAGATTACATAGAGACAAATACTTATAGAGAGATACAGATATAGAAGTCTTTTTAAGACAGTGCTTTAAACACCAACTGCAGATGTGCAGTTCGTGTGAGAAAAATCTTTCTCACTTATGCCACCTTTTGCTGTTTAAAAGTACTTTTTTACACCAGAATATTTTTTCCAGTCTAAATGAAGTTACTTCCATGTTTTACTCTTGGTTTTTATTGTTATAGCTGAATGTTGTGAGTTTCTGTTGGTTGCTTTTGGCTTCTCCCTCCTCCCCTCCCTCTCCCCATCCCCAACCAGGAGAAAAATGTATTCTGCTTATTCCTTAATTCAATGATTTTTTTTCTTTTTTTTTAATATCCCTATCTGATCACCATCAGGTGCTCTCAGACTGCAGCAGACCACCTCACACCTGTAATAGGCTTTACTTTGTGGTCTAATTGGCAAATGTCAAGAGCTTGGAGGAATCAGTGAGTCAATATGTGCATCAGGGCAGACCATTGTTCTGTGCTGTTAGCCCTCCAGTGGCATTATCACTGAACACTTGCAATGGGAAGGTACAACAGAAGGCCTCTGGTCCAGCCTCCTTCTCAGACTTGATCTAGACTGAATTCACACCAAGTTTCTCGGGGCTTTATCTAGCTAGAGTTTTAAAATCTTCAGGGATGAAGACTGCACAGACTCACTGGGAAACATTTTCCAGTGCTCAAATATTTTCCTTGCCTTACATCTGATCCGAACCTCTCCTCATTCAACTTAAGCCCACTGTGCCTTGTACTCACACCGTGCACCATGGGGCTAGCTTGGCCCTATATTATCGCTGTCTTGGGCACAGGCAGGCTACTGTCAGGTCCTCTGAAAGACATCTCAGCTCCAGCCTGAGTAAGGCCCAACCCCTCAACATCTCCTCATAGAAGGAGTGTTCCAGATCAAACAAGCTTGGGGGTCTTCTGCTGAACTAGTTCCAGTTCATCAATGTCTTTCCTGTGTCGTGGCTCAAAGTTGGATGCAGTATTTAGATGTTCTCTCAAGAGTGTTAGTACAGGGGGATAATCCTTCTTCTCCATCTTCTGCCTGTGGTCTTATTGATATCTATTTGTATTATGATTATTTGAGTGGGCATCTAAAATATTCTATCAATCATACTAAAATGTCTTCTTTTGTGTTTTCTTCCTATATCTATACACTATGTTAGTTTTTTCTTCCAATTTTTTTACCATAACTGAAAATAACATGCTGTTATTTTGCCATTAATCCAAACTACAGCTTAAAATCAGTCAATACTCTTCAAAAGAGGTTTGGTCTCACCCTTTTCTGATGCAAAAAACATTGTGATGTTACATTCTAATATATTGTCATTGACTGATCATGAAATGATGCTATTATGGGTAGCTTATGGGAATAACATAGAAAGAAAGACTGATGTTCACACAATACTGTGAAATTTTCTGTGACATGTTTCACCCCTAAGCATTTTGAAAGCTTTATAAAGTGATTTAAGTTCTGCACACAAGGATCATTTAATCCATCCATGTTTATTAGCTGTGCTAATAACACTTTGGTTTAGGACAGGAATTAAAGGCCATATCCAGCCAAAAATGCAAGGTGAATGTACTCATAAAACATCCCTCATAACAGTTAACACTTCAAACAGCTTCCTTACAGTGCTGTACCTTCTGCAAGACATCATTCCTGAGATATTAGGCTATTGAGGGATTTACTTTTCAGATTCAAAATTGAAATTCAATTTACACTCATTGTGTTCACAAAAATAGTTTTAGTTAGAATATATATTCAAAGAGGGATATTGGATATTATTTTTGCAGCTTCTAATTGCAACAATTTTAAAATGCATGTTTCTGTTTCTTTGTTTTCCCTGGTCAACTTTCATCTCCTGATCACAATGTTGTAACATGATAGGAATGACTTCCTTAGGAACATACATCACTTTAATTTTTACGTTTCCAGCAGGATTCATTTGAGGATTTGAGAGTAATATTTTTCTAACTGGATTAAAGATTCCAGAAAATAATAGTTCAGATATTTACCTAGTTTCAACACAGAATTTATTCAAAGTCATGTTCCATCACCTATTTTTCCTTCTCTAAATTAACATTAACACACTTTTTTATTTTTTGTTATGCCTAAGATACATGTTGAATGACTAGTCATCGCTAGGAATTTTTTGTTGATTTGTGGGTTGTTTGGTTTTTGGTTTTGGTTGGTTGTTTGGTTGTTTTTGTTGTTTTGTTTTGTTTACTTACATATAAATATAGATGGTACTGAATAGTTTATAAACTCATAATGCAGTTTTCTTTCCACACCTCTTCATCCACATAAGAATGCTCTAACTTATTCTCAAATACATGTTTTTTTTCTGAAACAGATGCCAGACAAGTATGTTGTATTTCAAGGAACTCCTGTTGCATAAATCCAAGCCAGATATTGCAAGTGACATTTTTCCTGGTATCTTGGAGACAGGCTCTGCTACATAGAAGAAGATGTGCTCCTGAACTTTGGAATCAAAAATGCAGCCAGAAGGCTTTATCTAAGAATGGTCGAAACACCACATAGGCACTACAGCAGTCATTAGGACACTAGTATTTTATGTATACTTTTTCTGTTGCCCAAAACTCACACAATAGGAGGAAGCATAGCGAACCTACTGAGGACTGATGAGTAGGACAGCTTAAGGAAGATGGCTGGTTTGCTGAATTTTTGGTTTAGCTTCTTATGAATTGAATTCTTCTTCATTAAGGACTATGACTACAGGGAAAATTCCATAGTGAATTTCTATAGATAAGTCTGTAGAGAAAATATATTTATAGGCAAGAGTTTTGAATGACTTTGAGATTGTCATTTAGATATTAACAGTAATTAGCCTCCAATAGTAAGAAATTTAATAATTCTCAATTTAAGATTTTTTTGGGGTGTGACATGGGGGGCTAATACATGAAAAATTCTTAGAAGTTAAAGGCTTAGTCTTTGTCTAAATTAGTGAATGACTTATAAGTAAAAAATGTTCTCCATTGTTTACACATTCAACACAGCTGTTAAGTCTGTTTTCTGTTTTATCAGAAAAGAAGCTGTGTGTAGCTGTTACTTGGCTACTGTAGCAACAAATTTTAAGAAAGGTCTCTGGGACAAAGCATCCAAGTAACTCCTCCATCCAGAGCTCTTCCATGAGCACTCATCACTTCTGTAACTGTGGCCTGTGTGGCTTCTTTGCTAGATGAATACTCTGTGTTTGATGACAAAGACTTGGTTCAATTTTACCCAAATCGCTCGGTATGAGTGCCTCCCTGCTCTATCATTTTTTCTATCATCTCTGAAATTTATTTTTAGATGGAAGTTTTAAATAAAAACAGGTACATTAACACCCTTGCCAACCACATGATTAATACTCCATTCTCGTGAAGTTTGACTATTTTATGGGATTAATTTTCAGTAACTCCTTAATCTACATAAAAGAGATGATCTCTATTATGTTACCCTTTAATCAGAACTTCCTGAAACCCCAAATACCTACAAGTCTGTTATGTTTAGACAGATCACTTAAGTCTTAAGCTTTTTATGTCATCTTTTCTAAGGCTACCCCTCGTTACTATGGTCTAACTATTTTTTAAAAATTAGTGTAAGTGGGCTTTGAAATATCTTCTATTATCTTACTGGACACCCATGAGCTAATTATTCAGTCCTTGTACACCAAATTGCTTATCTCTTGTAAATATTAACTAACGTCAAGGTGAAATGTTCTTTTCTTCTTTTTTTTTTTTCTTTTTTATTTTTTTTAGACTATTATAATTGATTTATTGCAGTTATAGTACAGAAGTACTTAGAATAAATGTACTTGAATACTCTTTTATTTCAATCCACTTTTGTAAAACATCATCTTCATCTAGTGCAATGTGCTTCCTAAGACTTGTATAGTCTGTGAGGTAATTCTAGAAATACACTTAGAATGGCACACAATCTGATATCCTAGGAGTCTTTATCAGCTTTGTGAACTCTGTATGTCATCCTTGATATCTGTGGTTGGTGACATCTAGTTGTTTTATTTTTTTTTTTTTTTTTACTTTCTATTGCTTTAAAATTAAGCTTTAATTCCTATTATCATTTTTACCATTCAGTTTGAGTGGATTGTGTCACAATCTTGTCTAATTGTTTATACTACAGAACTTGATTACTTGGTTTCTATTCTCTATACTATCTTTTCTTTTTCCTTTTTTTTTTTTTTTTTTTTTTTTTTTTTTTTTAATTCCATGGTTCTTAAGCTTTTTCTCAGCTTCAGGAAAAAAAAGTCATGTGAATGACTGTATGTTTGCATAACATATATATTAGTAAATGGAATTGTCCTTTATTCAACAACACCAACCATGATCAAATGACAGCACTGAATCCTTCTAAGTGGACATAAACTTTAAATCCAGTGGCAAATTAACCTATCATGATGACTTTAAAATAACAGGTCTGGACAGCTTTTATGTTTTCAGATTTTTTTTGTTGTTCAAAGAAAGCATAACAGCTACTGCTGCTAACAGTTTGATTTGCCTTTTTTTTTTTTTTTTTTTTTTGATTAGGGAGAGTAGAATGTAGTCTCATTTTTTCCAGACATTTATTCTGATATTCTGATATGACTTTGTTAACTTCAACTGAGTATTCACTTGCTCTTTTGATTATACAATAGAAATTTTCTATGTGTCTGTTTCAGAACATATTTTCTTGGGTTTTTCCCATAATTTGTTGGAAACCACAAAGGTAACTCAGAAGTAAAAGAGACCATCAGTTTTATTAACTGACTAATATTTTGACTGCTGTGTGAACCACAGATGGCATAACAAAGATTAAAGCCGAACCATTGCTATGTATTATCTTTAAAGGTAGCTTTGCAGAATTTTTCTGAAAATACTTGGGACAAAAGCTGTGCATCAACATCAGTGTTTATTTTTATCTCTCTCTTTTTTTTTTTTTTTTTTTTTTGGGGTGTTGGGGGGATGTGTGTGTGTGTGATGTAGATACTGAGATTTGCTAGAGAAAATGAAAAGTGACCTGTGCTCTTACAGAAATTTGAGATTCTGGTTTGCTTCCTGAAAGACTGCTACTAATCCTCTCCACAGACACAGATAAAATCAGAGTTACTGAATGGTTTCTTGTCAGTGATAAAGTAAGGACCTGTAGTTTCTATTCCCAAACAGTATCATTAGGCATCTTAAGAATTCAGGGAAGAACAAAACAATATGACTATTATGGGCTCTATTATATGCTTTGACAGAATAATATTTGTGTCACACAATCCCTTTCTGATATCTGAAAGTCTAGGTTTAATAAAAGAAAATATCTGTTTCTTAAAAGTTAGATGTACAAATAGAAGCTTGGTTCTGAAGGGCCAGCATTTACTTCATACGGCCAGTAGCTCTGAAATTACACTTCAATTACAGTCAAGTTACTATTCTTTCCCTACAAAAGAGAATCTGTCTTGCCTATGTATTTGTGAAATTGACTGCATACATTGGCAGTTGACTAAAATAAGGGCAATTTCAGCTACTGGTGTTGTCAGCAAGGCTTCTAAACAGACACTAAGCAGCACCTCTGAACAGGATGTGTGCAGGACTCCTGATGGGTGTGAGATATAAAAATGCAACTGCCTGAGGTCTAGTTTAATATGCCCATAGTGCTAATACACCATGATTGTGAACCTGCCCGAGGCTATTTAATAGTTAAGATTTTGGATGGACCTCTAATGTGACAGTAAGTTTCTGAAACAGGTTTGGGCTGCTTAACACTGTGTTGGAGTATAATAATAGTTCACACAAAAGATAGTCCCTGCATTCCTTGTACCAGACCCAAGGACAAGTTCTTTGCTCTTCTGGAAGCCAAAACCTGTTGTGTTATTGATTTCAGTTGGAGCAGGACTTCAATCCAGAAAAAAATAACACAGATTAATCAAGTTTTTTTGTATGACCACAATACAAAGCAGATGACTGCGATTGTTTCTGGCATGCTAGGACAAAATATCTGAAGAAAACAGCATGGTGTTTAAAAACAACTTTTTTCTTAACAACTAGTTTTCACTGGATTAAGGCAGCTAAGCAAACAACAATGTATTGTATCTAATTTGTTATCTCCTGTAAATTTTGTTTTGACGTTTTATCCAATATTGCTTTTCTTTGGATCCATAAGAACTGTTTTTAGTTTGTAGAGTTGCAGTGGGGAGCAAGATGATGTTAATTTAATCAGATGATATTATAAAGCTGGGGAAAGTATAGCAAATCGAAATAACAAAGACATGACAGTTCATAATTAAAAAGAAAATATAAGTAAATGAACATTCTTACTTGAAGAACATTGGTTAACTCTTCAAGTATCTGAGCTCTCTGACTCAACATGCTGTTGATTTAAAATAAATAAATAGATAAAGAGATAGATAAATAAATAAAAAATTAAACTCCCTTCCATATCTCTGTAATGCCAAAGCCCTATATAGCTTGGACATAACGTACTAATGAAAGGAAGGCCAAGAATATGCAAAACCTTTCCTTGTGAATTCAGCAGTCAATTCCACCAACAGGAGGAAGTCCCTTATCTGGAAGAAAGGTTAAGACTGATTTGACACTTGATATTCTATACCTATCACTCACAAATTTAATTCCTGAAGAAAATTTTTAAAAATCCTTTATGACAAATATTATTATCATAGAGATATGAACATAGGAAATATAAGTGTTTTCCTGGTCTGTCCTATAAAGGAAAGCAGATAGGTAGCTCTCTAACAGAGAACTATTCTATCATTGAGAGTTCAGAGCTACTTGCCACTTTGTAATATCAGCAAAAACTGACACAATTCCATAAGCCACTAAGCTAAAAATAATGTCCATGTGCACTATATTAAAAAGTCTTATCAATTTCATTTTAATCATAGATACACTAGATTTTTTTCCTAATCACTGTCAATAGTGATGGTATCAACTAGAAATATAATAATGATTTTTAAAGGAAACTGCATGTTACCACCAAGACAGCTGTGCTTATTAATCAGCTTCACATCAACCCACCCCCAAAACACCCTATATAAGCAAGTTAAATTACAAGCAGGCTATCTGAAAACAGTCACTATAAATAATCCATTTCAATTAATCTCTTTTTAAACTAACCACAACACATCCCAAATAAAAACATTTTGATGAGTGTGCCAGTATTTCTCATTCCTCAACCTCTGACACTTTAATAGGCTTACTGTGTTATGAATAAATCACAAGACTTTTTCTTTAGAATGGATATCAAGCAAAAATATAACTCATTAAACTTGTATAAAAGTCCCAGCCCCCATAAATGGTCAAAATAGATACATTTGGAGGGGATGGTTATGCGTAATTGAAATTTTGACTTCTGAAAATTTGTTAACATCAGAAGTAATTTGATTAAGGACATAATTTTATTTTAACCTCTTGAAAATATCTGGAGTTATTTAAAAGATAATTACTTGTATATTGTTCCAAGTTGGTTTCCACTGTTGGCAGTGGAGCACAGTTATACCTCAGATAAGTGTAAGAGTAAGTAACACAGGTACCTAAAGGAGCCCAGATGCTGCAGAATGATACCTGTTTTAAGCTGGTTTATTTTGCTTCTCAGAATAATGACACACAATCATAGAAAAGACATTTTCTTCAGTGCTGACTATGGAACTTTACTGCTATAAGGAAAAAAATAATTCCTAGTGCCACCCTGTTATGCCTTCTCTTATATCCTTGTATCTTCCAGCTGCTTACTGTAAAGTACTTCTCCACTGTGAATTTAAAAAATATATATAATCATCCTGGGTAATTTAATAGCTTTTTTACTTATCCAAGCCATTTGTCTTTTGTTTTGATGAGTTATTTTTCTGATCATTTACATTTATGAAGCTTTTATCAGTTTTTGGGACCCTCCTCTCAAAAAAATAGTTACAATTATGAAGTTGGTTCTTGAAGTAATGTTGGTTTAAGTCTGTACATTAAAATTCAGCTAACCTCAGAGCTAAATCAAATAGCTTATTGTTTATTCCATACAAGAAAGCTTTTGCTAGTGCCAAATACGTAGGCTGGCTGTGCAGAAAAAGGCTCAGTAGAAACTTCTGTTCTCTCATATTGCTCTCATTCCATTATATTAGGATTTTCTCAGAGATTGGATCTGGAGAGTTGTCAAGCATTATTCAGACAGCTAAAGAAGACAGTTGAAGGTTAGATCTAGCTAGTCATCCTTTCAACAGGAGTGCTTAAAATTGGCAGCAATATTCTTCCAGCAGTTCACTGAGTCTTCTGAGCTGGGCTTAACATGTCACTAGCACATCTCATACATGGAGTCCTTTCATTATCAGTTTTTCATAGTAATTTCTTTTGGTATCTCAGCCACTCTTTTTCATTGTGGATGTTACATGTTGGAAGTAGCATGTTTGAAATCACAACACATTGTGAAAATAGCCAAAGCAGCCAACTGTCACTTGCTGTTACTGAACATTTCTTCTGAAATGCCTAATGAAAAAAGAGATGTCTTTTCAATTTTTTAATGACCTCTTGACTTACAGTTCAAAAGAGAAGTAAAAATTCTACAGAACTAGAGAGTACCCTGTGGTAACTAAGAAGGTACTTCTATTTTTCTTTATGAAAGTTGAAGACTGTGCTTTGTTATGCTTTGTCAAATAATGATCGGAGTCTGTGAGGTTTTTTGGGTCACTTATGCAGTTAATGTGCACCTATACTATGTTTTCCTCCCACTGTTTGCTGGGTTGTGCTCCAAGACTTCATGAATTGCCAACGTTTCTCCCAGTTTCACTATGTCTTTGTCTAGTATTATAACAAGATTGTTTCCTCAGCTATGCCAAATCCATTTTAAGGATGGGAGGAAGCTTTTCTTAAGAGTATAAACTATCTGTAACTTATATATTTGGGTGAAGCTGTAACAGTGTCTCATGAATAAATACCCATGTAATTTTTTCTCATTTAAAATTAGCAGCAAAATGATACCAAGATATTTTTGTCTGATGTCAGTACAGTAAAACAATACTGTATTACAGCAATTAATCCAAAAGCTCCTCACACAAATATTCTGTAACATCTTTGGGTAAGCTTTGAGTCGGGTTTCCTTGACACTTTGGGATCTTCATCAGCTAAAGTTTTACAGTCAGGTTACTTGAAATAATTTATGTATATGTTGGTCTGGAGAATGGACTACAGGATGTATGAAGTTTCTTCCAATCCTATGACACATACACAAACAAATCTTAATATCAAAGTCAAATCCTCCTTGATACCATTGTTGAGTATTTGGGCTTCTGTTTTTGCCTTTGGTTTGAAATTAGCATAAAATTCAGCATCTTCAAATACCAAAGAAAACCGTTGCATGATTGTACATCTGCAAAGTATCATTTCTCAATGATATATGTCCCTGACCCAAGATGTAAACCTTGGTAAAATAATCTGTGAACCTCAGTTCTTTGTTACTTCACTGGAAGGAGAAGTTCAGCAAGAGTAAAACTGCTGGTAATTACTGAAAAGCCTGTGGACTTCAAAACATCATAGCATTCTGGATAAGCTTCTGAACAATTTTATCAGCCAAGCAACGGAAATATAACTCCAAATAGCAATTTTAAGGCTCCTCTCTAAGGACTCTTTTATTATTGACAAAGTAGTCATAGAACAGAAGCAACTGAATGGAGCAACACTAAGCAAGATATTTTCTGGAAGTATCCTTGAAACCATTCAGGAAAGATGGAATTAATTCTTCACGTTCTCCCTACTTTGACCTGTATTCCATTTTCTTATATTCTCAGGCAGATGGGAATGTGTAACTGTCATAAGGTTGCTGTGCTTCTGCTTTATTATATAGCAACATATAAAGGTAGCAAGGGATCACAAAAAATTCCTTAAGAAATCCATCAATTTAAAGCTATCCTTGAATTACTTTAAAATAAACAATCAATAATTATTAGCAGTAAGAGAACACAGTTGTGAAAGGACATTACAAAGGCAAGAATCATTAATCTGTAAAAACAGTAAAGAAAAATGAAACAGGGGGAAAAAAATGTTTAGTTTTGTAAAGCACATTAGTGCTGAAAACTGGCACATGGAAAATTCTTCCTCCATGTAAAAATGTCCTTAACGATGATATTACAGAACACTCACAAATTGTAATGCAATGTCACCGATACTCCAGTCTTAGGACTGTTGCTGAATTGGGCAAGATTCAGTTTCAAGAGTTGCATAGATTTCTATGATGTTTGTGAAGTCAATTCCTCTCTACCTCAGTTTCCCATCTGAAAACAATGGCTGGAATCAGGATAAGGGGCAACAGGTACAGACTGAAGCGTAAGAGGTTCCATCTGAATATGAGGAGAAACTTCTTTACTTTGATGGTGACAGAGCCCTGGAACAGGCTGCCCAGAGAGGTGGTGGAGTCTCCTTCTCTGGAGACATTCAAAACCCATCTGGACACATTCCTGTGCAATCTCCTCTAGGTGAACCTGCTTTAGCTGGTGGATTGGACTAGATCTGGGGTGTCAAACTCATTTTTACTGGGGGCCACATCAGGACTGTATTTATACAGTCCTAAAATTACATTTGGTCCTTTGAAGGCAACTGCAAGGCTGATGTGACTTCCGGTGAAAATGAGTTTGACACACCTGGACTAGTTGATCTCTAGAGGTCCCTTCCAACCCCAACCATTCTGTGATTCTGTGATTCTGATTATGGTTCCAGGATAACAGAGAGGACACATCTGGGACAGGGTCTCTTATGTAGTTTGCATTGTAGAAACACATGATTGATTAATACAGTGCTCAATGGAAACCATTGTACCTGTGCTCCAGACTGTAATTCAGTTCTGTAACCAAGGCTCCCTGAACAGCTTTTACCTCTTGCATGACATAGCTACAACCTTCCTTTCAGGTTTTCAGATTTTATAAAACCAGCCTTTTTATTAAAAACTTAACTTTTCTGTAGAAAACAGTCTTTGTGACTGCTTCCTATCAAAAAATGAATTTTGATGGAAAACACGTAAGACCGCAGCTGTCAGTTCAAAATCCTTTGAAGAATTACCCTTCTTTCAGTCTCAATGCCAAAATTAACTCAATTTCAATACAATAGATATTACATGTAGCATAGAACAATTCAATTAATTTTGCATAAGTTCATAGGTATTCTTACAAATTTGTGTATCAAGAGAGAAGGTACTAATTAACTCTTTCTTGACAGCCTCTGAATGGGAAGCTGCAATTAATTCCTCTGAAATTTTCATTATTTTCCAAGCTATAGCTAACATGTTAATAGCAATACTATGTACAGGTGTTTCAAGGATTTAAAACAGAAGGGTGAACTATTCTTGAGGTGATGTCTTGTCATTCTAATCCTCTGCTTGAAAATAATTAATTAATTAATTTATCATGTCAAACTAAGAAATCAACTTAGCCATTGGTTAGCCAGAAGAATAAAGTAATGTTTACTGATTTCACGTTTGGTTTTTTGTTGTTGTTGTTTTTTATTTGTTTGTTTGTTTGTTTGGGTTTTTTTGTGGTTTTTTTGTTTGTTTGTTTGTTTTCCCCCCAGCGGAATAATAAAATGCAGCAAATGTTTAAGTAAAGGGAAAATATCTTTCACAGGCTGTTAGTCTTTTATCTGTGTTTTTGTTTTCCCAAGTGAGTCAGTATAAAATTACTTAAGCAGGTGTTTCTGTAAATCTCATTATGTAGGAAGACAGCATATTGAATGCCATGCACATTTCTATTTATTAGGTGACTTACTGGTGCAAAACAACTGACTTCATGTTGTCACTCAATCATAGTGACTGCTCAAGTAATGATGAAGAATTTTGTTGTTACTACCCTTTGTCTTTCATGCAAAAACTTGTATCAAACACATAGGCAATGTTCAGTTAGTTCTATGTCATTTATTCAGTTAAAATGAAGCTTTAATCTCATTTGTGAAGTTTAAAATACACATTGATCACAAGCAAAGTGTTAAGGGAACCATTAGGATAAAATGTGAATTTCTAGCAGTTTAGACTAGGTTAGGGACTGATGCAAAATCTACTGGAACTAATAAACTGACTCCCATTGATATAATAGTCTCTAGAATAGATGCTGACAATAATTAAATTCCATCTCTTCTTAAATTTTCCAGTTGTTAAATGATTTACAAGACACATACTTTATAAATTACTTCATTTTAACATTTCAAATGTAGGTAGTTTAAATCCATAAAGTTAAGGGAAAAATCCTGGTTGCAGTGATGTTCATGTTATCTCCCTGCCAATCCACATATTTTACAAAAGACTACTCTTATCTCAAAAAGTATAATGGAGGTCATGTGCATTAAGCAATACTTCTTTATTTAGTAGAAACACAGACATGAAAACTTATAGGATTAGTTTCCAAATTAGAGGAACAAAAATAAGTTAAACCTGTGATTTCATTTCTTAACACCAACTAGGTATTATTCATGTAACACTTCTAATAATGAGAAATAATAACTTGTACAGTTGTTATTCTCATGCATATAAAACTCGTTTAGGTGAATTCAGGTGTAACCCTTAGCTATGCTTAGAATAATGCATTTTGTAATTTAGAGAATACAGAGAGAGAAGAGAAGACAGGCTAAAATTTTTATTTTGGAAGAAGGATTTGGATTTATAGTATCTATCATCTCACATGATTCCGAGTACACACACAACAGTGTGGCCACAACAGAGTGTCTGGAGACTGTTGCTTTTTGACCCCTTCTTCCTGTGGTGAACTTGCATATGGCTTTAACTGAGCTCTAACATAACCCAAATAGAACAATTTTCATAATCAAGTAGGTGTTTTTTTCTTTTTGCCCTTAGAAAGTGGTCATTATTTTTCCATTAAAAAATTAAGGAACACATAATGACCATGATTCAGTCTAGAATCTGACTATAATGTTTCACAAATTAAACTCAATTAGTGCATAGGTTTCAAGTTTTTTTTGTGGAATTCACACATTGTCAGTTGCATTTTTGCTAAAGTAATTTAAAAACAAACCGAGATTAGTTTGCACAAAAAAAAAGGTATTTTTAACCACTGTTAAAATTAACTTTCTTTATAGGATTACTTTTAAAAAGTCAAACCACAATACTATTGAAATATTTCTTTATTTTTGTCCTGTTTGGGTTATTTACATTAGTAGAATGTATGGTAGAAAGAGAATAAAATAATACTTTTAATTTACATTTATTTCTTGTAACCTAAAAGAAAAAAAAAAATGACAGCCTATATTTTATTCTTGATTTCAGAGCACAATACAAACTGATTTAATAATAATAAGTGATTTCAAGAAGTAAATCATGTCTCAGAAACACCATGAAATCAAAGTCTCAGAAGGACCTCAGAACCTCAGGATACATTGAGCTTGAGGAAAACAGATTCTCTGTGTCTTATGGAAGTGCAACTCATAAACATATTTTGCAAACCTGAATGTTTTCTCAGTGTGTGTAATTTTAACATCATAACTTCTATTAAAATCATGGTCCTAATGGCAATTTTGTAAATAGGGAATGAGGACTATCGTTATGAAAGATACAGGTTACACAGATGAGGAATCAGTATATTAAGCTCATATATGAGTATTTCTGTTTGTACAAGTTTGTTCTTTGGAATACAGTCTTAGCAGCTGCTGTGAAAAGATTACTAGTTTTCACAGAAAGAAAAAGAGGATTGAAAAACTGAAATAAGCCTAATAGATCTACGTTGCTACATCATCTGTATGTGACAGGGCTAAGGAAAAGATTTCAAAGGGAAAACTGTGCTCGAATGGGAATGTGATTTATGAGGATTATAGGTCTCTAGAAGGGATCTTGATGAAGAATAGTGCCAGTTTTAGGCATAAAAATCCATAAGAAGGATGTGAATTACATTATCTGTTTAATCCTTAACTATTACCTAAGGATCCTGATGGATTTTGATCAGTGGCCATTGTGATAAATTGCAGAGAGCCGAACGTTCCTGAAGGAAGGATGTCTATAGGCTCAGTTATAACTAGATGTTTATTTCCCTCCTTCCTTCCACCTTTTTCTTGTCTTTCTATAGACAACTAAATTTGGGGGAAATGGAAGGCAACATTCTGTGTACTACAAAGATTTTAATATGGGAACTAATTTACAGAGAGGGAGAAGACATCTCTGGATGCTGGTAGGATTATAAAGAAGTTAAGAAAAGGTCAGTCAGATTTCCCACCAGTAATTATAACAGACAGTTGTCAAACAGTGACAAGCTATATGTGAAATATATGGCCTGGAGAACTTCCCTGAGAAGATTCTGACATTTCTGCAACCTCCACAGTTCGTGGAATATCTTGTTTCTGCCCCTTTGGTCCAATATAGCTGAGCAGTATAGACCAAACAGAGACTTTATGGTATATCTCACTGCATTTGAAAGCGAGTTGTTGTGGAACACGATCCTGCTGGGCAATAACTTCTTTCATTGTTCCTTTTTCAACTGCCACTGCTTTCACATAAAAAGGTATCTCAAAAGTACTTCTTTGTGGCCCAGAGGCTGGAAGAACGGTGATGGCACTGGTAGCACTGGTGAAATCCAGGACTGAAGTTGCAGTGCCCTCAAGGTAACAGTTCTTATAAAAAATTGGGAGATAAAATAAAAGCTGTTTTGGAATTTGGGCTGTGACTAGATACTGTGCAGATACGAGTTGATTGATATCAAGGATATCAGGAAGTAATTTCAGTTGTCATTGTGACAGCCCATGGAAATAATGCTTGATGGTTAAGTTCACTCTCTTACATACTTAATAGCCTAGCCTGAGAATAACTCAGGCAAGTCTTGAGACAGATGTGGAAGGGCAATCCCAGGTTCACAGGGCTCGTGCCATAGTCAAGGAAATTAGTGTGGAGAAAAGAGAGAGAAATGAGATAATGAAGAAAAACATTCTGGATAACAACAGATAAGTTCACTCACTCTTCCAAAAAGAAGAGGATCAAAGACTTGGAAACACCCTATGAAGAAAAGCTAACATTAGAAACAAACATTACAATAGAGCTTTTCTCTTAGACTTTTCTAATTTCAGCATTTTACTAACTATTCCTGCATTTTGCTTATACTTTTGATGGTATTGAAACAAATATGTAATGAGATCATGTTTTAAATCAGTATTTTAAAGAAATTTTCACTCAACATTTCATAAAAATTCAGGGCCATTTTATAAAATAAAAGTTCAGAATTTTCTCAAGGAAATAGATTTCATTCTGCAGGCAACTCTTTTACAAATACAAAAATGGTAGAAGGATAATACTAGCCATATCTCCTTTAAAGCACTAAAATAATATCCATCTGTAAGTAAGTTAGCCATACAGTAGAACATTTGAAGGAGGTTCCTCTAACTCTCCTCCTAAACATGTACATGCAGCCAGAAAATGGAAATTGTTACAGAAACTATTACTTCTAGTTGTGGTATAGAAATCATCAGATACAGACAAAATATCACCAGGCTTAGTCATTAGGCCAGATGCAGAAGCCCAAATTCTTGACACCTTATTTATTAATAGCTTTTGTTGTTGTTGTTTTGTTTCCAAGCAAAGTTCCGTATTTATCATACCACATACAAGTAAATATATAAATCTAATTCATCATCTATAAACCTCCAGAAGTGAAGAGCATATCTGTGACAGCTGCAAAAAGTATTTCTACTAAATCTTTGTATTTGCATTACTATACCTGGACTTGAGCATATCAGAGAAAATAAACTTTCTGTAATATCATTAATTGTTATGATTTATATTAATGTTGTTGTTCTCAATGAAATATATTTTCTGCTATTGCGTCTAACAGCTAATTATTCTTTCAAATGGAACAACCAAGCCTAAGTATTGTGAATAATAATTATTTAAAGAGCAAGAAGGTTCATTTTTTTACTAAAATATAACCTCCTAGTTAAAAACTCAGGAACAAACACAGCTTGTCAGCTTCCCTATCCTAAAATAAAAAATACTAGAAGGTTTTAAAAGATCATAAAATAATTGATCTGCAAAGACAATTGACTGCTTTTTATATCAGTACACAAATACATCCTTAAGCAAGGAATAAGAATTACGAGAAAACTCCTGTAGTCTTACTGGGTCTCTTCTACACTGCACATATTGCTGCTGCAATTTTATGCTTTTTTATGCCTCTGAGATTTCTGCTTCTTCTGTACGTAAGAGAAGTTGACAGTAATGGCAAATACATGTATACTCTCTTGAGCTTTATCTGCAAGAGTGCCGCACTGGCTGCATTTTTACTGGCTTTATCTGGAATTGGACAGATGAACTAATGTTGCCAAAATGTGGCAAGACAAAGATATTATTGTAATTTAGAATAAAATATATAGAAATATGTCACTCAATACTCAAATACAAGAAGAGTAGCTCAACTGCTGCCTAGTATGCAGAGTCCAGTGAGATGAACCAGAAGACCAACCCAACAGTTAGTTGTAAGATTCCTGTAAAAAAAGCAGCTGAACTCATCACTATGCACTTGATTGTATGTCCTGCTAGTTCCCAGTCTTTCAGCCTGTCACATTACTGAACTTCTTCCCATGGTTTGACCTTTCTATCAGGACTATGCTTACATTGCTGCTGATTTGGATATGTGCAATAGATCTTGTGCTTCCCTGAAGTGCCAGAGCTTTGCAATGTGTCACGAGATCAGCTGTGCTGTGCCTATCTACAGCTGGTAGGCTGCTGGGCATCTGACTGCATTTGAGAAGAGCCAGGAGCAGGTCCACAGGTGGATGAATTGGCTTGGTCATCTGCACATGAACCATTGTTTTAGGATAAGAAACACTAATACTAGTAAAAATTACAAATGAAAATATTAAGTTGCTTTGTTTTCTTAGCCATTTAAACACATCATATATGAACTATAATATATTATTCCCAGTTTATTAATCTGAAAACAAATGTTACAATACCCTAGTTCATCTGGAAGAAACCTAAAATCTTCAATACTTAAAATATACTGCGCTTCATTAAAAAGAATACTACAAGTTGTTTTAAATAGCATGTCTTTCAGTAAGTCCATCAATAAATAGTGTAACTTTGGAGTAACAGTTTCAAATGTTTTATAATTTTCTTCTTCCCTGATAAGTTATATAAAGGAAAAAGTATTTTTTTCTTAAATACAGTGCCTCACATAAGCTGAAACACCTATCCTCAGAAGAGCTCAACTTGAGTATTCTCATTTGGAAAAAACCTAGTAGCTTCACCTTAATGACACTGCAGACACACAGTAGTAGAAGACAAAATTACTCTAATTGTTTTTTTTTTTTTGAAAACTGATTACATCATTCTGAGTATTGTGTTTCATTCTTTCTATTTAAAAAGTGGAAAAATATATACCTTCATCACAAATGTGTTGTGAGATCAAGTGTTTGGTGAGCTATGTACAAATACAGAACACTACAAATGATAAGTATTTTTGTTATTATTATAAACATATGCCTAGATTCCTTACAAAGCATTCAATTTATTACACAGAAAATTAGTTATATTTTATTACACATGTGATTTTAGCACTGAGAATATACCTGGTCTTCTCAAACTACACTTAGAAACTCATATTCTCCATTTATTCATCTCCATCCTAATATACTTGGCTAATATGTGTTCAACCACAGATAAGCATTTGACCATGCTTTAGTTTAGTTCTGATGTTGAGTGCAAAATACTAAACCAAAATACTGAATCACTGACAATTTCAGATCACATAAACAGTTACTGATCAGATAGAGAATGATTCTGCCTCAAGCAACGACGTAGTCCACCTATTCATTTATCCGTAAACCTCAAAACAGTCTTAACAGACCCCTGGATAACACATAAACTTTCCTGTGTATCCATACTCACTCTGTGCTCTCAGCAAGTCTGGGAACAGGCAGATATTTGATCATTTGACTCCAACTCTTTGAATAGACCTGAGAATAGTACTTGTCATAAGATAAGAAATAATATATGATAACCATTAGGGAAATATGGGTAGGAAAAAAATCTGAAGTGGGCTTTTCTGCAGCTACGAGTCAGAAGAAATAGCCTAGTTGCAAAGCAGTGAGTAGACAGCATTTAAACCTTATTTAGATCAAGATAAGATAAGAGTATATGAAGCAATCTTTTACAAATTAAAGTAATTTTTATAATGGCAACTAATACAGTGAAAGAAGGGTCTGGACCTGAAACCTCTTCCACTAAATCTGTTCATAGAGAGTTCTCATTTGGAGAGACTTCAAGCTTCCGCTAAATTGTCATCTCTGAATTTACGCACGAACTTCTGTTCTAATGTGTTAATTCCTATTTGGTTTTGAATATCTACTCTTTCTTATTACATTTACTTGTGATCTTACTTAGAGTCCACATTATACTCAGCAACTGCATACATTTTGCATCATTCTAAGATATTATTTTTTTTTTTTAATTGTTCTTGTTCTTATTAACTGGATTGCATTAGCGGTCCTAATGCTTTTTAGCTGCTGGGGCTGTCTCGTCTCCATCTCATCCCAGAGAGCTACTGCCTAAGTTGGAATGCTGCCCCTGCAGTCTGTACCTCCTCTTCCAGTTTATACTCCTAGGCTTTGTTGAGGACCCCTCTTGGACTAGATGTTCGAAGTAACATTTTCCTTTGTTGAAGGCCTCATGTCTACAGGACAGGTTTCTTCAGATCTAGTCGTTTCAGTTAAGATTTGGGACTCAGAAATATTTAGCAATAAAAATTAGATTTTGGGAAGAGTCACATTTTCATAAACTCTTCACACCTCATTTTGGACTGGCTCCTCTGTGGTTCCTATTTATACCACCTCTTTGCCTGTTCCCTGGCTTGTTGCAGAAATGTTTAATCTGAAAAAGCATGTTGAAATGCTTGCGCATTCATAAGAAAGAGGAATATCACACTTCTAGAAAAACTCTGAAACAGGGCCTGTTCAGTTTTGATTGTGGGGAAAGGAAAATCAACCTCAGTGTGTACACATGTAATCAATGAAATTAAAACAGCAGTCACTATAAAATGGTTTGTATATTTCTTTGATTTGAAATGTTGAGGTTTGCCTATGCAGTCAAGTTAGTGAAAAATAATGAATATAAATTAGAACATAAATTCACAGTGCTCTCAATACTGACTGCCTGTGTGAAAAATTCTTCTACCTACCATGTCTTTTCCTTGAGGCCATTGATTCCACTGGCAAAGTATGGTATAATACCCTATGGGTATGGAGCACTGAGTGTTTGCAGGTGAAGTTAATAAGAAGTGATGAACATGCTATAAATTTACACCCTAGATTGCTGCAAATTATCTTCTCTATGTAGGAAAATCCTTAGAGAGGCAATATGATTGTCCATTATCATCCATTGTTTCAAAATGTGTTAAGGGCTGTTATTCAAGAATTATATGCGCCAAGTTTAAATTAATTAAATACAATGCAAAGAAAAATCCTACTTTGACAAAGAGAGCATGATGACTGACCTTTCTAAGTGGAAACAAAATTGTTTAATTTAATGTTTCAGTAAAGGGTGGTGGTGGTTGGTTTTGTTTTTTTTTTCTGTCAAATCACCGGAGTAATAAAACAGTTTCAGAAGGAAACATGGTATGTGGATGGAATGTAATTTCCTGACATTTTCAAAATCTAACTTTGTTCCTGTACTTCTGAAAACACCAGAGATGGGTGGAGTGTATTTTATTTTTTTGTTTTCTTGTTTATTATTTTTCCTTTTTTAAAAGTAATTTTGTTACCTAATTTTACATTTAGTTCAGAAATATATGAAATATTTAAAAGATAAAAAGTATCAGAATTATTTTAAATATAAGCAAAGAAATGGTTTAAGATAAAAATAGTTATTTAATTGGTGAATCTGCATTTTTGTTCCTGGATTTTTCTTTTGACAATGCTTTACTCTGTATCAGACAGACAGATGTTTGTCCTTTGCCAGCAGATAAAAGGGATAGAGGCAGAACAGTTCCAGCTTTTGTATGTTAGTGGCAGTCAAAAATTATTTTTATCCTCTTTCTCAACCCAGTTTGAGTCACAAAGTTCTGATACACCTGCATCATACTGCAGTGCATTGCATTCTCCATCACACAATGGCCTTTTGAATATGTCCTGAAAACATCTGTAGGCAGAGACATGAACCTCACTAAAGCTTCACTGGCTTCCTGGAATACTTCTCTGTGCAGTGTGAGCAGGAGGCTAGAGCCTGAGGCAGAGTCATACGCACACATACTTGGGAAACATTCCTGTAACTTTGAATATGATTCACCACCAGCTCTGTTGGGGAGGGTGTGATGTGGGAAAAAATGAAAGAAAGGGCAAAATAACAACTTTTCAGTCTACATATTGTTTTGAATTTTTAATATGATTCAGTAGTAACAAGTATTATAAACTCCAGGTCTTTTACTTTAGAAAAAGTTTTCATTCAAAAAACTCTTTTTCTTTCAGACACTGAAAATCTTTATCAGTGTCCTCCGAATGAGAGCTTAAATTGCATCAATACTTCAGTGTTTCATAATGAAGTTACAGAGCAGAATGGTCATGCATAGTGCTTCTGCTTTAACCTCATCCCAATTAGTTTCTCTTTTTAAACAATCAATGATTTTTTTTTCCTTCTGCAGATGTCTCAGTACTATATTAATATGACATTAGTCAGCTGGTGCACACAATAATCCCATTCTTTATCCTTCCATAGTGGGAACTGCTTACATAACTCTTGGTTCTACTTTTTTCACTACATGCAGGTTTTTTTGTCAAAAATTTAAGCTTATTGAAGTTGAGTTGTCTGCTCAGGTGATTCATGAAGATAGTAAATTAAGGTCTATATACTCAAAGAAATTCCATCTATGATATAACTCCTCCTAACAAGATTACAGCTCTTTTCTCTACCTGCATAAACTGCTATATCTGCTCTGGTGCTAAAATGTGTGTTTTTGAAGCTTATCTGGAACATATTTCTCTGCATGAGGGAGAAATTGATCACTGAAATAACATATTACAATGTGTTCCATCTGTGTAAAATATGCTTTTGTAGATCAACTGCTCTATGTGCAGGTGAATCTCCATTGAAGAGCACTAGTCTTCAGAGGTTCCCAGAAATGAAATCTAACCTTTTTTTTCACCCACGCTATGCTGCAGAGGCTGAATGACAGGTAGCAAATAAATAGCACTTGAGGAAATAAAGCTACTGATCAGCTACTGTTGCTGAGTGGATAACGTGAGTGATCAGATACTCATCTGGTATTGACAGGTAGAATTACAATGAGAGCTCTTTAGGGAAAACAGTGTTTCTTGATGGTAATTTGCTCACAACTAAACTCTTTTCTGCATGTGAGTGACCCTTTGCAACACTTCGGGAGACATTTTTGCTGTCAAAAATATAATATTGTTGCTGTTTCCAAAAACTCTCTCTCCTTAAGAGGTGGGCAGAGAATACAAACTATGCTCACTGTTCTGTCTGCAGCAACACGCTTCTAATTAGACATTTTGCTTCTTCTGCTCATCTTCTGTCACATGAGGTAATAGATGGGGAAATGCAAGTGCCAGGCAAAACTCCTCAGAGGTCCAGAGGCAAGGACTTTTGGCGAGTCATCAGTGCAATTAATGTGATTTGCAACCCACTTGTTGTCAGGCCTGTCACTTAAAAACAGGGATCTCAGGAGCAAGTCATGGGCTCAATGGGTGGTGTTGACTGGTGCAAAATTAGTTGCCATTTAATTTCACTTATAGAGTGTGGAGGAAGAAGAGGAATAAGTATGAATCAAATACCTCTCAGGTATGTAAATAAAACATAGTAGCATAAAGATACCTCAATTGGATTAAACTGAACTTGTTCTGGTAATGAAGACATTCTTTATGGAGACCTAGATTTCCTGTTGTATCCAGTTAAAAACACTACTTTCTTAAAATTATCTCAGTTTTCTCTGATCTATGCTGCAGTGTCAAAACCTTTTCTGGAGTGACTTTTCAGCAGCACAACAGCTTAGTGTTCTTCCAGTCATTAAAAACCAGCCTGCAGAAATCACACACAAAATACATGAAGTTTTACATAATTATATCACTGCCATTTACTTCCCCTAACTACACTGTTTGATCTTCATTTAAACCATCAGCAAGGTAAAAATTTTGGAATTTCTAGGCTTAACTGGAAAGGAAAATAAGTTGTGATATTTTACTTCAGCAGAAAGATAAAGGATGGTGAGGTAATGTTAGGTATCAGGCTAAGAGGCAGTCATGCTCTGACATATCCTACTTCAGACATGAAGCCAAAGCCTTTTTAGCCACTCAAGGTGTTTCAAATTAATTAAAAAAAAAAAAAAAAAAAGCAGAAAAAAATTAATTTGAGTAGATTGTGTAAAGTGTAGTACCACTCTATAGTTGTCACATTGAGAAAATTATTATTATAAATCTTGATTATTAGCTAGGAAATAAAAGACGCATATTTTCCTTGAATTAGTTTGTCTCTGTTTCTTGCTAGACATATAGCTCAGCAGCAAGAAATACAATTGTACTGACCATGGCAATATAACATGAATGTTAATGTAATTTTGACTGAAGTAATTTGTATCATAATGAAGAATGATTTCACAACATTTCAATTAAGGTAATTAGGGTTTTTAAGTATGGATTGAAGTAGATAAAATATTATAAATTATTAAGTGATAACTGGGCCCTGTATCATCTTTACCTAATCTAAGAAGCAGCAGTCTTTAAAAATAGTATCAATGCAAATTTCACTCCATAATTCTTAAAATAAAAAAATCTAATCTTCATAAAATAGTTATAACTTCATGATGTGCTTCTGCACTTCCTTATCCAAGCACACAAGAACAAGATTTCTAGCGTAATCTTTGAGTTTAGAGTTGAGATATTTATCTGAACTGTACCTACCTTATGAACTCCTGCTCTTCCAACATGCTTCACAGCAGAAGTTTTCTAAATTTTCTGCAGCTCATAGTGATAAAACTCTCAATACTCCTCTTAGATAAAAAAATAAAAACTCGCATATTACCTTTGCTGCAGATATTATCTGTTTCCTGTTATTTTGTGGGCTTATTTTAAGCAAAAAAAAATTTGATAAATTTAAATATGTGGATTGGGTGTAGAAATTAGTTGTGATATTAATAAACCCTACCAGGAAATGGCCCTGGTAAAAACATCATTTGCATGAGGGACAGATTTGTGCATATATCTGAATTATTATATGAGAATCAATATCTTCCAGGTTAATTCCTGAAATTTCTTACATGAAAGTTCTATTTTCTTCTCGTTGAAAAACCTATTAATTTGAAAGTATTGTTTTGTTAGGAAAGAATTAAAAATTAGAAACAATCAGTACTTTCTTTTCCACTCAATGGGAATTTCTACAATTCAGCTATAAGAACTTCTGTATGAACTAATGTTCCCCAGAGTGTATTCTGGGACCAGCTTATCAGAGCACAGGGTAGATCATTGAATATGAATGAGGAAAAGACCCATTTGTTTCTTCACTCATCACTTGCAAAATTCATGAACTTCCCCTCCTTCTTGTGTTTTGAATTTTGTTAAGGAGTTCTTGAATCAGTTGGGAGTCAGCAAAACATTAGCAATAATGGGTTCATTTCCACACAAATTGACTCATTATCATGCTGACTTCCAGTGTTTTGTGACAGTCATGAACTCAGTCCTCCTGCAAAGAGTGTTCGTTTTCTTACCTCACTCACAAAGATTCTGGGGCAAGGAGTGGGAGGAGGTAAAAAAAAAAACAAACAAAACACACACAAAAAAACCCACCACATATAAATATACCAGTTCCTTAGTGCAGCAAACTCTCTGTTTTCTCTGTAGTTCATTTCAGAGAACTCTGAGTACAACATTTGTTTGTTTCATTTGTCAGAATGCACTAATTCTGCCCAGTAGTTGGTGAAAACTAATACTCAGTATTTGACTTTGCAATTTGCATAGAGGGGATATAATTACAATTTTGTATCAAAATATCTGACCCTAATTATAATCTCATAGAAGTACACTCAAATGAAAGCACATTGTGGGAAAAATATTTTTTTAGTACTCAAATAACCTTCCAACAATTCTCTTAGTATCTTATGCATGTTTGTTGTTTTGCACAATGTCATAATATATTTGTGCTGTAGCTATCAGTTTAATGATGCTGCTGATCATTCAGGCTTTCTCAGAACAAATACTAAACGCGACGCTGTTGGTAATCTTTCTCAAGTGAGACATTATGTTTGTTTGCCTTCAGACCACTGATTTAGTCCTTAATCCATTTGTAACTCACTGTGATTATGCCCAGCAGGTTTATGAACTATTAACATATTTACAGGTCTACTCCTGCAGGCTTTTTTTGTCTCATAAAACTTGATTTGATACAGTAGGTGTGGTTTATTCCATCAGTCCAACAGATCCTTAATGAAGATGCAGGTTAGTCAGGCTGTTTTGTTACATCCTTTGTTTTTGCCAGTTCTGGAATGTCACTAATTCATCCCATGATCTGAGATTAAAGTTGTCTCTTTGTATCCTTTACCTTCACTATATGTCAGGCTTGTGAGTATAAGTAATTTTTTTTCCGGGAGAAAACTATCACAAGACTTATTCTGGTTAATAGAATTTGTATTAATTACCACCAGGTATGACTATGGTAGTACAACTGTGCATTAATAACTTTTGTGTGTCCACAGTATACATTATATAGTAATATAATATTCTTTGACATTTCTGCCTTTCCAAAGTCTTCTATCTGTCACAATGTAATAAATCCATATTGTCTAGTACTCATGTATCTAAAATGTATTTTTCTCAGAGTGAAGATATGTGACCTCAGTTACACAGGATGTCAAACTGAATAGAATACAATAGTCTTTTCTGTTCTTTAGCTCAATGGTAAATATTTATCTGTCAATTTTAGGCTCCAAATACTTATCAAGTGCACATGAAAATACAAGAAGTGATGCTGTACTCATCATTTATTGCCATACTTATTGTTGGTGAGCAATAACACTCTTGTTCCTACAATGTTATGGGAGCACCCAAATTGCACATACATCCAGTTTGCTGCTGATTACTCAAATAACTGATATATGTGCAAGTATAATATGTGAGAAAACTTAAATGTCTTTTAAACTCTATCTTGTCAATTAAAAATAGCACACTCAAATTTCCAAGAATAAAATGATCCAATGTTAATTTTTTAAGTAATGATACAAACTTAGGAATGGATATTTGGGTCAGGTGTTACTGAAAAAAAATTGAAATATATGTTTAAAAGGATTGTCTGACACTGATATTGCCCAGTTCAAATTTTTAATACCTATATCACTGTAATGTGTGCTATGAAAGGTTGTGCTATCAAACAGTTAACTTATTGCATGTTTCCACATTTTATTGCTTCAGAAATCTGTCAGTTTTTCTACTTTATTGAGCTGTTGAGGATTTATTTTCAGTAATAGATCCTGTCTGAAATCTTGGCTCTGATCTGCAATAATCTTTCTTATGTTTATACAAACAGCTAAGGCATTTTGTCCAAGGACATGTTTTTGTTCATGTTGTGGATTAATCTGAACAAATATTTTTTTTCTTTTTCTTTTTTTTTCCTTTCAGTTTTTTCCCATTATAGGCTGTAGTTCTCTGCTACCTTAAAATCTTCCACTAACTCTGAATTCTGTAAATTTGGTAGCATCCTTGAAGACAAGAGTCAATGTCTCCAGATATTATGGACCTAGAGCTCTTTCCTGCATAGCGTGGGTGGTTTGGATGTGTTGACCTTTTTGTCAGCAAGTGTTTTTTCCACTTCATTGATTTGCACTGTGGGCTAAAATATAGTTCTGATTAAAAGTAGAACCCACCACTTCCCTGTAATTGTTCTATGGCAAATTGTTAGAGTCTTTAGTAGGCATGGACTCTTGCACATTCACCTATAATTTAGGACTTCCATAGCTCTGCTAGAATCATAAAGCAGATCTGTTAAAAATGTTAGAGTATTAAGACAGAATTTCTGTAAACTGATTAATAAACAATTCTGCAAGCTTCGCATTCTTTTCTCAGCATCTAACTCAGCAAACTTACAAGGGCATCCAGTTGTTGACTTAGTTGATAGAGAACCTTAGAAATTCCAGTAATTCTGGGATCTTATTCTGTATCTAAATATATATGTAATTTAAATTCCAAATTTGGGAGTCATGATCTTGACTTCAAAAAGTTGAACATCAGGTTTTCTTTGATAATCAGTATCAAACAGTCTTATAGGTTAAGAAACAGATTTTTTAAAATTATTATTTATTTATGTATTTATTTATTTTACAATGATATATGCTCTTTGCTGGACTCTGATCTCCCATCCTTATTAAGAGTAAATCTCATCAGCATTTTATAATAACATCATGTCAGAAAGACATTCTTGTTTCTCTGGATAAATGACTAATTTGGAAGAATATTTTGTAAAATATAATTGCTAATATGTTCTCTATATACAAAATGCATTATATGCTGTATAGACTGTAAGAAGATAGATCAGGTAAGCATGTGTATCTGCACATGCATGTATTTCTATGTTCTTTGTAAACTGATAGAACATTATTGTAGTTCTCCACTTATTAGGGTTTTTTTTAGTGAATAAAAAAAGGAAATGCTATTTTTAATTATTGATTTAACATGTCCAAGACACAAGATTATCAATTCTTTCTTCAAATGTGACTGTGTTGTTTTAAGAAGGTGAGCTTTCATGTTTGCAAAAATTTGCAATTTGGAGGCTAAAAGCATTGTATTGATTTATTAGATAGGGATCTCTGAAGAAGACTCCTCTAAAAATGTGACCTCAGATGAACATGTACCACGCCATTCAGGAACGGCAATAGCAGTAACACACAAATTCATCCTCAAATTTTCTTTGGGTAGAATAATCAATAACTTTAAATGAGACTCTTATTGTAAAAGGATGTTAAAAAATGTGAAAAACATTACTGAAAATGGCTTTTATCTGGTAACCAACTGTTGTAAGTTACCTTTCTGACTTCTTTGCCAGAAACTCTAATAAAAGTAGATAACAAATGTCACTGTATAAATTTGACAAATAATTTATATGAATCTGCCACGTGAATGAAAAAAAAAAAAAAAGTGTTGTGCAGTAGCTTAATTCAAGCATAAAATTAGATTTTGCAATCAGTAATTATGGCTATATTTAACATTCTACAAAACATCAAGAAACAAAGTTTAGTAAGTGCACTTTATGTAACAGTAATAGGGTCAGTCCAGGTCCTATAGAAAACTGATTTTCAGTTTATATGCAAATTACACAGCAGTGTATATCCATTTACAGCAGACCAAACATTGCACAGAGATCCATTTGGAATCTGTAGATGTGCCAAGCCAGGAGGTGTTGACCTGCGTATGCTGCACCACAGGATGTGCCTGCCACGCCACACATGCACACTGCACCGTGGGATGCTGCAGTCACAGAATGTTCCCTACCGACCTTCATCAGCCAAGAAGGTGCACTTTGTAACACTCACTGCAGTCATGGCCATTTTGAGAGGAGACAGGGTGAGCACACCCTGAAGACCCCTTGTGGGCAGCACTTCCAATGTTACAGTCTGCAAGTGGAGAGTGATGTGTCCACTTCTTGTTTTGAAATGCACGTGGCTGAACTGAGACCTGGTAAACTCTCTGTACTGTCTTGCAATCTCAACATAGCCTAAACTAGAAAATGTTCAGACCCCAGTTGCATGAAGACTTTTACATATGCTCAAGCATATGATGTGCAGATAGATAACTCCACTGAAATGGATCATTAGATTCTGTGTGTTTTGCAGAATTTGCAGGTTTCTCAGCTACACCTGGAACCACCAACAGTTTCAGTCTATAGTATCCATGCAAAAATTAGTACCTCAAATATGGATATGGAGGTGGACTAAACTTTGAAAATGAGTATGTATGTAAAAGGAATAATAAATCACTTTAAAGGGGAAGAAAAAAAAAAAAAAAAAAGAGACAAAAACCCCAAACCACTAGAGATGCATTTTAGAGTGCTACTCTTTAATCATCACCTTTTCACCTTGCCTATATCACATCTCTAAAGACACAGTCCCCTGATTACCATTTCACTATTTTTTGTGGATTTTGTAATGTGTGGTTTGCTTTTACAATCAGACTGTCTAAATATGCCACTTTCTGAAGACCTGCAGGTGTACAGACTTACAGAGAAGTGTAGTGGAAAGAATGAAACTTCATTTCTGGTGTTAATGGACAGAGTTTCTGAAGAATCCAGTCCCTGCATATTCAGAAAAATAACTTACCAGATTTTCTTAAGGAGTATGCATAGATAAGCATATACATATAAATTAAAATAAACCTATAAGGATTCTGAACCTTTCAGAATGTAAGTCTGACTCCTGACTTCTTTGAGTTCTCTGGTCTTGTAAAGTCTAGGATCCTGGCTCTGTTATTATGCTTTGTAAGCAACAACAGGAAGCACATCCAACATGCACTGCTCTTCAGAAAGTCATACACAAATTGAGCCAATTGGGCTCTGCAGTGTCATAACACAAATTGAACCAATGTGCCCCAAGCCTTGAAGAAAACGTGCTATAATAAATGAGCTACTCATCCCACAGAACAAAACAAGAGTGAGAAAGTGCAAATGATCTTGAAAATGTAGAACAGGAAAGTGGTGAAACAGTGGGAGAGCAATTAATTTTAGAAGACAAAATTTTAGAAATAATTAGAAAGAAAATTATGAGAAGGCCAGAAGAAAATTGAAAAAGAGGAAACAAAAAGGGCAAATATATTAAATTAAAAGTTAACTCAATGAGGAGAAAATATATAGTGAAAAAAATGTTTTGAAAACTTACTAAGGCCTTTTTCTTCCCAGATTATGTCAGATAAAGAGATAGAGAATACTCCAGTATCAGATTATATAGACCTAGAAGTGGAAAAAACAAGCAAACAAACAAAAAAACCCCACAAACAACCAAACAAAATTATCCTCAATACCTACAGAAAATGTCATACATAATGCTTTCCAAGAAAAGCAAGTAAAGGCCTGACAAGAAACAAGATATGTTGAGGGGACTTATATTAACTTTACAGCTACATGAGTGCATGAAGCAAACATAAGCCATGAACTGTGAAATCACTTAGTATAAGCAATTGGAGTGTCCAGGAGCAGTGCAGAGGAAGCTTGTGTGTGTGTGTATGTGTGTGTGTGTGTGTGTGTGTGTGTGTGTGTGTGTCTGTGCACATGGGGGCGGGGGGAGGGCAGAGAAGCAAATGAGAATGTGTCAGAGTGCTCACACCTTATCACAAACTTTTTCAAACTTTTTTTTCATGCAGAAGTCATTCTTTCCCCAATACACAGAAAAAGACATCAACCAAGGATTTTGGATCTCAATTGACTCCTTTTCTAAAAGTAATTTTCTCTGTAGATCTGAAGTTCTGGTCTGCAGCCCATTCTAATAGCTATGACAATGTGACAATAAATAAGGGTCCTTCAATAAATACACAAGTTCATGTGACTTCTACTGAGGTAAGCTGAGGGATGTTGATGGAAATGCTCTGACAGTGAGAGATACTGTGGATGAGTCTCGATCTCAGCCTTATTATAGCTCTGCACTTCTTTTTCTTATCAGTGGAAAGAATGAAAAGACTTCAGGGAGTTTCCAGGCTTCTAGTAGGCAGTTTTTCATTGATCCTTCTGATGGTGAACGAGTAATACATTTGTAACAATGATCTGAAAAACTCTGGAATACAGCTGTGTCTTGTTCAAGGGTTAGGGTGTGATGTTTAGCTCTGCACTCCTGTCACAATAACTCTGACTTTATGTCACAATCTTGTGAATATTAATCCCACTTATCGTTCTTCCTTCTCCCTCCTCCTCCTTCTAAGCTTATCCAAATATTCTTCTCTGATTTTTTCCCATTTGGAAACATCTCCTAACATTAGTTCTTGTCCTAGTTCTTGCCCTGTTATGTACTCTGCTTGTGTTGCCTCCTTATAGTCTTCATATGAGAAGCAGGGTCATTTTAGGCATGCATCAAATTATTAGTGAAGCTAGTCTGAAACGGAATTGAACACTTCCTCACTGAACACATAATAAATTCTAAGGAAAATATGGATGATAGCATTATTTGGGGAACAGGTCAAAACAAAGAACTTAAAGGAAATTAAATGAGAAGTTTAGCCACTGAGTGGTTTGCATGAATATCACAATGGAGATGATAACATTTTTCGTGAATGATTGTAATGCTACTTCACAACCAGACCTCCTCCCAGCATCTTCCAGACCTGTGACTGACATCAAAGAAGACTCTCTGACTTAAGCTGAGAGGTTTATTTAGCTAGAGGTAATTGATTTAGCTTTTATAACACAATTTCTTTTCACGGGCCCGAGCAGTGGATAAAGTGCTTACAGAGCATTCACAGAGAGAATGGGATTCAGAGATAGGTGGAACTGGTAGGAAATAAATAACATTCTTCAGTCCCTGTCTCACTGAGAAACAGAGAATGAAGCTCTTTGCTATGGATCCAAGGAAGTCTTTACTGTTAATACATGGACAATTAAATCCCACCCTTTAGAGGATTTCTTTTCTGTAAATTGTCAGGAAGAGAGTTTTGTTTGTAGTTTTTGTTTTGTTTTGGTTTGGTTTGTTTTTTTCCTCCCTACTTCAATTCACACCTGGCCAGATAATTTTTTTCTCTAACACATGAAACTTTGGCTACCTGTGAAACTAGGGGATACCTGAACAGATGACACAAATTCATGATTGCTAGTTTCTCAGCTTTCTTCTGAAGCATCAAGCAGTTTTAAAACTGAAACCAATAACCGGTCTCAAGCAACTTCCCTCCACTAGGAGAGCAGCACACAACTTTGGTACCTCTTTCCATCTTTCCACCCTACTTTCTGTCTGTAGATAGCAAAGGTGACTTCTGTGAGGGCTACAGTGGTGAGTTTCATTCATTAAAATGTTTTGGGGTGACAGATTAACCAGTTGTGTGGTTCTTGTCAGACACTATGTCTGTGTAGACGCTGTGCATCAAAAGTAACTTCAGAGAAAAAATGTGGTACTTGGAGAAAGAGGTGATGGCTCATTCAGCCTTTCAATAAGCCACAGACAGGCTCAGTTAAGGTTCCTCTGCAAGATGAAGTGGTCAAGCATGTGGTTTGCACAGTAGTGGAGGTAGGGGTCAAAAATACGGTTGGTCTTTCAGAGTTTTTTTGGAGTTGAGCTCTGCTGTCAAGCTGCTGCAGAAAGGAGGAGGGCCATGTAGTTTTCCTGTGACTTGTGTCCCTAGAGAGACATTGTCTATTCCAATTTGAAGTATCTTGCTGTTAGGTGTATTTCCTGCCCTCCCTCAGGAGACATCAGCCAGGGAATCATAGGCCATCAGGTTCCCAGCACATCACCAGAGATCTCTGGGAGACAGCTGAATGGGATGAGCAGAGAACAGTGTCCAACAAAGGAGAACCTGTACCGTTTAGAAAGCCAAGGACAGAATGCAGACTGCAAAAGTTAGAGTGGAATGAGATGTGGGGTTGGCCCCCATGCTCTGCCCTGTAGAAGGACATCTAAAGAGAGTGGAAGAATTAAAAAGGACAGATCAAGATGGCCTTGATCACTAACTGTGCCTGCTAAACCTGTGCAGTCCACCTGCAGTGATGAGTCTGAGTTGGAAGGTGCTGCAGATCCTAGGGAGTGTGACTTGGATGAAGGAGCAGTTATTCCTTATCACAAAAATCACCACACAGAATATACATGCATTCATATTATAGTATTTTATTTTATATCTAAATTACATTTTTCCTATAACCTCAAAATTGTTTAAGGGTAGACTGTGTCCTTTTTGTGATCTCTTGCCTTCCTTAGTCAATGGTCTGTATTCAAGCTAAGGTTCATGTTGGCATCCCTCAGGAACCTCCATGAGACTTCTTTTTTCCCACTCTGTTGTTTGTCCCTCTTGGTCTAACAAAAATCCTGAAAAGCATAATTCTGATCATTTTGGATGCCTTCCAGATCCTGAACTTTCAAATGCTCTGTAGTGTATCAAAAACTTCACATTTTGTAGGAAAATTGAAAGTGCTCTATCATCCACCACCTTCCAACTCATGCTCATGGGTCCAGAAATAAAAATGCTGAATTCCAAGTCACTCAGTGCAAACATTGAAATCAGTTTTGGCACTCAGTTACCTGTTAAATGTGTCTGCAAATGAAATTAATCTACAGCTGAAAATATAATTTAATAACATGAAATAAATTGAGCCAAAATTAAAATAAAAGAACATTAAAAGAAAGACATCCATTTTTCTTATTTCCTTCACTGAAGTGCACTCCAAGCCTTTATTCTTCTACTGCAGTATTGTCAGACAATACTATAGTTTGTCAAACGTGACTGGAATTTGGACCTTCCTATTAATAGAGTGTCTCTCTCTGTGTTAATGGAGAGAAAAAAAATGAAGTTTTACCTGCAAGTCAAAGACAACGGCTCACACAGATGTTAGATTTAAAGAACCTACCTGATTTGCTTTTGCAACAGCAAGTTCCTAGACTATCAATGACTCTACCTGTGGGTAATTAATAATGTAGAATGTGTTCATTTTTGTGGGCATGTGTTTGATGGGTGCTTCAAAATTTTTTCATCCCTTTTCTCTGGACCTTCATGCTATATTACTGGGATTTTGTTCTTTTGAGCAAACTGTTGTCTGTGCCCTTGCCTGCTCTCAGGAGTACCACCTTTCTTAGCCATGGTTAGCCTCCAGATCCTGATCTGCCTCTGAGCATGACTGCCACCTCCTCTGAGTTGCTAGTTTGTAAACCTCATCATTAAGTCTATTCTAGAAGTTTCTTCTCAACAGTTGAAGTATTTTTCTATAATTATATCCATAACTTCATTAGCATATTGGCTGTTTCTTTTATATGTTAAGCAGCAGGTACTCAAACACTGAAGAACCCTACTGTAGTGGGGTTTGAATGCTGAAGGGACCTTGAAGGGAAATGATTTCCAAAAACTTCTGAACACTAAATCTGTGAAATATATTACTTTTCCCCTCCTCTCCTCTCCTCTCCTCTCCTCTCGTCTCTTCTCCCTCTCCATTCTTCAGGACTGCAAGAAACTGTGGTTCTAGATTTGCTATACTAGATTCTATGTCCCTAAACTACATGGTAAGAACTAAAAAAAAATAATATTTAAATTATGGATGAATAAAAACTTCAATGCTTTTAATTCACATTTTGCAAGCTTATTTTAGATAAAACTGAAATTGTATAATCTTTTTGTTAACTTTTTCTCATTAAATTTTCAGGGAGAAAATAATGGTTTTGGTTTTAACACAGGGTGAATTCTGCTTTTTCATGTGCTCCTGAAATTCTTCTGAGCCAGTGTATTAGTTTAACTGACATTCTACATTGTAGGCCACACAAAGAAAGAACATGTGTGATAAGATGCAAACTCTTCTCTGTGTGAGATGACCCTACACTGGCCAGAGCTTTAAAGCAGTTCTTGCACCTCTTCCCTGAAATGAGCACATCAGTACAACAGAATAATTTTTTTTAATGCTGGAACTAGATTTTATGAAATCTCAGTCTGCAGAAAAACCCAATTGACTAGATTAAAAGACATGAGACACTTTCCTTCTTTATTGTTTTCAGCAACAGCCTTTTTAAAGAACTGTATAAAAATGTTAATGACAAAGATGAAGAACTGCATACATTTTACAGCATGTCCTATTTTCCTTTTTGTTCTATGGGAAGTTTTGCCCTTACTTCTTATATGTGATTTGCTTTGCTACTTAATTCTACAGAGTATTAAAAAAAAAAAAAAAAAAAAAATTCTTTATTGCTTCTTCTGATGTAGACAAGAAAGCATTTGACATTGCATCTGGAAATTGTACATACAGTAGCAAGAACATATGTGGCTTCACCTGAATGTGCAGACTTGTAGTAATGATATTAGTCTGTATTATATCATGAACACCAAACATACCATAATTGAATTATGGACAAATATCTACACTGTTTGATTCTTGATATGATTCAGTGACAAAGAGAAAGGATGGACAGAATGATGCAAAAAAAGCGGTATCAATTTACTGTAAAGAGTTTGTCTGCTGAAGGCAACCATTGCCATTAATGACTGGATCTTTTATTCAGAAAGACACCTTGCTTTCTGAAGTCCTGAGTGTTTTTCAGACAATCAAGGCAAACAGTTTCTGAATTTCTCACTGTTCACATGAGGCAGTATGTCCTGAAAGGGCTCAAGACTTATTGTCTTATATTTGTGTTTGATAATTCACCCTTCTCAAGCTTTTTGTAAAGTTCCAATTACTCCTGTTGATATTTTCCTGGATTACTGTGCCTCAGACTGGTGCTAGGAAATAGTTTGCATTCAGGGCTTTCAAACAGAAATGTGAAAATGACACAAGAGAAATCCCTGGGAAGCAGCAACCCACTCTGTTACCCAGAGTCTGTGCAGATTCTCTATCCCCTTTTTCAGTTGCTGAATCTATAGTCACAGCTATGAATACAAAGCCAGGCAGACTATTCACAGCTGTGACATGCTTTTACTATCTTGATTGTATGCCCGTTGAGAAAATGCATACTATTTCTCTGTTGAATAAATCTCTGTATCCTAACAGGATGTTATGAAGCTGATTTTTGTCAAAAGATTCTTCCAGTGAGAGACTGAATGGCAGCTGCAATGTGACACCCCTCTGGCCAACGGCGAGCATCCCAAGCAAATTTTAATTTGCCACAGATCTTCTGAATTTCCCATTTTCTTCTCTGCTTCATGAGAGCAAAACATGTAGGTAAGTGCTTGCAGCAAGATCACATCATACTTGATATCCTTAAAGGAAGGACATTATAGAAATTCTTACCTATTTTTCTCAAGAAGTAAAGCTTCACGGTTCAAATTCACACATATTTCGGGTGTCAGGCTCTGCACGTAATATTTTGTTCATGTTCAAACTGTATTTGTCTAACATGCTGTTATATTCAAGTATGTTACACTATGATACTGTTACTGTGAAATCACAGAAGGGGAAGCCAGATGGGGAGGAAGGGGCCAGGAACCTGTTTAAGAATAGCTTGTTCTTGTAGCAAACAACAGTTTGGGACACTTTCTAAAACAGTGGAGATTTTCAGATTTCTTTGTACTTATTTAATCCATTTCTATGTAAACTAACAGTAGCCTTGAAACTGTATCAAAAGCAAGTCATTTCACTGTAGGCATTTTGGATATAGAAAATCAGTGACAAGATTTCTTTAGAAAGAGTGGGCGAGTGGGTGGATTTTATATCTTAGTAGAAAAGCAATCCTTGAGTTTTAGTGATAACAAAAATGAGAAATGTTTTTAAAAATACACTTGTTGCTTTGAAAGGTAAGTAGGCAAAAATCAGTCTGTCAGTAGGAATGACAAAATAGTACTAAAATTGTGAAATTCTCCATCACTGTAAATTGAACATTTTACATTTATAATGAGAAGAGAATGTTGCATTGCTCATTCTCGCTTAACCTAGTCCAAAATTTTAAGGAGGCATGAGAGTAAGACACTATTTCTCATCAGTGGTTTTCATTTTGCTGAAAAAAATAAAATTATGTCAATTTTTCTTGATTTTTTTTTTATTCAGTTCAGAATTTCTAGGGTGGGCCCATTTCTGTGTCTTCTGAAGACAAGATTTATTTAATCTGCTTGAGCTCTCCAATGATTCAACAAAAACTGCAGAGATTTGTGGTTTTATTTTAAGCACATGAACTATCAAAAGTTTTCAGTCATAAAGTCAGACATAAGAATCTGTGTAGAAAAGTTGCAAAGAATCATCTTCAGATTTGAGCTACTTCACTGAAAGCATTGGAAAACTGTTAGTCATTCTTTATTGAATATTGTTTCTATGTTTTGAAGCAGTTGTTGATTTCTAGAACTTTGTCATCTGGATTCGTATTGGGATTCTTCACATTGCTGAGTGTGAAATGAGGCCTTGATGGAGGGAGGTCTGAATGCTTTGCTGCTCCTTTGATTACAGTGCCTGGTACCATAGTTCCTCCAGCTGCGAATACCTCATTTGATGATACTTCTTACACTTTGTTTTAAGAATTTCTTCAGTGTCCAAGAAAATTCACTTTGTTCAAGTATTTTTTGCTGTGAGTTTAAAAGCTGAAGATTTATTTTCTCTCATCAATAATATTTATTGGTACCTATAATTACTAGTGTTGACTACATTTGGCAGCTGTAGGGAGAACAAAATACTGCTGTAGTTGTCCTTTCTGTTCAAACCTGACATTACCAAAACTGCAGAAATGACTTCACATATAAAGCAAATACAGGATATAGAATTCTGATTACCTGAATTAATCAGTTTGTGCTAGATGTCCAAATCGAAGCTGATTATTCAGAATCCTAGAAATAGAGATGAGTACCTCTAGAGGAGAAGTCCTAACATATAGTTCAGAATAGAAGGAAAAACTCTTTGGCTGTATCCATTTTTCCTTCATTGACTACACAGGAAGACTAAGTGGCCATCTTGGACGATCTAACATTTAAATTATAAAGGTAGATGAACTTAGTCCTACCCTGGCAGACAACATTGAAATTAATAGATTGGGTTTTTTTTTAACTTGAGAAATGTGAAATTTTCTGTTGTTTTTAAACCAGTATTTTAAGAAGGGATACATGGAATAGAAAACAAAAGCATGGCTTGTATACAAGAGTGATTTACAGCTGTTTAAAGGCAAATGGTATAGCATTCTCACTACCACCCCTATAATACAAAATTTTCCATTCCTAGCTAAAACTAAATGACTACTAATAATAACAACACTAGGTAGAAATGCATCTGCTAAGATGTATCAAATATGCAGTTAGTAAGAGGATGTATAATTTATTTAATATTTTGAAATCCAAGTGCATCCTTTGAAGCAGTGATGCATATTTCATAACCCACAATAACTTCTAACTAAATCTGTATCTTGGTTGCACAGCTATCATTTTGACTGAAATAAAATAAATTCTTTATTTTAGATTTAATTCTACTTCAAGTTTCTCTGAAAGCAGCCCAGAGCAATATCAATAACAAATCAAGTTATAATTAAAAATATATGTACCTTCTCCATTCCTACAAACGGAGTGCATCAGCAATTTCAAAGGTGCCTCCCCACCTCAATGTTTTTATTATTCTGACTGTGAAGAAATTTTGCACTAGATCTACAGATGGAAAGCTATTTAGATATATCGCTAGACTGAGCCACATCTAAGACAGAGAGGAAACTGCAGTGCTGGATTTCCAGCTCTATCTTTTATAATTCTCCAGTACTCAGTTCTGCTAGGGACAGCTATGACCTTGGCCCAAGTAGTGAGGATGAAAACTTCATTTCACAAAGTGCCATGGCAAATATTCTGTAAATGTCACCAGTGAAAGACTTCACCTGTGTTTTTCAACACACTGTGACTCACATTTTCCGTGGAAAGGCATATCCATATCTTAGTGAAATTTTGTCACAGCTCACAAAATATCCTAATCATACCACATCATGCTCAGCTTTTCCGAAAGACAGTGTTTACAAACTCTGACATCACTTTGTTGATTTTAATGACTTGGAAATTATATTGGCTTATCCCCGGAAAGAGTTCCTAGAGGAGTTCTCTGAAATGTTAATAAGCAATACTTCTCTGAGTGGGAAAACTGAAAGTGTTCTGCTCTGCTCCCCCATGCATATGATGAATAACTGAAGACACCAGGTTTGAGATTTTAGCTCACTGGGAACACAAAAATTTATTCTAAGGTAGTCACCTGCTAGAAACATTTGTATATAAATTCTAGTTCTGTGTTCAAGACTATTTAATACAGTACATTAAATACATATTCAATGCTTATTGATATGAGAAAGCCAAACTCACAAAAGAGAATTCACAATGCAGAGCTTCAATTTTTTTCTTATTTCCAATGGCAATGTTGGTGAAAAACTTACATAATATGCAAAAGTTGAGAATCAAAAAGAAAGTTTGATTTAGTGAAGAAGACAAAATTCTTGACCAAATATACATTTCACAACAACTTATTGCAATCTATCAAATACATAAAGGAAGTGAGAATAATAATTTTTTATAAAAATATCTGAAAAATAATCGTGTTGTCATTTGGTTTGAAATCAGTATTAAACCATAATATTAAGATAAGCCATTTTAAAGTGGAAAAATTCTCATTGAGTAAATATGTAATTTCATAAGAGCGAAAACTACACAGGCAAGACCAACTGACTGCATGCAGGATTCCGTCAAACACATAGTTTAAATAAATTTTATGGAAAACAAAGAAAATAGAGTAAACCTTCTGTCACTTTTAATAGTGACATGTGAGGGGCGGGAAAATTCAGATAAACTAATTTTAGTTGTTGGTGTTTTCCTTTCCACTTCAGTGAGTACTGCAGAATAATTTTCTCACTGAATTTATCTCACCTGTGTCAAATATAAGCAAATTCAGTTTATTATCTTCCACGTTTTCCAACATCCTATCCAGTTAATGTGACACAGTTTGCAACTAATAACCAAAATGTCTGACTTCAAGTGTTGTTTTTACTGCTTTTTATTCCTCGAACTACAGTAAGCATAATTAAACAGAAATGTGAAATAACAATAAGTTGCACTTACAGAGGAGACGGGATAGTAGATAAGAAGGAAAAAAAAGGAGGTTTCTTCACCTCCAACTCTGTAATATGTTCCTTATTCTGTGTGAGACAGTTATTTTTTCTATTACTGGAGAATACCATGGAACCCTCTAAACCAGGAAACTGGGTTCTCCTCCAAATCAGAAAAGATCCAAGTTGAAACACTGAAGTTATAGGCATCCTTTGCATTTGTCTACTTTATAAGAATTTTGGAAATTGATATCAGAAAATTGGTTGTGTTATCTACTTGATTAAACACATAAATAAGCACATATTCACAGCAGGAAAGGTAGATACTGTTCACAGACAGTGAACAATTAGTTCTTCTGTAGCAGAGAAATTATTTTATTGCTTTTTCACACATACAAGTTTTTTTTTTTTTAATATATTTTCCTCACGTGAATTGTAAGCTTAGGAAGAACTTAATAAATGTTACAAAATTTGAAATCTTCCATTTCAAAAGAGAGAAATGTATCTTTGACAATGCTTCTATAAAAAGAACATCTTTTAAAATTGGTTTTACATTGCCCCTAGATCCAAATCAGTATACTTTGGACTTTCATGTTGGTTCTGATAGATACTCTGACATAGGAATTGACTCATGTCATTTGAAGCAGTTCACAGCCATGCAACTACTGTTACAACATAAGATGACGGGCAGACCATACTATGCTTGAGTGTGTTAACTGGGAAGCTGCAATGTAATCAGCCCCACTTTCTATACACACGCCATTACAAGACCTTTGTCAGTTACTGGTACTGCTTTTTATATAGTAAGAAAATGAAAAACAATCTGTCACGTAATATTTACTTGGCTAATGAACAAAAACGTAAATTGCATTTATAAGGTATGTCTGAAATTTCTGCTTCTTTATTGACAACATACGGCAGTTATTTCAAATGGCAACAGGGAATCTGTGCACACACTTTGTGTTGCCTAAACTTTGCTTTGTGGTTTAACTGGATTCTTTTGTGGGCTAGAATATTGGAGGGATGGACTGAGGGAAAATAAGAAGGCACTGAATGGAAAGATCTAATGAATGAGATGATGTGCCAGCAAGAATTAGTAATAAAGCACAATACCTAAAAAAGGGGAAATGGGTACAATTAAATTGAATTTCTGAAGAGAAAATATAACTGTAAAAACAAAATAAGTACTGGTGGTTAAAATTAAAGTTTCTGTCTGCCATTAAATTTGCACTATGCAACATACATTCCTATAGTGCAGGGAGTATACGATGAATGAACTGTATTTTTTGTCAGCTTACTTGCAGATCTGTGAGTTGCTGATACTGACTTTCTGAAATTGAGGTGTTGCAGATAGCTGCATGCAGACAAAATACAGGTGCTTTTGCACTGAAATATATACAATCTAAATAGCATCCTCTAAATAAAGAAAACACGCTTACACTCTTCCAGCATAATTTGCACAAAAATTGTTCAACCTCGAATATTTCTTGTGGAGCTTTTTCATTTCAGGATTATGTGTTACTAGAATGGACAAGTACAATCAAAGTAGCTGCAAAACTCTGTACAGTTTCTTGATAGCCTACTAAGAAATACTTGCTGCTTGTTGAGATACAGATTTGCATGTCCCCCTACATGTGCTAAGCACAGATAGCTCATAGTCGCTTAGTCACCCAGGTATTTCTCTTAACATTTTTGCCTAGGCTTTTCTTTACTCATTCAAATGATAAAAAAGTCAGTTGAGGAGGCAGAAACTAGGTAGAAACTGTTAAAATCAGTCTAGCTTTGAAGAAAACAGACTCAGTTCTGTGAGACAGTCTGAAAATAACGAGATTGGGTAAATGTAGTAGTAAATTTCACAGAAGGCCTAAGTTCTTTCTCTAATATCAGAGGAATGCTTAGATAGCAGCTGCTGTTATAGCATTACGGTTTCTTAAGAAAATGTAAGTAGCCTCTAGAGATGTTATAGCCATTTTGCATATGGCTAAAAAATAAAAATTCAAACTCTTGTACTTTTTTACTTCAGAATAATCTTTCTAAATGTAAACTTTGAAAGATAACTAGAAAGTGTTAATTGCCAACAGTTTGAATCTGTAAATCAGCTGTGAACTTTCAATGAAAGAGAGATCTCAGCCCTTACTCCATATGCACATTCTTATCCCATAATTTGCAGTTAATCTGGGGTTTATGAACCTATTGAATAAATTTGACTAGCAAGGAGATCCAATAAAAATCTGCTCTTTTCATTACATGGGTTAGTTTTCCATTGCATGGTTTGAAATTACATTCACTGAACCAATTTATCCTTCTGTGGTATAAATGCTTAATGGAATGGAAAACAGAACATCCACCTTGGTTGAAAATCAGGAGATCATTTCAGTGTGCTTCTTCTGTTTTATTTGAATTGAATTAAATTAAAAGCACTCTTTCTCAGACTAGACAACCCTGTCCCACATGTTTATAAAAAACCTTTAAATTACCTGTTTCACATTCTTCTAAGTGTACTTTTAAGTCACTCAATTGTGGCGTATACGTTTCTCTGTCCAATATTAAGAGTAGAATCTCACCTGTCAGTGTCTGATTCTATCCCATATTCCTTCCAGTATCTCAATCTCGAAGACATCTGCTATCCACCATCATGTCTTTTGACACATCTGGTAGGTGTGAGCTCAGGTAGTCTCTTAGCAAATTTTCCTATAAATGTCCTATCAAGATGGCAAGCCAAATCCCTCTCAAACTCACAGTTAGGTTTTCATTGTTCACAGTGGAGTTTTGATAAAAGAACTACCACAGAAATTGCTTTGCAGAGTATCTTCTCCATCTACTGAGTTTTCTGGATACAACTTAAATGAACATCTAAGGTTTAGTTTAGTTTGGCATAAAATCCCAAATCATAACAAAAAACTATTTAACTTTCAATGGATTTTGTACCCTTCAACTTATTTTTACCTGCAGATTGAAAGAGCTAAAAATTTTGTTTAAATGTCTTTTTCCTATTCCCTTTGTTTTACTAATATATTATTTCACTTCTGCAAGAAAAATCAAACCAAATCAAAGCAGAAAAAGATGAAGTAAAAAAAAAAACAACATTATTTTTCTTTCAGTACAATAAGTCTATTTTTTTCTTAGTTTGAAAATTAAAAAAACAAAACATTTTCAGTTTTTTCTCTTTTTGTCCTCTTAGAATTGATAGTAAGCTGAGATTTCAATGAGTCATACAGCTCAAGGCTTAAGTAATTTCTTGTGAAGTTTTTATGTTAATTTGGAGACATTAGTTCCCTACTGTATGTTAATCCTTCTCCTGTCACTTCTATGGAAGAAAATCCCTCATCTTCAATCTTCCAAGGACAGTATGCTAATCTATCTATCATCAGCCCTACATACCACATGCTATACAATGCAAATGCATTTCTTAGCTAGCTGCAGCTGTAGTTAAGCCATCCACATTCAGTAAAGAGAGGAAAGGCTTTCTTAGTAAAATACACTCTTTTTTCTTCTCCGTTGGAGTATTTTTTACCTATTCTACTTTGCTTTAAAGTTTTTTCATTGTTAACAGTGAAGTAAGTTTAAAAGGTATATGCATTTACTTAATTTTAGATAAATGTTTAAAAGTGTAAATGTGTTTGGATGTTCAGCTACCTTGATGACTGGCTGCTTAGAAAATACTAAAATACCAGCAGATTATTTTTTGGCAGACTTCTGTTGATACCTTCATGCGTCTTGGCCATAAGCAAAAATACCCACTTGATAGCAGACTTTGGTTTACACAGTTCAATCACCTCCTCAGGGGTTTTGGAGAAACAAAAATATCAATAACTGCAATCAAGAGATTTGACATTAGCAGAACAAGTGAACTTGCAGACTGTATGAGATGCAGATAACAGAAGATGCGGCTACTAGAAATCTGTGAGCAAATCACAGAAAACAGGATCATCAGACTTCTATGCATTAGAGTGAAGAGATGGTAAAAGTACCTGAAAAATTTGTGGAAGAAAATAGGATAGGACACTAATTGTAGTTTTTCAAAACTCCAAAGAAGAGTGGAGCGAGCTTTTTTGTTTGTGTTTTGTTGTTGTTGTTTTGGTTTTATTTTCTTGTTGTTTGGGGTTTTTTTTTGGCAGGTAGTGACAGAGGCGGAGAAGGTTTGTTGTTTTTATAAGCCTTTTCATCAGTCTCTTGACATCATGCCTTCAACATTTTGATATCTTCCCCAGATTTTTGAAAAGTCTAAAGTTATCACGCTCCATTAGGAGGGAAAAATTAATAATTCTGGATGTTAGAAGTCTCAGCTGAGTTCCAGTTCATAACTACAACATACTAGAAAGGTATTCAGCCTATGAACATAGAAATCAATTCATAGAGGCTGCTTGCAGCTACTGACCATTCCATGAAATAAACCCAGCTATGGTTCCTTGTCTAGTGGGTATTCTGCGGTGTTTTATTACATTGATTTCAGACTTGCGATGCAGTTTTAAAACAGCACTGTTTGAACACTATATTTGTCTTCTCCCCGTGCTTCTCTGCCTCCCAGAAGGAAAAAAAAAAAAAAACACAAAACACAATAAAACAAAACCAAAAGCAAACCAAACCAATCAACCAAACAAAAAAACCTAACAAAACAAATAAAACCCACAAACCAGCAAACAGAGAATATCCAGAGGGGGGAATTTCTCTCAGAAACTCAACCTTGGTGGCCATTCTACTTTTATATACCATAGATAAATTAAAGCTTCAAGGTAGGTTGCTTTTTGAAAGGAAGTATCTTTCCTCAACTGCCACTCTGATATCAATGCCTTTTTTCCCTGTTCACCTCTTTTATCTTTTATCAGAAGATCCTTATTTTTCTGAGCAATCAAAAAAAATTTTCAGATATAGCTGGCAAGCCAAGCCTCCAATTCTATCATAAAGATTAGATGGAAGGCCATATTATTCTCTCTGCTTCAACTAAAGTGAATTTTAGTGAGATGGGGTGAGGGAAAAAGCTTTTATTTTTCTAATCATTTTAGCTATGGAAATTTTTTTAGGGCAACCAAGTGCCAATATAAGAAGCAAGGGCTGAATTGTGTGGTTAATTTAAATTTTAAAATAGGCAGAAATGTCCAGGATATAATCAGTGAATTTTGTTCATGTGGAAAGGTCTGAACTAATGCCCTCTTCCTTCCTCTGTGTCTCTCTCCTGTACCTATGTCATTTCTCTTTGCAGAAATGGCTCTCTGAAATGATCTTTCCAAGGACTTTAGGTCAACTTCATTCCTTGCATAATATTTTCCTTAGCTTAAATATAAATTGGATTGGGTGTTCTGTGCTTAATAAGCATCTTTGTGGCACAGTTTGCAAAGTGATTTACTGCCTGAGATGGTGGTTGTAATGTGTGCTTTATTCACTAATGACTCAGCTGTGTTTTTATCCCTGCTTTGCCTTACAAAAGAGGAAAGCTTGACCCCCTTATATCCACCTGAAGGCAGAACTGAAACTCATGTTATGGAACTGCTAGAGTTACATGAGTATAAGTGAGCTCTTCCCAATGCTATTTTAGGAAAAGAGATTCAGTGAAGGTCTGGTCCCTTTTTCAATGCAGAGCAGGCAGAACAGAAACTGATGGGTCTGGCACACAACAGGAAGTCTGAACCAGTCATTTATCCATGGCATTTTATAAATCTTTAGATGACAAACTGCATGGTCTTACAAAAACACTGATCCACTGCTGGTCTCCTTGAAGGTAACGGGGATTTTTCTGTGGATTTTGACTAGGCCAAGGTTACACAACTGTTATGTTTTAGTGTTACTTGAAGGGAAAAAAGTGTTCTTTCTTAAATGCTTTGTTCTTTCTCAAATAAGAAAAAGTAACACACTGAAAAGGATTGCAGCTCTTATGACATGAATGAGAACTGAGCAGGAATGAAGAAAAGGAAAGGAAACTGCGATTTTCAGTGTCCTTGTCTTTTCTAAGAAGCAAAACTGTCTCCATACAGTGCTGTCCTTGCTCACTGCAGATAGCTCTCCTTAGCTTTTGTGACCTGGGTAACTTAGAACTTCTTAATGATATATTTTATTTCATGTACTTCGTCAGCAAAGAAAGAAATTTTGTTCAAACGTAGTATACTAGAAATAAACAGATTTTGTAATTAGTTTATATATTGTCTGAAAATGAGTGACATTTACAGATATAAAGTGTACAATACTTTGCTTTGGGTGGTAACCCATCACTTTTCTGTTTCTTTTGTCTTATTTTTCCCCTGAAAATTATTGCTGGAGTCTCATCACTCAGAAGCAAAGAATATTTCACTATTCTTAATGTCTTGCAAAATGACTTTTTCTTTGAAAAACCTTGCATTCTATGCAGTAAAAAGTGTAATTCCTTGAAGTATCTAGATGTGGCTTCCCTACCCTGCAGAATGTCTTCATGTAACTGTGGCAGTTGCATTTCCCCCTCTGAGAACGGCTGTGGCAGTCGCATACCCCCCTCTCCTTCAATGGGGCAGTTAATGGCTCTTTTGTGGGACCCAGAGTCAGTTGGACAGGGTCATTAGCAGAGGAGGAGGGGCCCAGAGAAGCCGAGAAGCTTCTGGAATGCCTACAGCCAGATCTGATCAGAATATAAAATGGGGTTCCTGCCGAAGATTGCCTTTGTGTGGTCTTCTAGGAGCAGCGGGTCTGTGCCGGGCCCCACCCCTTAAGCAGGGACACCATCTAAGGAAACTTCCTGGGACTGGGAGCGCTTCACCTCCTTGTTTGGGTGAGTGATAAAATAGGTCCTTGCCGACTAGGCAAGTGTAGTCCTTGCCGATCAGGCAAGTGTAGTCCTTGCCAAACCAGACAAGTGTTTATTTCCTATGGGTATCTGGGACAGAGGGTTCTGTTTTTGTTTCTTGTGAGTGTAAGCACGCTGTAGATCTTCATTATTCTCGTTTGTTGCACCCCAATAATCTCCTCAACTGATATCTGAATCCTTATGTTATTAGAGTGCTAACTAATTGTATAAACCCTGTTTTGGTCAATTCGTTGGCTGTACTTTTCCAGCCAGAATAAAGTCTATTTTGGAACTTGTTTTGACTCTTAAAACAGGCTTTTGGGGTCCCTCCGTGACAGTTACATTCTGCCTGTGTTAGCAAACAAAACACATAACCACGGACGTAGTTATATGTGGTGCTTTTATTTCAGCACTGGGAAAACAAGGGTTCGCACCCAAAGCTGGTTCCAACAACTGATTCGAACTCCACTACGTTTATACAATTTGGTGACATACATATTCATTAGGTTTACATTGTATGTGTTGCATATTCATTAGATTGCACAACTATTTCACAATATCAATCATGACATCTTGGAACTACTCTAAGCATGCGCAGTGTCCTCTGGTGGTCATTTAGGTGGTCGTCAGGATGAAGTAAGTAGTCATCTTCACTTGTGTCCTTTTCACCTCTTGTCACAGCACATGAGCACTATCCGTATGTTCATTATAGAATCATGTGAGATTCTTGGATGCACATCCTACACTTTCAAGATAAGATAAGGACTAACTTTCAGCTCTCTATTCTCAAACTAAGATAAGAACTTGAATACAACCTGCAAAACTTCAAGATAAGGTAAGAATCTTGGATACAGTTTACAAAACTGAATACAGCTTACAAAAAACTAGTTCAACTATAACACCTTTATCTTTTTTGTCTCTGCTTTCAGTTATGACTTCAGAGTTTTTAAACCCCTGCAATTCTTTATAATATTTTATTGAAAATAATAGCTGTTTTAATACTATAGCATAGTATAACTGTGAGTCTGTAGTGCAGGAAACACCACTGATTTGTGATATAGCTATTAACAGCATTATAAAAAACCACTTTGAAGAACAAACTTTCTGCCTTGCTTCAGAAGGATTTATTAGTAATTTTCTAGTATGCAGAATTGGGCTTTATTTTCTTTAACCAGAAAGTATTATTTTAATAATAAGATTAAAAATATTTCCTTCAAAGTCTTTCATTTGAACTTTCCTGCTACAGATACAGTATGACTTACCCTCTCTTAGATCCCAAACTAATATTCAAACTTCATATATATAACTCCAATATTTACTCTCAACTCAAAAATTATTTGAATTGAACATTAGTTAATAGAAGGTCTTTTCCCAGAGTTGGAGAGAGAGCAACAAAGGATTTCAGACTTGTCCTTTCAACTGCCCCTCCTCCACATCACGAGAAAGGGAATGGGCGGCTGTGTTGACAATGACAGCTGACAGTTAAGGGACTGACAGGTCTATGCTGACCTTAACAGTTCCGTCTGGATGCTACTGGCTGTAAGGCACTGTTACGTGGTGTAAGAAGCCCTATAAGTACAGGACTGGAAACACTTTTCCTTCATTAGAGGGTTGCATGTCTTCTTTGTGATTCTTCAAATGGTCACTCACTTAATTGCTGCTTCTTTTCATCTGTTCAGACTCCCTTTCCCAGTGACTAAAGTGTCAAGCTCAACGGACATTCACTGGCTATAGTTAAACACAGATAAATTAAGTGGGTTTTAAAAGTAGTTTACTGTTATCAAACGATGAGTAAGTACATGACCAGTGCCTCAGTAGTTATACGGAAAAGAATATATGGATATATATCAGGGATTCCATTAAATACCAAAGTAATTTCTGCATTCCACTTCTTGAGTCCAAAACAGATTCTGAATAGGTGCATTATGTTATGTTTACTACACATAAGTGTTTAAATAATTTATATTTCATTTTGTAATATTAGTGAAGTCTTCTGTTTGATGTTGTTTAAATATAAATAAAGGTATATTGTGACATTCCTGCCCCTCCTCCCTCTTCTGTAATAAAAGTGGTAATCAAGCCTGTGGCAACTTAACGGCAGTTAAAGCTTACCTTCCTGAGACAAATATAAATGCACATGAAAATTAGGTGTGGCCCTTAGATTATGAGAGTTTAATAGTACAGCTCATTATTGTGCTTAAGGGTGGCCTATTTACAGGTCTTATTATTTGTCTTTTCTAACCTGACATCATGTTTATGTAACTTACTCTTTCTTTGTGGATTGTTGTACTGATTCAATTTTCTTGTCTATGATGACTGATCTTTTAGTTGTTTCAGATGAATTTTCAGTAAATTTTGATAGTACTGTGCATTTATTTCCCCACATATATTGGAGATCAGTAATAGGTTTGCTGCTGGCTGAATTCTGAGTAGCATGTATAACAAGTGTTCAAATGGAGTAACAGTGTAATGCATTACAACTCTGCATGCCAGTATGTCCACGGAGACAAGAATTGTATGTTATCATCACTATCTGCATATATATTTACTGAAATAATGGATGTTTTTTATACTGTGTGTAACTTGTAAATGAGCTATATGCATCTTTTCATTGTAGTACACTATATACTAACCATAAAAATTTTGACTGACTTTCCTAAACAGACTGTAAGAACTCTGAGGGTCAGTTTTCCCTCCTTGTCACAGAGGATTCAAAGTGCTTCCCCACAACACACATATATCTTGTTAATGAGTCCAGAATTACCTCATAAGAGGTAATAGATGAATCCCAATGTAGAAGTAAAAACTGGAAGACAGTCCTTTTCTGAATAGCTGCTAACCTATGTAAAGAGAGACATCACAGCAGCATGGGGACAGACTGATGGGCATGTAGAAAGAAATAAGGAATTAACTATGGTTTGCATAACAGGTAGTTGTGCAAGTGTAGCTGGACCAATCCATTGCAATTTCTTTCTAGATATTCTGTGCACCTGCTTTCAGGCTACCTTTTCTTCTTCATGGATGTTTTTACTTCTACATTGGGGTTCTTCTGTATCTGAGACATACCTGCAAATATGTTGAGCATGAATAATAACCATATTTAACTAACCCTGTGCTTCTGTGGATCCCTGTTATCTCAGATTCTGCTCTGAAGTAGTATTCACAGATGGATTCAGACATGTGCTTGTCAGGACCTCAGTAAGCTGAAGGAACTGGATCACAAGGATACAAAAACTTAAACACAAGTGTAAAGACCTATACCTCTGACAGAACATCTCTGTGTAGTCTGAGGAACGAGACAGTAGGCAGCAGCTATACAAAAGAGGATCTGAGAGTTTTGAAGAATGAGTGGAACATGTATAAGCAATGTTTCCTTGCAGCAGTGAAGTTTAATTACATATTGGGCTGTAATAACAAGTAAATAGCCATATGGACAAGGACTGCCATTTCTTCCATTCATGTAGCACACATGAACCTACACTTGTTTCTGGCTTTGCATGTGTAGTAAGAGAAAACTGTTGAAAAACTGGAGTAGTCTCAGCAGAGTGCCACCAGTATAGTCAGAACACTGGATTACAATATACAAGAACATCTATGGAAACTCTACTTATTTAGCCTGGAAAACAGAAGAATATAGATACGTCATTAGAGCTTTTCACCACCCAAAAGGAGGGCTGTAAAGGTGAAGCCAGAGTCTTCTCAGATCCACAGAGCAAAAGGAAAAAAAAGGTCTAAAATACACAAGTTACAAAGGGAGAAATTCTACCTGGACACAAGGAAAGATGTTTTCATGATCAGAAGTGCTGGAAGAGAGGTTCAGAGAGCATGTGGAACTTTATCCTCCAAGATTTTAAACATTCATCTGGACAAGGCCCTGAGCAAACACATATAAGTTTCAATTTAGTGCTCTTTATGCAACAGGTTCAACTATATGAACATCCAGAGGTGTTTTTCAACCTAAGTTATACTATGGTCCTTACGAGGACTCAGTGACCTATGATGCCATCCTATAGATGCTATATTCCTTTAGCACAAGACTTAGCATCATGCGCGACCTTCAATCAAGTTGTCTACTTCTCAGCCCTGACATCCATATGAAGACTGTCATGAAAAGAAGACTGTCTAATCAACTTGTGGCTTTCAGGAAAATCAGGATTTCCTCGTGTCCTGGTTTTGTTAAAAACAAGACCAGTTCTCTTTTAGTGATTTTTCCTCTCAGTTAAGTGCCTTCTAAGTACCTGTATATTTTTCTTGGACACTGTAGTTGGTGCTGATAAGAGGATCAACGGAATGCTGAAGAAGCTCATGTTTAGATTTATTACTATGGTAACCAAGGTTAACTGATAATGGGACATATTTGGAAGGAGGGACGGACAGAACAGGTGACTAAAACTGACCAACTGAGTATTCTATCCCATAATCATCATACCCTCTATATAAGAGGGTGATCGCGGGAGCCAAGCCCTCTTCAACCATGGCCAGCATCTAAAGAGGAGCCTCTCTGCGTGCCTGTGATCTATAGACCACAGGCCCTGTAATCCCTGCATCCAGTTTCCAGTTTGTTGTGAAGTTCCACCCATGACTTCCAGGTGCCTGCCTTACAGCTGCTGGAGCCACGTCGGCTCCGCACACCCAGCTCTGCTGCTACTGACGTGACGCCAACTCCATATCGAGTATTTGAGATTGGTTTTGTATATTTCGTATATATTCTCTATTTATTAATAGCATTAGTAAAACCCTTTAAAACTTTCCAACTTGAACTCTAAGTCTCTCTTCCTTCTTATCTTCCTGATCTAAAGGAGAGGATGAAGGTGAGGGGGTAACAGAGAGCATCTGCCATGGCTTATTGTCACCTTGCCTTAAACCTTGACACCTGGGGAAGTAGTTTGTGTTGGGCATAAAGTTACAGGACCAGCCATGGTGGAACAAAGATATACGGTTTAGAGATAGCAGGGTAAAAAGAAAAAAACAATAGGTAGCATAAGGATGGTATGGAAGGTGACCTATGGCCTACTGTGAGTTTGAATATACTCAGAAAATAATTCATAGACGTCTAGACACAGATATGTAGGCTTGCTCTTCCAGTTGGATAAGACTAGATATATAATTATTTAGTTAGGGGAATTTGCAATTGATTAGGATTTTATGAACATGAGTAATTAGAGAATGGAAGACAAATAAGATCCTGGGAATGCTTAGGGTCTGAGTTTCTCTGGTTGACAGTATTTCAAAATAAAAAAATCATTCAGGCTTGGAATTAAAAACTCCATTCTTTGAAAAAAAACATTTGTGAAGATACATCTAAAACAACTTACCATTTGATACTGTGAAAGTGCCAGTTTTGGATGTCATATGAAGTTAGACAAAGCACTAATGCAAAAAGAGCAGGCATATGATTCCATGTGGTTACAAGCCTTACTCTAATGCAAGTAAAGATATACATTGGCTTTTTATTAGAATATAAAAAGAACATCACTACTCACTTGATCTCTAGTAGCTCTGAAATCAGTATCTACAATATTTGTTTTACAAAAACATGATCTGCCATGACACTGGAAAACACTATAACACTGAAGCATCAGCTAATAGCACTTAAAAACCCGTTAATTACTAAAACATTACATTCAGCTACTTGAAGAGATCATGTGAAACAAACTCTTTTTAGTGTTTCTTGAGCACTTCAAAATATGCAAAGAGTACTTGTTTTGGTTTAACTCTGGCAGGCAGCTAAGCACCACAAAACTGCTCAGTCCCACCCAGTGAGGTGGGAGAGAAAATCAGGAGGGTTGAAGTGAGAAAACATATGGGTTGAGACAAAGACAGATTAATAAGTAAAAAAACACCACCACCCTCAAAAAAACCCAAACTGACCCAAAACAAACAAACAAGCAAAAATAACAAAAACTAAAAACCCAACACCAAACCAAACAAAAACAAGTGGGGGAAAAAAAAAAGGAAACCCAAAACAATTGCTCATCATCATCTGATCAATGCCCAGATAGTCCCTGGGCAATGGCAACCTCAGCAAATTTACCCCCAGCTTTTATTGTTGACCAAAATGTCATATGGTATGGAGTATCCCTTTGGTCAGCTGGGGTCAGCTGTCCTGCCTGTGTCCCTTCCTGACTTCCTGTGTACCCCCAACCTACTCACTGGCAGGCCAGAGGGAGAAATAAAAAAGGCCACTGTGTATGCACTGTTCAGTAATAACTAAAATATTGGTGTGTTATCAACACTTCTTTCCTCACAAATCCAAACCACTGCACAATGTAAGATACTATGGAAAAAATTAGCTCTAACAACCCAGTCAAACCAGTACAGTACTCTAACTCATAAACTCTCCTTTTAGGAGAACATGCAGATGAGCTGGTGCCTTCTGGAGGGAAACGAGTTTGTCATAGATGTAAGGACTTGAAGAAGGTCCATGAGCTAGCAGCCCACCATACTGCTGCTCTATCATAGCCAACTCGGTTGCAAGTTTATAATAATTATATTTTGTTTGTCTGTTTTTTTTTTGTTTGTTTGTTTTTTGGTTTTTTGTTTGTTTGTTTGGTTGGTTTGGTTTGGTTTTCCTGATTGATCTAGTCACTCTGCATCTCTGTGTAAAAGCCTAAGTATTCTTTCTACTCTAACAGATCATAGGGCTTTTTTGGTTGATTGTTGTTGTTGGTTTTTAAGCTTAAGGACATTTTAGTCTTTGGGGAACTTGCTCCAGAAAAAAAAATCTGAGGCATGGCTGTCACAAAGTGTTGACTGCTTCATGGCCCAAGCATAGCCTGAAGGAGCAGTTTAATAGTTGAGTACTTTATTTGTCTACTCATGCAATAATAAGAAAAGTTGTTGTCTATTCTTCCAAACATAGTTGTTATTTTTCTTCAGAGCCATCCTGACAAACTTTACTGGCTCTTTTAGAAGAACATTAAGAGCTAGAGTTCTGGTTTAATTTCATCTTTATCTTTTTTGTTGCTGAAGGTGCTTAAAGCAATTTTGAATGCTCTTTCGGTTGCTAGCCTGTTCTGCTCATGACTCAATTAGTTTATAATTTTCTTTTTAAAGAAAAACATTTTGTTTGCTACTTACCATTTCCTAAAGGGTCAAGGGTCCTGAGTGTGTAGCCTGGACAGCATGTAATGTGTAATGAGAAACAGTATCCATATGACATTCAATGTTATTCAGCTTTTGTTTGCCTTATAAGTCTCTGGTTTCAAAAGTAAGCTTAAGATATTTTAGCTATTTTGTACATGCTTTGTATTACTTGTTCTTTCTTTGTCTGGATTGTTCCCACTCATTAACCCAAACAATGAAAAGTCATCAATGCTGTATGTTATTTTTATTTATGAGGGTAAGAAGGAGCTGTGGAAATCCTATGGATATGTTTACTTCATAGGAAAATTGGAAGCTTTACTTAGGGTCTTAACCTTGAGCTTCCAGCAGTTCTATGAATTTTACTGTGATAGATCAGATCTGATTTTTTTTTTTTTATTTTATTTTATTTATGAGCTGACAACACTTTATTACCTTAAAAAGAGGAAAGTGCCTTACAGGGTCCTGTACAGCCTGTTTTTTTTGTGGAAAGGACAACTGAAATATTGGAGTTTTTAAAAGCAGAAGTAAAATTTTGTATCCATTTTCTGGATGCATTTGTTTCTTTCAAGACTTACAGGGCTTTAGAGTTGGACAATTGGGTGCTACTGCTACTGTTGTTGTAGAAAGCTTTCTTAAGTGACCGTTTTTATTTCTTGTCTTGTACTCTACTTTGTTGATCTTGAGTCAACAAAGACCTTAAGCGAGTAAATGGCTTCCAGTGGCTTTTGAAAAATTAAACAGACCTTTCAGAGAGGTACTTGAGCACTTGCTTAAATGTCCTCCTGAAGTGAAAGATAAATGCTTCTAAAATTAAAATGATCTGATAGACAGAGTGGAAGGGAAAACAAGTAGAAGGAACTGTTAGCAACTCTGGAGCTGGAAAACTGTTCCTTTATAACCACGTCATGGTCTGTAACTTACAGCTTTTGGGTATCTGCTGTTAGTTTATATTTCTGAAAGATATGTCTGATTGTAAAGTCGACTCTTATTTCTTCCCTAGGGCTAGTCATGAGCATGTTGCAATAATTCAAGCTTCTTTCTTCTAACATTGAAAACCAAAAACATAAAATTCACAGATTTCTAAGTAATCCTGTCTTTTGAAAGCATATGGAAAAATCATTAACTGTAGTTAAGGTCACTGTGCTAACAGACCATGCTGAGTAATAGAGGTGATTACAAGCATCGCCAGGAAAACGTAAGTAGCATTTCATGGGAGATGGGGGAGACAGGAAAGCCGATGTTCTGCTTTACCATCTGTGGAAGTGGCCTAATGAGGAATGAATGTCACTTGAGTGATACACTGGTATTTCTGCTCTCTGTTCAGCTGTACCAACTGGTGTCATTATGAACCAAATAGCATGGATAAAATCTCTGTACCAGATGGCAAGCTCAGCTCCTGCAATTGGTATTTTAAAACAAAGTTGGAAAGAACCTCACATTCTTTTGTGGTGCTAGTCTGAAAACTCAAATATTTTGAAAGTGATTTATGATGGTGCCAATGAGCAGCAAGAGCTGACACCACCTTCCCACAGGAATCTTTACAATAAACATGGGGCCCCAGATAGTTTCAGTAGTTAGGAATTTAAGGAGATTGGATTTTGAGGTTGTACTTAAGAAAACACAGGGGTAATATTAATAGCTAGTTCAGTAGAGTATTATTTAATATATACTTTTATATAAGTTGGTTACACTACTGCAAACCAGTGCACTGGCCTAGATAATGGATAGCTATTCATATCATGCTTGTGTTTTCCTAAGTACGTCATCATTTACAACCATATTTAACGCATACTCTAAGTGAAGTTGGTGTCTCTTGCTTCATCACATTGTCTTCTGCAGTTTTCCCAGGCAACCCAACAGCTGATATTATGACTTCCTCTCTACTAACTGAACTTCTTATTATCAGAAATGTAGATCCTAATATTTTTATCTTTTTCTCCTTTTCTCGTCTGCTTCCAAAATGCTCCTAGGGACTGTGACTCTTTTAAGGTTGATAGCTGCTATTAACAGCTCTTCCAAAATTTAGGCAGAAAGATGAATCTTTTCATTCTATAACACTAATGCTGACTAACATTTTGCACTGGTAGTAATTATGAATAATTACAAATGAATGAAGTCTAAAATGTTTAAAATTTTAAATCCTCAGTGTTCTGAAATGTTTGCTTGCATTGATTTTTATACTGAATGCAGTACATATTGTTAAAGAAAAGGCACATCTGTTCCAGAACATGAAGATCTAAAAATGAAGATATTCCACATTACAAATTCCACCCTTCTAGTGGAGTACGTGCACAAAGCAATCAGACTTCCCATTTTGTGGCATATGTTCACATATCTGAAAGTGAACAGAAAAATCTGTATCTATCATTACACCTAGTGAAATTGCATTTAATAATTAAAACTTACCATCTTGTTCCAAGGTGTGCTGCGTGCTAGTGCCTTCAGCTTAATATGAAGTAAGGGAGCCATAAAAATGTCAATTTATCTATTTTATTATGGCTCTTATTTCTATTTAGAAGCTTTTGTTTCAACTGCACTCCCACCATTTCTTCTTTCTCCCTTTTGTGCAAGACGAACCTCACAACTGACTTTGACAGTTCATGTAGCTAAGCAGTGAGTGGCTGATTGTAATGTAGGTCAAGCATGATTAACTTAGCTTTTTTTTTACTTCAATCATATTTATCAGAGGTGGTTATTAGCTAGTTTCTTAGAAACAAGAGAAAAAACAACAAACAACCAAACAAAAAACACAACCAGAAAAATAAACCAACACTGTGCAGAGAATGAATAGCCTTGTACTTAAACAGTAGGTCTGCAGACCAAGGAACTCCAAGTCAGCCGTCAGCAGCACCAGTCTTATGCTAATGTGAAGTAGCTGACAAAACAAAATACACTATGTATACAAGTGTAGACAACTTATATTCTTTCTGGATAGAATAGTTGACTTACAGTAGTAAACTCTTTCTTCTGTCCTTTTGTCTTGCATAGGGATTTACTAACTTAAAGTAGTGAATTCAGCCCTCAGCAGCAATGAAAGCTACCATCTGTGCAGGTAACTCCTGACTTCAGAAGGTTTGAACTATCCGATATTCTTAATGCTTACTGATGCACAGTATACATTTCTGTTCCCTAGCCTCTGACTCTGATCTCATGCTTTCATCCACTCACAATTCCTTCCTGCACATTTCCTAAGTAGTAGCTATGTGTAGTTCCAGTACCTACCCACTCAATTTTGGTCTGATTGGTCTCTAGGAAATTTTAATAAATCCATGGAAGATCTGTGTCTCTGGATGATACTCCCATGGTCACACATCCAGGTTATCTTTTGTGCTGCTGGTTGCAGGCAACTTGAGTTCTGCTTTGGCCATAGACTTCTTCAGGAAAGGGATGTCTACTACATGTTCAGCATCAAGTCAAAAATTAAACTGAATTTAGTTGTTGCCTCAAGTTGCCACTGTATTATAAAAGCATGTTCACACAGTATACTATGTGTATACTGTGTGAACCACATTTTTTTAGACAATTTATAGTAGTGATGAGCCTGCTAGAACTGCAAAATTTAGCACAGATCATAATATTGTAGAGTTTTCCTCTTGGAAGGATTTAGTTTTCAAAAGGCAGAATGCAACAACAGGTCCACTTTAAATGCAGTAGTTCCCTTCAATTTTGTAAATAGTAACCCAATAGAGGACTATACTCAAAGTTACCAGTAACATTGCTGCACAACTTTCAAGTTCACTAGGACCATCCCAGCTTTGAAACATACATTTCTCAATGACAAGGGTTTGTCATGACATGCATCCAAAAGTCCTGTCTCATTCCTATTGAAAATCTCTTGTCATCTGCAACCTCTAACCGTATCTTTCAAATAATCAGCAAAAGCAGATCAAGCCTCGTGACTGGCAGTTTTTGACTGCACCGTAAAAGCTGTGATGAAAAGACAGTGTCTCCTAAAGTTTCTCTAATTATCCTTTACTGACTTGAAAATCCTTGGTAGTTAAAGTGCTACTATACCACTAATGTACTTAAGACTTAATGTTCAGGGCTTCTGCCAAATCAAAGTAGAATGTAATAGCACAAAGTTCTACCTTTCATCTGCTATTCATGATGAAGATTTTTCTTGCTTTAACAACAAAAGGCTCCTCATGTGGTTGGTTACCTTCATTGATAAATCACTGTGTTTTGCACTGAAATCTTTCTCCTGTGATTCAGTACTTACTATATGGATCTTATGTTAGATTCGGTCACAATACGACAAATGGCAGGAACTGGTCACAACACCTGCAGGTTTTCTTGCTTTTTCTCAATAATGGTTATGGCTTTCTTTAGTTTTACCTGTTGGGGTTGACACGCATTTGCTTTTTGTCATATTTCTGTTTTTCCACTTCAAAGTAAACTGCTGGCATAATAGCATGCTTAATTCCAATTCACTAATTTGAAAGAGGCACAGGATTCCTAAAAGCAAACCAGATTCAATTTATCTTTGTGTCATGGGACTGCATTTTATATCCATTCATGTTTTTCTGGCTATATACTCTGGGCTTACATAATTATAGACTTTCTTGACATTGTTTTCACAAATATTTCTTTCAAAACATTTCTTCCTGTCTAAAGAAAAGAAGCAGTCTCTGATCAGTTCTCGCAGCAGATAATGTTCTAGACTAGCTCAGCTTACCCAGACTTTGTACAAAAATGAACTTAAATTATATTACATAAAGAAATATTGGCAGAAATATTCTTCTGATTTTGATTTCCCTATAGTCTGGATATATAGGTTACGACCTGATTTTCAAGGTTTTTTAAGTGTTACATGAAATCCTCCAAAGTATGGAGACCTCACACAGAGAATAAAGTGGCTTTTGTTAACTAAATTCTGCAAGCTGACTGCCAGATGGAGGGAGGATGGGTTTATAAATTTCTAAGAAGCCCTTGGATGAACTTTATGACTTTTTCATGTGAAGATCCTTAGGAAACTGATGTTAAATCCATTGAAATTTTCATTTCCATGTTTTTGTCTAGTTTGACTTTGACATACCTTCAGCAACATACCCTGTACTTCAATCAGTCCTAATGAATTCAGCTGCAATCAGATGTGACAAGATACTATGTGCCTGTGTCTGGTTTATATTGCCATTTGTCACTTGTACGCTGCTTTTCCCCACAGAAAATGAGGGCAATTCTCTAGGGGTATTCCTGCTTTCCATGGCTTGCTTTTTTCTTTTTTTCTTTCCTCTCTTTCTTGATTTTGGAACTTCTTAGTCTATATTAATTTTATAAAATCTTGTATTGAATTATTCAACTTACAGAATGGTGACATTTTCTTGTGTGCTGATGTTTGAAGTCCTCATCAAAGGTAGCCACATTCTGTAGAAGCAGGAAACAAAAAAAAAAAGTACTATCCCTTGTGCTTCCGAGAACTTAAACTGTAAGAGGCTCTGTCTTAAACTCAGAAAATCTCGGTGTGTTAACCAGTTTAATTCCAACTGGAATGGAATGAGAAATGGGACATCATATGTACAATAGGAGGGTTGACTTTTTAATTGTTGATGTAAAGGGGAAAGATGTCCTTCACCTGTTCTATACATAGCTTGGCAGAAATGCATAAAATGAATTACAAGATAATGTTCACATTTTACTGTTACCAGCAAACCATTACATTGCAAGTATTTTTAATGATCTCTTCATGTACTTATGAAGAGGTATGTCTTGCTGTGAAGATTAGCTTAAATATTAATAGGAACATTTTCACTGAAGATACTTCTAGTTTACATTTTTTAATTACAGAAAACATTGAACAATAAAATCTACAACTTTTTCCCGGGTTTGGGGGGAGGGAAGGAATAACCCAGCCCTTAAAATAAATAAGCAAAAAATAGTGCTTTCAATACAAGAAGGATAAATAAGAACTGGTTTGCATCTTAAAATGTTAAATACAAAAAACTTTTTCCTTCAGTGACTGGTCTCTGAACACTTTCTGAACACTTTCAAAACTCCCTAATGGAAGAAATATCATGATATTGTATCAAAAAAAACCAAACCAAACCAAAACAAAACAAAAAACCAAAACCTGGAAAAATTAATTCCAACCTAATTCCTCCTATCTAACTCAGTGCTTAACTTCATTCACTAACCGAACATCTCTTCATATTCTTTGGCTGTTTTATGCAAGCTGAAGTATTATAAACTGTTCAATAGCAAGGATGGTTGAAGACACCCAGGTGTACGAGGATGGACTTGTTCCGACTGCATATGTATACCTGCAGATTTCCTGAGCTGTGCATGGGGTTGTTTAGATGAAATCATGACTTGCTGCTCATGAGCCAGAAGCAGAATAAAGACTGCAAGGTATTTAGAAGAAGAGGTGATGCAAGAACTAATGGTGAGTCTTGTTTATATTTAAAAGATGTGTAGGAAACCCAGGAAATGGGATGTTTGAGCACACATTGTGTATTCTGCATGAAGCAGGGAAGGGGATATGCTTGTGTTTCTACAGGTAACCGTAAAAATTCGTGGATCCCAGCAAAGTGGGTGAGACCTTGTCTGGCTAACAAAGAAGAAACCAATTGCAATGGTGATGACCCTTAACCTCAGAGGTGTTATCGCTTTTAGCAACAGATGTAGCCAATGTTGAGAATACCACTTTGTAAAACACAGCAGCGATTAATTTTTTGTTATTGGCCATGGTCACAGTTATGAAGAGTTTGGTTGTATGTGTTGTTTGAACTTAAAAGATAAAAAAATAAAAGATTTGCAGAACATGAAAATAACAGATGATGTTGGGTTTTTTGGGTTGGATGCCTTGTTTGGTTAAAAGGAATATTGAAAACAGGTCTGTTCTTGTTAATTGTAATTGTATTAGCCTTGATGTTCTTATCCTGTATTTCACACTGTCTTCAAAGTGCGATACGGTGTATTGTTAATATTATATTAAATGAAAGAGGGGGAGATGTAGTGGCAGAGCCTCCCCCCTCCCCACCCAGGGGGATGGAGTTGTCGCCAGCCTGGCTGAGAGATAAAGCCAGAGACAAAAGAAACAAAAGGAGCCCCATAAGAAGGTAATGATGAATGAGCAATCGCCGGACAGTGCATGCAGCCTATCACGTTATTGTATAGCACGTGTTGTAACCAATCACATTGTTGCAAGGCGCGTGGACAGGGCAGCTTTGGTATAAAACTAGACCGGTCCGACAATAAAGTGAATTCTGTGAACATCACATTGGTGTGTCATGTTCCGTCTCTCGCATGGAAAAGCAACACTACAGTATGCACTATGAAGGCAGGCACTTACCACAAGAAAGCTCCTAAATACTGTTCTGAGGACCAGGAACTTTGAACATTCCTTGCTTAGCACTTCAGATTGGTGGTTAGGATTAAAATGTGGGGCAAAAAAAAATATTCATTGTTGTGCTCAACCCTCATTCATATAAAAGCAAGAACACCTTAGCTATTTCCTGCTATCAAAAGACTCTCCCATGTTACATTCAAATACTAGTCATAATTGTAAAGTCGCTTTAAAATTAACAAAAAAACTCCATGTTGCAAGCTGATGAAAGTTACTGCATTATGATACTCTTGTTTTCATAATGTTTTTTCAAGACTTCCAATTAAACCTCATTCCAACTAATCAATTGCTTTTTCTCAACCTCTCTGGAGGGGGAAAAATCATATCCTTTGGGGGAAAAAAATGAGAATACTCTCTTTTCTAGGGTAGAAATTGGCAGACAAGCAGACTGATTTAGAGATGCTGAGACATTTTGTTTTCCCTTGAATACATACAGATTAGATAGAAGATTGAATACAGGTTAGTTTGAAGCTAATCTCTGTCTCCTGAGATACAATGATGTCTTATGGTGATTGTAACTAGAGTAACTAGAGTTCCTAGTGATCGATTTCCTTTTGTGATCTAGGGTATCTGACCAGTGATATCCCAGGTTTTTCCAGATCCCACCTACATTTTCCTAACTGACTACTAAGCTGGTTGTAGATGTGGGGTTTCCAGGGCTATTCATGTGTCTTATTCCTCATAATCCCATGCTTGTACAAGAGGTATACCTACACCTCATCTACTTAAGGCCTCTGCTGTCATACCGGGCCTCACTTCACTATACTGCATTGTTATGTTAATTGTAGAATGAGATCACAGAATCATTTAGGATGGAAAAGACCCTTATGAACTTCAAACTAACCTAACACTGCCAGGTCCGCCACTAAACCGTATCCCTAAGCACCATATCTACACATCTTTTAAATATCTCTAGGAATGGTGACTACATCACTTCTCTGGACAGCCTGTTCCAATGCCTGACAACCCTTTCAGTGAAGAAATTTTTCCTAATATCCAATCTAGACCTCCCCTGGCACATCTTGAGGCCATTTCCTCTCGCCCTATCACTTGTTACTTGGGACAAAAGACCAATGGACTCCTTGGTACAGGTAGTTGTAGAGAGTGATAAGGTCTTCCTTCAGCTTCCTTTTGTCCAGATTAAACAGCCCCAAATACCTCAACTGGTCCTCATAAGACTCGTGCTCCAAACCCCTCACCAGCTTAGTTGCCCTTTTGCAAAGAATGTTTGTTACTACTGTCTAGATAAAACTGATTGTACAATATAAAGACAAAAAAAAGCAAAACAAATCAGCAATAGACATCTGATTACTTAAAAAAAAAAAAAAAAAAAGGCACACCTTAGCCAGGTGAAAGAGTGCTACAGGTGGGTCAAGAAGAGGTGAAGCATAGCAGTTGTGACAAACCTCAGTCCCAAGGCCTTGTAAACTCAGTACACAGCCTGTGGCTGGTTGATGACAATGGCAATACTGTATTTCACCCAGTTGCAAGATACACCCTCTGCAATGAGCAGCCTGACCTTATCACCTTCATTATGCTCCAGAAACATGCAGTTGAGAAGCTGGACTTTTCCAAGTGACAATGAAATGGCCTAAATGGTGGACCCTCTCTGGTATAGCTTGTCAACCTGCAGGTATAGCCTCCTTTGTATATTCCTGCACTAGTGAAAAGACAATATACCAACCAGAGCACCTTGGCATCTCTAACTTGTTTCTCTTTCCTGAGCTTTCCTGGCAAATAGCTGGGCAAAATTTGCTTGTTCTTTGTTCTCATCTTAAGTCTAAAATGTAAATGGCAACTATGGTAAGGCACAGAAACACAGACTGATCAGACCTGTCTTTGCAAAATGTAGACACCAGCTCTGACTCTGACTTAGCTCTCCCTGCGTTCAATGCATGTGCATTATCTTAGCCAGATGTTAAATACATGTTTGTACTGATTTTGGCTTTGGTGGTTTACTTCATGTGAAAGGACTTTTATAAAGAAACTTGCTTGTTATATGACTGTTTTTTCATTGTCTTTAAAAGCAAGAAGTGAGGAGAATTCTGCCAGTCTGTACAATGAGACATCAGTGTGCAAACTCCTCATTGGCTTAGAAGTTTATATTGGTTGAGAGAAGGGAATAAAAATCTTTGGTTCCTTTTAATAAGCAGAAGTATCACAGCCACAGCTTCATGGTAGAATGCCCCCTATTGCAGATAGAAGTCTATTAGTTTTTATCATACTGAGCTCTTTGGATAAACTGCTAGATTGCTAAAACTGGGGCTAATGTTGGGTTTGTATCAAATTAGAGGAAAACACAGTACAAAACAATCAAACAAACAGACAAAACCAACAGCCTGCAACTAAAAAAAATTTCAAAATATATGTTGCCTTATACTTTTTATAATCTCAATCATTCATCTGTGAAATATCTCATGATAAACAACTTTAGAACAATACACTCATTAGCACAAAATAGCAATAAAGAAGTGCTTCTAAATACAGATATTAGATTTCAAGCATGTTTAGTTCAAATTGTAATAATTAAAAAATGCTAATTAGAGATTAGTAAATAGTTATTGAATAATATCTTAGCTAATCTAAGAAATCTATTCAAATCAGATCAATATACAAGAAAAAAATGAATAAACATAAGGAAACAACAACAAGAAAACAAAACCAAACCAAAAAACAAATACCAAAACCAACACAACAACACACATTTTTATTTGCCACGAAATAGGTCAGCAATCCAGACAGATTAATTTCAAAATTCTATAGACAGCTATAATACTATTAGATTACTTGAAGTGATATCTGTACTTTACAGGGCTTCTTAGTAGCCATATACAACTTCTCTAAAGGTGATTTATATTTACACAAGATTATTTTACATTTAAATATTCTTAAAATATGCTAGGGAATTAATGGCTAGTAAATCATTTCACTCAAGCATTCTGCATATAAACACACTTTATAACAGTTTGTTAGCTATAATCTCCTTATATACAGCCTTTTTTTTAAAAAAAAAAAAAAAAAAGGAATCCTTTTAGGAAACAGCCTCTACTGGTGAAAATTGTGCTTATGTTGGGATACTCTGAGTTTAGATTGCCATAAGAAAATGGCTTATGTAATGAGTACTTTCTCCTTAGAAAAGAAGTGGACAAAATTGTCTGTACTTTTACTGTGTCAATCATTAGCCCAGTAACGTGTTTAGAAACTTGCGAGGTGGATTTTTGCTTTTGTTCATCCTTGTTTCTTTGAACTTTGCTGTTGTCTGCAGTGCAGAGACAATCCCTTAAGACACATGACTTTGATGCAAACACAACAAACATTAAGAGATGTCCGCATGGATGTATCTAAATACTACTATATTTAATAGGGCCATAGCGCTAACTGTGGAAGATTCTACTTGTGACTCCTCCTTTGTGCTGAATGTGTTGGCTTTTTCTTCAGTAGACAACTAGGTCTTCACACATGCCTTCCTCCCACGTGCACAGTAGCCCCATCCAAAGCAATCTTTCTTGCCATGTTCCTGGCTATTTATAGTATAGTTTTTGTTTCACATACCAGAAATTGTACATTATAAGGTAATTCAGAAGGCCATGCTGTGTTAAGAAAAACACTAATATGAATACATATTGAATTATTTTGGCTGACTCTTATCCGTACCATGATCAAATTTCATCTGCACCATGACCAAATTTTATCTCGTTTTTAAGCTTGCTGGAAGGTAACTTTCTGCAACTACAAGTTAGTCTAAATGTAAGTAAATTGAGGTTAATGTGTTCAGAGAGCATGCTAAAGAGATTTAAGGCTACCTATACACTTAGATAAGAATTGTCTCAAGACAGCTTCAAGCATAGTTGTACAAAGGAAAAAATAACAGTTCTTAAACATTGAGGGCTTAAAGTAACTCAAGTAAATGTCTTACCCTTCATTAGTGGGCTATCATGACATGGTATCAGATGGTTCTTATATCAGTCAGTTCTTATATCAGTCAGTTTTTTCTGATGGGTGTTCACTATGATATTTAGTATTGCTTATCAGGGTTAATCTAGCATTATTCTGTTGGATCCCACAATATGGACACAGGCTCTGAGCTGGAACCCTAAACACTTGCATTCTCTTTTATGAAAAGCACAAACCTTGCTCATTCGATCCTGCTCACAAGGGAGAAAAAAAAATGCATTAGCATCTTCTACATCATTAATATTCTGGCTTTAGATCCTGGTTTTAGAATTTCAAGTGCTTGGGTGTACGGGCTGTGGAACCATACACTGACAGCCAGTCACAAAAACAAAACCATATTTTTTTTCACTTCTGCAGTTTCATAATGAAAGATTAAAGTATCATAATTTCTTATAGTTCAGCAGTGTATTGTCATTATAATAATTTGTATAGCTCTGTCAAAAAAAAAAAAAAAAGTTTAATATATAACCAAAGCATATGGCAAGTAAAGAACTATCAATGTTATAAATAGTTGTAATAGTATTTTGACCATACTTTTTTAAAATGAAAGTTCGAGGCAGTTTAATTAGAGTTTAAATGTAGAATACAAGTAATGTTTGAAACAGTAGTTGGCTGTGATTCATCTTCAGAGTAGAGCTTTCTCAACAAAAAGGAGATTGAGGTTTGTACTGTGTAATATCGACTGGGAATATTGATGTATGATGAGCATAATCATTCACTCAGTAACCATTGTTCCAAGCAAGTTCAGTAGAAAATGCTACTTAATGTCAGCTGAGTGAATAAGAATACTTTGTTAAGAGCATATGCAGAATAGCAAAAGATCAGACCAAACATTTCTTCCTTGACCTACTTTTGAATTAAAATTTTGTCCTTGAACTGTCCATCCCTGGGGCAACCTTGAATTTCCTCATGTTCTCTCACTGTGTGTAGCTCATGTGTAAGAAATATGGTGAACTGTTGCAATGCAAAATACAGTTCTCATTCACCAGTAGTTCTATGTCCAATACAAACACCTAATTGAAAGAGCCTAATTGCATTAATCAAGGTAATGTTTCTTTCTGCACATTCTAACAATATTTCTAATGGAAGATTTATGTGACTGGGTCTCTATATTTTGAAATGAACTCACTTGGACAACTTGCGAACTAACAAGTGTTTTCTGTCACAGATCTTTAGAGTCTAAGCCAGCCTAGAAAGAATAAGTGATTACTCCAAAATATAGGCTTGGGTTTGCTCAGAAGGCAATCTATCTCCTTTTCAAACTTCCCAATCATCTTGGGTGACACTGTGGCAGAATGCAAGCCCCGCTCTCTCCCCCTCTCTCCTTCAGTATGGAAGGAGTAGGCACATCTCCCTCTCTCTCTGCTACTTGAGGCTAACAGCTTCTTTTGTTTGGCCCCAGAGCACCCTGGCCAGGGCCATTAGGAGAAGGGAGTGCCGAGGCGCCACTGAGCCGCTGGGCACCTGCGGCCAGTGTGGGGAATGTTTGGAGGCTTCAGGGGCACCTCACAGCCAGTGTGGGGGTGCAGAGAAGCTTCTAGAATGCCTACAGTCAGATCTGATCAGCCAATATAAAAACAGGATTCTCGTTGAGACTCTGCCCATTGTCGCGGGTCTCTCGGAGCACGAGCAAGATGCTGCCACCAAGAGCCCTCTCCCCAGGATGGAGACTCTGCTTGTCTTGCCGCCACGGGTGTGAGTAAAACTTCTCGCAAGATTGCGAGTATATTTATACTTTTCGTGCACATATGCACGTGTAACATTCCGTGCTCAATATGAGCACGTGTAAAATTAATCCTCGCAGAATCGCGGGTGTATTTTCCTTCCGTGCACATTTGCATGTGTAACTTTCCGTGCACATTTGCACACTTACTTTCCGTGCTTAATACAAGCACGTGTACTTTCCGTGCACATTTGCACATGTAACTTTTCCGTGCTCAATACGAGCACGTGTATAAATTATTTCCTCGCACAATCACGAGTGTATTTTCCTCCCGTGCTTCCACATAAGCACGTGTAATATTCCGTGCACGTTTGCACATGTAAGTAAATTAACCCTCGCAGGATTGCGAGTGTATTATAAATTTACCCTCGCAGGATTGCAAGTGTATCATAAATTTACCCTCGCAGAATCGCGAGTGTACACTTCCCGTACTCACTACGAGTACGTGTATCTCTTTAAAAATAATCCCACACCTTGTTTAGGCAAGTGCGTACTTCTCCGGGACTCAGAGATGGCTCCAGCATTGTTTTAGGTGAAGCCATGTGCATGCACTCTGTGGACCGCCTGTTGTATTAGTTGCTGCCCCTTAATAATTTTCCTTAACTGATATCCGAACCTGTATTTAAGTCACTTTTGGAGTGCTAAAACCCTGTTTCTCACCGGTTTAATAAAAGTTGTTTTGGACCCTGTTGTCCCTTAAACTAACCTCGGGGTGCCTCCGTGACAGACACCTATTCTAATTACCTCATAATAAAACAATATGAATGCAAATGCTTTTATTTTTTTTTTTCCCGAGTTGGAAGAAAAATAAGAAATTGAAACAGTTCTGTAAAGGTCCATGTTGTTTTTCCTGTCCTTTACAAGATCCTCATTTCATTAAAAGTGGAGATGGCTTTTAATTCAGGATCTGGGAATCTGTTACGGTTAACAATGTAAAAATCTGGGCTCGAGGTGGTCAGCTGAAAATGGCAATAGCCTATTGCCTTCATCTGTCCATCAGATTTTACAGATATCCCATGTATGCTTCTGTCTGTACCCACACAACTTAATGCTTTGTATAAAAACTTTGGTATCCTGACTTTCTGCAGTGGTGTTACATAGTTGCTCTTTTTTTTTCTTTTCTGGATTTAACGGTCTTGAGTATGAGGTTCTGTGGCCCCTTGGCAGTTACGGACACTCTGTTGGCTCCTTCTTTCAGAGGTGGGGATGTTGTAAATAAGCAACTGACTGGAAAAGCTGTTTTGAAGTAGCTGAAGAACAGAGTTAACAGGAAGCTTTTTTTTCTGGCTAAAGCAATCACTAGAGCATTACAGAAATTACCCAGCTGCTGTTGTCCTCCTGGGACCCTAAACAGGAGGATATCTGTGTGAGAGCTTTTTCAGGGGGTAGAAAAGCAGTTCTTAGTTGTTTGTTTGTTTATTCTTCACATTTGTATTAAGGAACTTCTTAATGTTTTGATAAATTTGAGACTGTTAGGATCCCTACCACCTTGCTAATGGTCTCTGCTAGGTCATTGCTCTGGCAACAGTTTTCTAACTGTGTGGGTTGTGGACTGAGGGTTTTACAAGTGAATATTTGTACTTTGACTAATAGCAAAATCAGCTCTGGACTTTCTAACAGTTCTCAATGCCTCTTGCTCCATTGACTTCACTACCAGACTTCTGAACAAAGTCTTTATTCCCAATTTGATGACAACATACAATCCAGTGAAGAAAGTATCTGTCATGCGATGGCGGCATAGTGTGGGGCCATAGCTTGGTCAGAGCTTTACAGAATACCTGTATAGGCCTCTTTATTATAAACTTCCTAAAGGAGACTAAAGGGGTTTCAAGATTAATATAATTAATCTTAAAAAAGAACTACAATACTTTTTTAAATGGAGGCAACACAGTGATTAGGACAGAAAGAACAGAAATTCAGAAGTCAATTTTTTTTTGCTTACTGTGCCTTTACAGGTGAGCTGTTATTTTCAGGCTTTGTTTCAGGCTATGCATTAACTTCTTGATCTGTAGTGAAGTGGAGAACTTCCTTTTAGTCCCTAAAAAATTATTAGTTGCCTCTGAGACATGGCTGTGGATTTTCCAAGTGTTTCAGTCTCTACAGCTCCTTGTGGGTAACAGACCCTACCATCTAAATATGTCTCCCTGTGTATATTCAGAAGTTCCTCAGAAACAGCCTTCTCCTCTTTACAAGGGCTTCATTACAACTCATCTCTCCTCTTAAAGGAATGCAATATGAATTGAGGTAAAATAAAACAAGCAATACCCATAGCACCAACCTGAATGTTACCAGTGAATAGATGTATTGTGTGAAAAGCATCTGTTTACAGCATCGGATGAATATATCCCAGTTCCTGTCATCCTCAGTGTGCTAAAGACAACTGTAGGTATTTCTCGAATGTTTTAAACAGGCTGTTCTTAATGTCAAATACTTGCCATTCACTTTAGCAAATGCACTAGCCTTGAACAGAATGGAAGGAGAGGAATGAGTTAACACATCAGGTATACAGGCATTAAGATGTAAACTGCATTTCTTATTACATACAGGTTCAGTCATCTAGCCAAGTGATGTGAATGATTGTCAGAATCTGGGATCATCAAGGCTGAGTCTGGTTTAGTACTTCTCCTTGCTTACAGAAAAATGAAGCAAGATTTAAGTTAAATTGTTATCTTTAGAATAATGAAACAGTTACCTTTTATCAGACTGCCTCAGTACTGCCTGACTTGTAAGAAAATGCTGTTCATGACTGACTATTTTCTAGACTTGTGCAGTGGAAGAAAAACATCCAGTGGGGAAAAAAAAAAAAAAAAAAAAAAAAAAAAAAAAAAAAAAAAAGACATGTTATTATAAAGAATAATTTATTAGTTTGAATTGTACTATATATGATCCCAGTAAACTGCTTTTAACCTGTATTAATTAGTTTTACAGGACACAAGGACTATAAAATTTAAGTTAAATAGTCAGTGCACTTAACATTATCCAGCACCAGTGAGAGCTTCAGACTTGTTTTACTTGAAGTGTGGTTGATCATATTTGACTTGATATTTCCTGGGTCTGTATTCTTCAGTAAGAAATTTTTGGCAGTGGTTTGAAAAAACTTTTGTAACCTTCATTCATGTTATCAATCCTAAATTGTCATGGGAGAGTAATTTAGGGTTCTGCTTATGCTTATGTTTACCAAGTTAATATTTTTAAATAGAAGTGAGAAACCTGGCTTGCCCAGATTGTAATGGGCAATGGTCTCTCATAAAAAGGTTACTAACAGAGAAAAGAAGACATGAACAAGGGAGGGTGTGTGAGGCACACAGATAAGAACGTTAGAGTATGCTCTGTTCTGACACTAGACATTCTCTAGAGCAGGGGTGTCAAACTCATTTTCACTGGGGGCCACATCAGCCTCGCAGTTACCTTCAAAGGTCTGAATGTAGAAGTAGTTAGTTGTAGTACTACTCCTACATTTATACAGTCCTAAAATTACATTTGGCCCTTTGAAGGCAACCACGAGGCTGATGTGGCCCCCAGTGAAAATGGGTTTGACACACCCGCTCTAGAGCATAAGCATAATGGTCCTACTGAAATATTTATCACCTTTCAGTATTCTAAATAGAATTTGATACTTGAAAACATTCTGAGAGATCTAGCAACCTACTGCACAAGGGTTTTGCTGAGTCCATGGTTGTATTGATGAGAACACTTTTCAGAAAAATAAACCAGAAGCAGGCTTCAGAGATAAAGTGGCTTTTTTAATTGTTTTGGTGTATGTAATATCAGAATAAAAGAATATGCTGCTAGAACACTCAAAATACTTGCTTATTGCTTATGGTAATACCAACTCATTTGGAAGAGTTTTTCCTGCTTTCAGGGTTCCTGAATTCTGTTACTTGTGTGCCTTTCAGAAGAACGTTAAACAATTAAACTGTAAACCTTCATAGAGCTGCAATCTCTTCTGCTTCAATTTAGAGACTAACAGTAGTAAGAGCCGTGAAAATATGGGAAATGCAAATGACATGCCCAGTGTTGGAGGAAAAACATGGGGTGTTCTGACTCAAACTAACTTACACTAGTAATGACTTGGGAGGCTACTCCTAGTGCTGTATTAATTTAATGTCAAAGCAGGAATGGGAATAATTAAGTGACTTTTGTCCTCCACTTGCTACTTCCAGAATCCTGTTTTCACTGGACATTTGTGATGATTAGATTTCACTTGAAGTGAAAGACTGGACTGGTATGGGATTCAAGTTGGTCTTCAATTCTTGTACAAATTGGTTTAATTTTTGTTGTTTATTATTATAGGTTTAAACATGCATTAAGTTAAATATAGGCTCAATCCTGAGAATTTGATTCAAAATTTGTGATTTCATGTTAGTAGAAGAGCTGATTGATAGAACCGTAATTCACGGAAAATGCTAAGATGAAGTACTTCTAAAAAATGGCAAATAGATATTCAGGCTACACTAACTGATAAAGCAACCTTGAGTTGGTTATAAATAAGATTAGGCAAACTGTTCTGCTGCTTTTTTGAGACAAGATGCTCTTTTCCCAAACTTCTGTACTGCTAGTCTTGCACATTTGACTCTCTGGACGTACAGCGAGATATCATGATGTTAGTGGCTCAGGATAATTTTTCTCTGCCTACCAATGGAAAGTAGTGAATGAATTCCTTATCTTGCTTTGCATTTGCTTTACCTTTTAAACAGTCATCTATTTTAACCCATGAGCCTACATTTTTAGCCTTCTGATTATCTTCCCTATCCCACTGCAGGGTAGTAAGCGAGTGGCTGTGTGGTGCTTAGCTGACTATTGGGGTTAAACCACAACATAGATAAACTGGATAAACTCCTGAGAGTTTATAGGAAATAAGGAGGAAAGACAGCACTTCTTCATTTAAGGACTTTCCTTTCAAAACTGGATCACTTAAGTAAGAGCTTTGAGAGGGTTTTTTTGTTTATTTGGGGCTTTTTTGGTTGGTTTTGTTGTTGGTGGTTGTGGTTTGTATTTTTTTTTTTTTTTCGTGAAGGGTCTTCTCATTTCAAGTCAAGACTCATTTTGACCTCTAATTGCAGATGGGCTCAAGCAGCTTTCTGTCTGCAAGACTATGTAGATGTACTATAAAAACCTATTGTCTGTGTAAGTTCATAGTTTTGCAAAATATTAATCCTCATAAATATACCTACTGTAAATATCCACAACAATTGAATCTTCACTTATAATATCTTGACCAGTCTGTAACTTCAAAACATAGTTTACCCCTCCTGAACACATGTTCAAGTAGTATGGATAGGAGTAAATATTTTTAAAGTTTATGCAAGTGCTGCAACTAAAACTTATTTTGTCACTATGCAAGGAACTGCCATGATTTCTTGGCTTTAAGCTGTTAATTTAGCAAATTATCGAACATGTTTTATGTGTCATTTCAACTTCTTTTACTGACTCAAAATGGTTCTTTGTTTCACTGCCCAGCTGTGCAGCTACTCATTTCTGCTTACTTAGCAGACAAACTCTGATCTTTCTCTGACTCTTGAATAAACATATTAACATCTCTTCCTTCACTATCACCCATGTTCACTGTTACATTTTGCTCAACTATTTCTAGTAAGAGCCTCTTTTCTTATCCTTTTTTTATGTTTGCATTTATGGCACTTGTACCAGGTGCAGGATCATGTTTTTGGATCAAACATGTTCAGAATATATATTTGGTCCACTTTTGCTTTTAATTTTAGACTTCCCAAGATTCGTGTGAAAGAGGCGATGTACCAGCTGCAGGTGCCCAGGTCCCGGCAGCAGCAGCAGCCCCCGGTTCTGCCCCGTGCCGGACACAGCCGGTTCCAGCGGCCCCAGCGCAGGGCACAGCTGAGCCCCTCAGCCACGGGCGGGCGCCTCGGGGAAAGCCTGGGGAAGAAAGGGCAAAACGCTGCCCGGCAGCCAGGGCTGAGGGAAACCCTGTGAGGATCAGCCCTGCCAGCCCCAAGGGGAGAGAAGGAGGAGGGCAGGAGCTGCTCCGGGCGCCCCCGCAGAGATTCCCCTGCGGCCCGGGGAGAGACCCCGCTGGGGCAGGTGTTTCCCTGCAGCCCCTGGGAAGGGCCCAGGCTGGAGCAGGGAGAAGTGTGAGGTGGAAGGAGGGGAAGAGAGGACCTGGTATGGGCTGACTGCAGCCCCCCGTTCCCTATCCTTCTACGTCACTCACGGGTGGCATGCGGAATAAATTCTATAACTCGAGATGAGTTATAAAGCAGGTATATTTATTCTGGAGCCAGTGGGTGTGGGAATCTTTTCCAAACATGCCTTCCTTTGTTTCAGAAGGTAGTCATTTTTATGTTAACACACCATACAAATTCAGAATAGGGGTGGGATTAGTACAATTAGCCCCAGGAATAGGAGTGGCTATTATAATCATAGGGCTCCCCCTCTTGGTAAAGGCGCGCTGCCACCTGGTGATCGTGGGCCGGGGTCTTTTGGATGAAGGCTCACGGTCTTCCTCGATGTGCACTTTTTACCCATCAGTTTTTCCATCTTATTTTGTTCTGTAGTTCTGCTGAAGAGGGAGAGATCAGCTGGGTGGGTGTCTGTCAGCTGCCCAAGGTTAACCCGCCACAGTACTTGCTGTTTAAAATGGTCTTCTGTTGCCTCAAATGTCTTATTATTTATCCACTTCCATTGTAAAAAGGATGAAGAAAAGACCCTTTTTTTTTTTAAAGGTAGAATTTCTATTAGAATATTTGTCAATTTTACTTTTCAGATTCATTTAATTTAAAATCTATTAAAGGACTGTAAGCAAAGCACCATGCAGTGATTAAAACTAGCAACATAATATTCTGAAGGGCAGATTCTAAAACTAATGTGGGGACCAGTGTAAATTACAATCCAAGACAACTTCATGAGTCCTTTCAGTAAATAACTAAACAACCGCATGTAAAATCTGACTTCTTAATAACCTTTCAGTCTAAATGACAGCACAAATGAATCTGCAAGTGGTGGTAAATTAGAATACGTCAGAAGGGAAAAAAAAAATGGACAAGACATTGATTATTTTGGTGCTTGTAAGAAGTGAAATTTGCAGTAACTGAGAATGCCTAAGTTTTATAGGTGCGTTCTCCAAGATGATTCAAGCAAAAGGCATTTGGAAAGACAACAACTATAGCATGCTCTGCTTGTAACTTCGTGCCTCTCTTACTTCATTGAAGTGTTACAAAGGAATTCTGAAAATCCATTTTTTCTGCCTATGCATGAATAAACACCACAGGAAACATCTCGTACTCAAAGTTTAATGGAAGTTCCTAAAAGCTGTTTCTGTATGATGTTCATTATCATGCCCTTTAAAATAAGAGCAATTTAAAAAGCAATAAATCCATGAGATTTCCTAACTGGAATCCTTGTGAATTATCAGCAGTCTTGTGATTCTGAATTCAAAAATAGTGCTGTGTGTTCTTTGTAGAGGCTCACTGCCTTCTCTTTGATATGAAGTGGCAGAAAAAGCAGATTGTTCTGAACATTTTTTAGAGGTCACAGGAAGGGTATTTGCTGAAATGTTTCTCTTACATACTGAATATAATCTTTTTTCCTTTTCTCTTTCCTCCAGCTTTTCCTTGTTATAATAAGATAATTTGTGATATGCATCTAGTACCTTTTTCTTTTCTTGAGAAGTTATTATAAGGCTTGCATTTATAACCTTCAATTTATGTACCATTGTGTCCTATTGAAATTATTTCCTATTACACACATTCCCCAGTTCAGATAGTTTTATTATTGTGCCCTTTTCAATCCACTAAGGACACCTTTACGTTCTGACAGAAACATAGCTCTTCAAAACATAGATGACCTAAATCTTAAGCAGAAATGTAGTATTATTCCCCAAGAAGATTTCTGTTTCATTCTGTGATCCTAGAAGATAATTTCAAAGTATCACAGATATTAAATTGTTATAAAATGTATTTCCCATGAAAGTGACCCCTCACCCAGGAGAGATTAAACATTTGCTTTGCATGTATCATCCCTTCTCAGTGAGAATTATACCACAGTGCACTGGAATAATATATAGTTATGTATTATTTTACGTTATATCAGGTTGGAAAATGAACACTAAAATGTACTTTAAAATAGGTGAAATAATTTCTACTTGTGTTAGTATAAATGAATGTAGTGTGTTCTCTAAAAATAATACAGGTAACACTTGGAAATAATTTGACTTAAAAATATTCAAGATTGTGAAGACTTTACAATTCCAGTGAAGACAGGAAAATAAAAAATAAACTTAATTTTATTTATTTGGTTGATCATTATAATAGAGTTCAGTGCCGTAATCATGGGATATTATTTTTCCCATGCATTTCTGTTTTGGTTCACAGAACAGAGTCCTTTCTCAAATTGGTCTGTGTTCAAGTATGAAACTAAACTGGTTTCTCAACACCACTTGCACCGTGTGGCAGAGGCTGGCATGCAAAAAGTTTAGGTTAGTAATACCCCATAATTGTAGGCAATTTAATTCAGTTACTCTTAAAATTTTACTATTATGGTGTTTACATAGGTTCAAAACACTGATTCCTCTGAACTTGGCTGAAACAGAGAATGTTTGAAGTCTGCTGTATAAAAGTGCTGAAGAGCAGATCTCACACCAAGAAGAGGAAAGAACACACAAAACAGGCTGTTCTTGCTGCCTTTGAACAAAGTCACTGAGACCAGTTTCAGACCTGGGTAACCTCAATCATTTGCTTCTTGTCTGTGGAAACAGCAGTTGATTATGAATTGATTAAGTTGCTTGACCTATCTTGCACGTAATCTGATTGATCTACTGCAATACTTTCTTCTTTCAAGAATTAATTTGTTCTTGTGCGTAAAAGTTGTATTCTGGGTTCCCTTTCCTTGGTCCCTAACTAAATTTGTTTCCTTTCAGTCTTCATTCCAAAGTTTTATCATCTTGTTTTATTGCCATCTTGTTTTCTAGCCTGGCCATGGAATGATAGAAATTAAGTGATAGTGGAAATTATTTATATTCACAGTGATCATGAGAGTTCTCACATGCCTTTCCACTTCTGCCAGGGGATTTTAAGCCAAAATAAGGTTGCTACAATCAGTCCTGACCCTCAAGTAGGTTGTGTTTCTCATACAACTTCATTTCTTCTGACTTCTTCCATCCCCTAATGGTTTTGCTGTTGTCATATAATAATCAAAGTGAAACACTTTATTTTTGTTGCAATGGGGTATCACAGTCTGTGAAAGAGCTCAGGAATTAAGGCAACCCTACATACAAAAAGAAAGTTTCCATGACCACACTTTTAGAAAAGTTTTTGATCAGGTCTTCATTTAAGTGATACAAGAGAAGGCAATACATTTAAACTGGTGGAGTGAAAAGTTTTAAAAATGCAAAAGATCAGTGTCACACTTGTACCAGATCAATACTTCTCAATTATTGAGCCAAAAAAGGAAAACCTTTGTGCTCTCAAGTGCAAATGGACAAAAATGGGAGAAGGGAACTTAAACAAAATATTTAGTCATAAATGAAAAATGTTAAATCAATAACACAGAGGTGGTCCATGCAGATTTTTCTGTAAAGCAAAAAAATCAGCTGCCACTCTATCTTTCAATGTTTTTTGCTTTCTTGAACCTCTGCTTTCTCAGAAATGGAAGCTCATGCCAGACCAATGGAGGAGGTCTGTACAAGTCTCTTTTGCATGAATGACAGCTTGCAAATCCTACACTCGTGGAATATTTACTCCAATATAATTTTTTGTTGTCCCTGTTATTTTTTCATTGTGTTTTGCATAGCCACCATAATTGCATCACAGCTATGTGTATAAATAAAACTTTGAAGTAGATTTAATGTTTTTTAAATAAAGTTCAAAGAGATTTTTGCACCTCTGTCATTGTCTCTTTTCAGACATAACTGCTTATTTATGAGCTAGAAAATAATGAAATCATATTCTGCTGTTACAATGAAAACTATTAACAAATCTGACTTTCTTACTGGTTAGAGCACTTTTCTTCTAATACTTCCATTGCCTGGGAAAGCACTCTCAATGGATGGGTTGCCTTTAGACCATCTTATTCTTGAACCACATAGTCCCACTTTGATCCTACTCCCTTCCCACCCTGTCACTGATGTAAAAGAAGAAAATGAGTCATTGTAATTACATTGGTGTTAAAACTGAAAAGCTGTGCTCTCAAATATGTAGTAGAACTTGATCTAGATCCCCTAAGCTTGAAAATCTAGGGCAAGAGATATATACTGCAGAATAATTAGTCACAGAAAGACTCTCATTGAAAGTAATTTAGCAGGACAGAAAATGCTGTTTAAAATTGTACCATTTCTCTGTGCTTTTCAGTATTGTGATCAATAATTTGTTCCCTGATAGTCTGTTTTTCAGTGAACTGAGTATTACTGATTGTCTAAATAATTTTAAATATCTTCATAAAGGCAACTAATGTTTTCTTCCTTTGGTTACAAGTATAGGAATTTCTTTTATTCCATTCCTTCTACACTGAGAAAGCAATTAAGATCAGAGGTAAGGGTCTTTCCGTTCAATGCACAGACCACAAATACATTCAAACTTATTTTTCCAGGTAGGATAAACTTATCTCTTTTCAGATGTATTCCTTATTTCTTGTTTTGCTTCTGGTTTTGGTAATATGTCATTCTGTGACTATCATGTGTGGACACTTCTTTGTCTGCGGACAGTGCCTATATTTGGAAGTCTCTTTTCACATTCACTAGCCTTGAAAGTTGGCAGAACACTTAGATTTAGAGAGGAGGAAAAAGGTAATTTATATGTTGGCACATATTTACTTTTTTTTTTTTTTTTTTTTTTAAGAATTAACATTTTCCTCTAGTATCTTGTAAAATAAAGGAAAATATTAAAATTTAATTTTTGAGTCATGTAATGCCTTCCAGTAGCTGTTTGAGTTATTGAAAACACTCTTCAGTGGACATTTAAAACCAAATATGTGGTTGGCTTACTCCTCCCAAAATGAAGAATCAAAGACTTTTGGCTGAAAAGATGTAAGGACCTTGGGTAGTTGTCAAAATTTATTGCATGGCAACAATAAACTGTGGCAGATGCTCTCTGTTAACCCCCCCACCCTTCCTGCTTAAGAAAAGGTTAGGAGGAAGGAAGAGAGTCTTTGCAAATTGGAAAAGTTTTAAATGCTTTACTAATGCTACCAATAAATAGAGAAAATATACAAAATATACAAAACCAATCTTGAATATTCTGGGGTAGCAACATTCCCCCGACCCGTGTGGAGTTGGTGTCACTCCAGCGGCTTCAGGGCAAGCACCTGGAAGTCCTTGGTGGGACTCCGCAGCAAACTGGAACTGGATTCAAGGATGCATGGTCTGGAACTAGGCCTTGGATCGCAGGCATGACAGTGAGGGTCCTCTACAGGTACCAATCATGGTTGAAGAGAGCAAGACCCTCGTGATCTCCCTCTTTTATAGAGTGTATGATGTGGATGGGTTGGAATACTTAGTTGGTCAGTTTTAGTCACCTGTTCTGTCTGCCTCTCCTTGCAAATATGTCCCATTATCAGTTAACCTTGGTTGCTATGGTAATAAATCTAAATATGAGCTTCTTCTACATTTCATTGGTCATCTATCAGTCCGGAGCACAGTGTCTCAAAAACATGTAGCTAAATTCAGAAAAGTGCAGTTACTTAGAAGGTACTCAGAAGAACTCAGCTGAAAGGAAAATTCACTAAAAGAGAACTGGTCTTGTTTTTAACAAAACCAGGACAGTAGTGTTGGAAAACATTGGTGGTATTCTGAGGGCATTTTCAAATTTTCCCTTAAAGGAAGGGAGGCACACAAGAGGCTAAGCCAAGGTCTTCATTTTCATCTAGCTATGAGCATCTCTGTTTCAAAGTTGTCTAGCTTCATTCCTTCATCCAGCAAGACCTGGATAGGCTGGAGAGTTGGGCAAGGAAAAATTTAATGAAACATAACAAGGGGAAGTGTAAAGTCTTACACCTGGGCAGGAACAACCCCAGGTTCCAGTATAAGCTGAGGAACGACCTATTAGAGAGCAGTGTAGGGGAAAGGGACCTGGGGGTCCTGGTGGACAGCAGGATGACCATGAGCCAGCACTGTGCCCTTGTGGCCAGGAAGGACAATGGTATCCTGGGGTGTATTAGAAGGGGGGTGGTCAGTAGGTTGAGAGAGGTTCTCCTTCCCCTCTACTCTGCCCTGGTGAGACCACATCTGGAATATTGTGTCCAGTTCTGGGCCCCTCAGTTCAAGAAGGACAGAGAACTGCTGGAGAGAGTCCAGCGTAGGGCAACGAAGATGGTTAAGGGAGTGGAGCATTTCTCTTATAAGGAAAGGCTGAGAGAGCTGAGTCTCTTTAGTTTGGAGGAGACCGAGGGGTGACCTTATTAATGTTTACAAATATATAAAGGGTGAGTGTCACGAGGATGGAGCCAGGCTCTTCTCGGTGACAACCAATGATAAGACAAGGGGTGATGGATTCAAACTGGAACACAAGAGGTTCCACTTAAATTTGAGAATAAACTTCTTCTCTGTGAGGGTAACAGAACACTGGAACAGGCTGCCCAGGGGGGTTGTGGCGTCTCCTTCTCTGGAGACATTCAAAATCCGCCTGGACACATTCCTGTGTAGCCTCATCTAGGTGTTCCTGCTCCAGCAGGGGGATTGGACTAGATGATCTTTTGAGGTCCCTTCCAATCCCTAACATTCTCTTACTTTGTGATTCTGTGATTATGAATTCAAATGACAGGCTGGCTTAAGAACTGAGGTTCCCCAACATCTCAAACACTGTCCCAGCATTACTGCTGTTTATCTCCTTAACTCTTCTTTATGCTGATCCTAATAGAAGCCAGCTCTAAAAGCCAGAGGCAGTTGTAAATCTAAATCTCTTATTAGCTGGCACACGCTTATTTGGAGAGTGGAAGTGGGTGAACATTTTAGTGGTAAAAAAGCTATTATTTTGTTATGGGAGAGGACACTCCAAGAGCTTACTTGAAGTTATTTTAAAGCTAAGAATGGGCAGAATAACCAGGGTGTATAGTGAGTTAAAGGATGTTAAAAAACTTCTAAGGCAGCTTCACATGTAATATTAAACATATTATTAAGCATGCTGCTTGGAGCCTGCTAAGCACCTATGACTGAAGACTAGGAAATTAGAGGTTTGCATGATGTATTTTGAGAGAGATACTCTAGTTAAGGAGGTTGTTGGGCAGGAGGAAGAAGGAAGGTTAAGTGAGGTGCAGTGTTGTTTGCCTCCTCATCTCCTCACCAGAGCAAGTTTAACAGCTTGTGTGCACACCCTGAATTGAAAATTGGAGTTGGAAATGGGGATGGTGGAGGCTGGGTGTTCATGTGGTGGGGTACTAAGAAATCCTGGCATGCCTGCATCGGTGCCTGACTTCTGGCCAAAGTTGACAGTAAAGTAACCAAAGAAAATTTTGAGAGCATCTTGCCAGCAAGATGCTGGCAAGCATCCCTGCCTGTAACTGTGCTCTGCTATGGAGAAATAAAGTACCACTTATTGAAAAAGTCCATGCTGTGGAAACCTTGGGTAAATCCAAAAAAGACCCTTTTGGACTTCTTTTCTTACTTCCTATTTAATACTGTTTGAATTCTGGGGTAGCAGAACCTGTGTTCTCAGTGTCTAAAACTAAAATGATGAAAAATTTGTACAAAAACTTCTTTGTGAGGCCTCTTTATTACTGAACATTAACATGTGGTAGTGGTTTAACCTCAGACAGCAACAAAGCACCACGCAACTGCTCGCTCACTTCCCTGTTTGGATGGGGGAGAGAATCAGAAGAGTAAGAGTGAGGAAACTTGTGGGTTGAGATAAAGGCAGTTTAATAAATAAAGCAAAAGCCAGGCATGCAAGCAAAGAAAAATGAGGGGTTCATTCACTACTTCCCATTGTCAGGCAGGTGTACAGCCATCTCCAGGAAAGCCAGGCTCCATCACACATAACAGTTACTTGTGAAGACAAACACCATCACTCCAAGAGTTCCCTCTTCCTTCTCGCAAAGTATATACTAAGCATGATATCACATGGTATGGAATATCCCTTTGGTCAGTTTTAGTCAGCTGTCCTGGTTGTGCCCCCTCCAAGCTTCTTGTGCACCTGACACCGTGTATGAAGCTGAAAAGTCCTTGGCTGCTTAGCAACAACTAAAACATTGGTGTGCTATCAACATTATTCATATTCTAAATCTAAAACACAGCACAATACTAGCTACTAGGAAGAAAATTAACCATTCCAGACAAAACCAGGACAGAGGCTTTTGAGTATCCTTAGCCATGTGGTCAAAGCAAAGTGAGGCAAGAATTAAGTTTGTTTCTTTGGATTGAGATTAATTTGTCTGAATTTAAAAATTATTGTTCTGTTTTTAAGGCTGGTGGTGATATTGAACTTAAAGCAAGGAGACTGGCTAATGGCAAAAGCTATGGAAGTGAAAGTGACAGCAGCTGAAGTGGAAGGAAAAACCTGAAAATGTAAAGTGCTGAAAATCATGTGGGTGAGACTAGGTAATTTATCTTTCAGAATGCTATGAAAACTGATGCATGCTCAGCTTGATTGTGGAGACTTAGTAATACCTGTAATGTGATACTTTACTCAAGGATAGAAACTGAGTGATAGCTTTGAAAGAATATTGCTTACAAATTGACCAGCCTTCAAAAATGAGCAAAGCTGTAGAACATATATGAAAGTATTGAGCAAATAGAAGATGGACCCTAATACTAAGTAGATTTGATAGAGATAGCTAATATTTTCCTGATATTTATCTTTGGGGGATAAAAGGCATTTGAGACAAACACCAATGTATGAATGGTTTATATGTAAACACTAGCATTTTGGTTGCTGTTAATCACCTGTCCTGATTCTACTGTTGTAATAAATGTAGATTACAGCAACCTGAAACAATATTAGGGGATTTAAACAAGGAGATGATATTTGAGTTGGAAATCAGAAATTTGAGGATCCTTTTAGAGATTAGAGAGCATAATGATGCAAGTGCTTTTTTTGATTCTACTTACTTTCTATTTTTAATTACTTGGTACTAGTATTGCTGAATTCAGTTCTGTATGTACTGGAACTATGTGATCTGAAGGCAGATCACAGTATTGTGCTGCTTTTTCCTCCAAGTACAGAATTCTGTTTCAATAAAACTGGGAGGAAGTGTTGGTCATGATCAAAAAAGTACTTTTTTCTTATTGATTTATTGATGTAACATTCTAATCATCTTTCAGTATACAATACTGGACAAAATGAATGCTATATCAAGAATTTACAGTATTTATTAGAAGCAAAACCAGACTTGTTTTCCTCCAAGGTTCTCCCTGGTTTGCAAATTTTTTTAAGTGAGGATTCTTGACACAATTGCTGAAGGGGAATTTAAAAACAGACCAAATTCATTAGCTGTATAGACAGATATGATTTCTGAGAAAAAAAAAAATTCTCCTCCCTCATGTTTTGGACAAACTTTAGGATTGTTAAAATGACCATGGAAACAAATGAAAGAGAAATGGATCTGACAACTGGCAGCTATTTTTATGATAAGCCGGTGTGTAAGACACTGCATCTGCTAGTCTGAAATTTGCTGAAGAAGGTTTTAAAAAATATCAACAAATAAAACCACCTAGCTCTTAGTATTTAGTTAAGTAGGGCTGTTAAGAGGAACTCTTCACCTTTCCACCAAGTTAGCTGAATCCCCTGACCACATTTGCCCTTCTCTGGACTCTTTCCACTTAGTCAAGACTTCCTTTGCAGTTTGGACACAGAACTGAACACTTTTTTAGACATAGATTCATAAGCACTGAACGGAGGAGATTGACATACGTGCTCTTGCTACCCTTTACGTGGTTATTGTTGACTGCTGGTAGCATGAGTTGGAGTTGCATTTGTCTGTAAACCAGAGTTGCTGGTTAGTTGGTTTATGCTGATGCATAGGGATAGACTTTTCCTGGGCAGAAGACTTTACCTTTGTTCATGAAGTTCTTGTTCACCTATTTTTCCAGTGTGCATTTCCTGTGAAATACAACTTTGTCCTCCAGCATAGCAGTTGCTCTCCCCATTTTGGTGTCACCTGCAAACTTGATGAGGGTGTAACGAGGTAATTCATCCTGTTGTGTGGGTTGTACATGTTGATGAAGAGCACCGGTCCCTTGTTGCAGCAAGCGTTGAAGTTTGTGTAACATTGCTCATAGCTGACTGCTAGACAGACATTGAAGTGTTTACTACTCTCTGAATGTGACGATCTCAGTTTTCTCCCCACCTTGTAGTCTGCCTCTCCAATCCGTATTACCTCAGTGTGGCTACAAGGAACACTTTAAGAGATAATTTAAAAAAAAAAACTTTTCAAAATCAAAGTAAGCAATACAAAGTATCTAACTGCTTTCCTCTTATCCATAGTTAGTCATAACAGAAAATTATAAGGTTAGTCAGATACAGGATTTATGCTTGGTAAATATGTGCCAACTGCTTCCATGTACTTCATCTGCCTAGAAATGGCTTTTGCTGAGGCCTTCTGTGATCTTTTTAGGGATGGAGGTGTGGCTGACTGTATTTTCCCACATTCTTCTCCATGCACTTTTTTTGGAAATAAGATTAGTCTTTTTCTAGTTGCTTTTTCTAGTTCTGAGATCTTATCCTGATCATCACAGTCTTTCCAAGCTAGTGGAACAGCCTCGTGATGACTTTCGCCAAACTATTCTGTACCACTGGATGTTTGGTTCATTTCTTTCGGACCTGTACATGTTTACCTTATTCAAGTAGTGCCTCACCCATTTTTCTTTTGATCACACCTTTCCTCCCCTAACTCTGCTACCAAGCACACAGACTTAGGATATCTGGTATCAGAGCTTGCCTCTGAAGACCTCCAGGAAAAGGAAGGGACCAAGTACATCAGTCTTTCCTTCATTACTAAGTTACTCCCTACCACCCCACTGAGTACTAAGCCAAAGTTTTTCTTGGCTTTCTTTTTGCTGCTATGTACACTGATACCTTCCCATTGCCCCTCACTTAACCTTCCAGTTTTAACTCCAGTAAAGTGTTTGCTTTTCAAATGTTCCTAGAGCTCTTCTTTGTAATAAGTATATCCCTGTCTCCACTTCTTGTAGCCTTTCTTCTTGCATTTCAGCTTAGTTAGCATTCTTTATCCAGCCTGGACAGTTTTTGCTATGTCTGCTCATTTTCTTGCACTTAGATCACTTGATTCAAAACTTGACTCTCTTTCTTTGATCATCTTTGTGCTTCAGGGAACATTTACCATTGAAGATAAATTAAACTTCTCTGTCCTCTGGGTAATATTCTATTAAATCCTTCCAGCAGTTCTCTGAATAGAAGGAAATCTGGAGTCTTTCTCCTGCTGCTTGCTTCCCTGTCTTTCCTCAAGATTTTAAAGTCTTCCACCTCCAAGTTACCACAGCATACATTGTCTGTGATTACCACATGTCTAACCAGTTATTTGTATGGAGAAGAGCCTGTCTCCTACTTCCTTGAAAAGAAAAAATAAAGATCCCTAATGCACTTTTAAAACCTTCTGGATTGTGTGTGCTGTGCAGTATTGGTTTCTCAGTAGCTATCAGAGTCTTCTATGAGAACAAAGACATGTGACCAGGACATCTTTCCAGCTGTCTGAATAATGCTTTTTCCATCTACTTTTTGTATAGGTACTAGAGCTGTTCATTGACATCTCCCTCTTTGACTTCTCACTGATCCATTCCACAGATGAGCTTCATGTATTCATGCAATCATTTTACTTCCCTTTTTCCTAAAAAATCATTTATCTATCTGTTTCACAACTCCATTCATGAAAACTATCCCACCTTGCCAATTGTCCCATTTTTGTCAGGTATCACAGCTGCTCCTTGTCAGCAGTGTGCTCTTTGAAGAATGTTGTGTGTCTGTAGAAGACAAAGCCATTTGTCAGCTGCAAATCCATGCGTTGACTGGCAGAATATTCACGTCATAGCTTTTCTCCCTGATTTGGCTGAGACTATCCCACAGGCCTCTGCCCACTTCACCTGGGTCCTCAGAGCCATAAAATCACCCTTGATCTCAGCCTCCCTAAGCATACCTATGTGGTTGTGACAATGAACAAAAAGGAGCAGCAATTTGAGAGCTAGATGTCTTCCAGCAGTCTCTGCAGGACTGAGGATCCAGGGCCTGAACAAGCACTAAACTTCCCTGAAACAGCAAGTTTGATTGGAAGATGGGTTTATGTGCAAGGCTGCACCTTTTCCTGTATACTGACAAATTCTCACAGCCATTTTAAAAGAATATGTATACATTCTAATCAAGCTAAAACAATTGTTTCACTGATCTTTGTGAAAATAAACTCATTTACAAAATATAATTTCTTCTCACCATCCCTCCCTCAAATAGAAGCTTTATTTTCTCCCACCATTCTCCTCAAAGAACTGAATGGCTTCTTTCACATAACTGGTTACTTCTCTATGAAAGTTACTTTTGAGGAATGATGACTTGCCTCTTAATGTACACTGTTTATATGCCAGTCTTGCAGGCGAAATGACATCTTTGATATTTCAGAGATTCTGTATTCAATTCAAGGCTCCTAAAATGTAACAACTGTTATTCCTTGAAATCTTTTACCTTATTACAGCTTGTGTAACAGTATAAAATGCATAGCTTATTTCCTGACACTTCAGTAAATGTGCAGCTTGGCCTAGAAGTTTGGATTAAAAGGTAACTGAGTTTCAGGCCTAAAGAATGTGAAGGGCCAGTTTTTGTGATTGATATTGGCACAGAATTCTATTTGATGTTGGTGGAAGCTTAGGGAGATAAAGGACTGAAATTTTAGACCTGGTGCTGCTTAGCCATCTGCATTTGAATATTTTCTTTTAAATAAGAGGCCTTTCAATCTGTTTGGGTAGCAGAATAACTGGACTGAACTTCTCTGCCTATGAAGCTTTGAATTCTCTGCATTTAGGAAAAATGTCTAGTTCTTTAGCAGCTGAAATAGAGACTTGGTTTCCTATAATTAGAAATCAGCTCCAGAGTTTTAGCTCTCGATCGTAAGTGGATGGCTTAAATAGGAATAAATGGAAAGAAAGAGGGAAGTCTTCAAAACTGAATTTTTAATGAGAAAGATAAGAATATTCAAGCACTCTGTCCTCCTTCTACAGTCACTGAATTTTGTGAGCTGACTTCGAAAAAAAAAAAACAAGAAACTTCTGGAAATTGATTAAAAATTAGAAAATAAGACATCAATATAATTATTTTAAGAAGTCCATTTATTATTAGTGCTTTTTTTTGCCTCCCCCTCTTTTTTTTGTTTTTGTTTTTGTTTTTTTCTTTTTTTTTCCTATCAGGGAAAAAGAGAAATAACTGTGCTATGCTCTGAAATGGTAATTTTACAACTGAGACTGAGATTTGTCTCACCTTCTTTGAGCAGAAAATGTACCCTTCATTTAACTAGCTGTACAAAACCATTCTGGTGGTCTCTAAACACTGATTTATATTCCAGCCACACAACATTCCCAGTGCAAGCTTTGAAAGAAAACTACTGTTGTAACAACTTCTTTTCCTGTTGTTACACTCAGCTATCTCTGTGAGCTGAACCAGATAACCTGTAGAGAAGCCAGATCATTTCTACCATGATGTTACAAGAACTAGCCAGACTCCTGCATTATTCACTTACAAACACTGTGAGAAAGAATTATCAATAAAATGAAATGTGAAATCCACAGATTTCCAAATGCTAAGTGAGTGCCAGGACTGATATATGTGGAAAATGTAACAGTCATATGAGTCTCATTAGCCGTAGGAGTTGAGGGACAAGCATGATGCTCAGGAAGTTGCCAGGAATTCATTCTGTCTGCCCAAAAAATTGATCATCAGCAATGTTACACTGTGCAATGGCTATGTTTTCTTCTTAATTCTAGATGATTAAAGTCATCAGACTAACAAGTTACTTAATATCTGTAATGTTTTTCCTTTCAGTTGATTTAGTTTTTCACAGACATATGACAAAGTTTATCCTGTTTTTTAGAGCACTGTTATCTGTTAAAAACTCTATCCTAGAAGCCATAAATCATCCTTGCAGTCAGTCACAAAAGTGAAATCTAAAAATCCTAATACCCCTTAGTGTGCAGAGAAAAATTAGTCTTTAGCGAATAGGTATCAAACTAACTAATGGCTAAAAACTGTGTTCATTTTTATGAGCTCATTTGTAAAGCTTATTCTTTTCCCTCAGAAACTACAGATTACTTCATATGTAATTCTAGTGTTTATTTTTTCTATATCATTTGTGTTTTACTTGTTTATGAAGCTTTAGTATTATATATGCATAGTTAAAATTTGGTTAGATATTGGGGCTTTTGGAAGACCTCACTATCAAGAAATCCATTACATACAGTATAGCTAGTGGGGCTATATATTTCACAAGATATTCTTAAGACTTTATATGTCAGTTCTGTGACAGAAAAATATATTTTAAAAAAATTACTATTTTTAAGTAATCATTATGGTGAAAGTTGGAAGGAAGTTGGCTTCTGTGTTCTATATATGGTTGAAAGTAATTTTCAGGATTCAGGAAGTGAGGAAAAAATGTGTCTTTATCAGTAAAAAATGTCTTTATGTGTTGGCTCATTAGACTGGATGTTGACAGAAACTCGTAATGATATCTTGCTTCTCTATAATGAATTATTTCTCTATAATGGTTATTTTGATACAAAGTTATTGTCAACCAATGGAATTTGAATGAAATATGTCTAAGATTAGGTGATCATGATGCTACAAATACAAATTATTTTGATATGAGTGAATTGATTATGCAGTGGTGAAATTCATTTAATATGTTATAAAGTACACGAATATGCAAGCTAGACAATACAGCTTAAAAGAGGTATATTCAATAAACAAATTTTTGGACTTTTTTTCCAAAAAATTATACCCTTACATTGCATCTTTTTCTACTATTCCAAGGAGTTTTGTGCAACATTTGTTACAGAGAATTTATTTTGAATATTTTCATTATAATATCTCTTAACCTACATTTTGACATTCATTGTTAATAATTTGACTGGTTGGTGTCATATTCAAAGTAACAGCAATGAAGTACTTAAATCTTGTCTAATATGGCTTCCCTGTTGCAGGGGAAGAATGACAGTAAAACATAGGTATTCTGAAGACATCACTTCTCTTAAAATATTATACTTTGTGCCCATACACCTCTATACAGGATTTATTTATTGTAGCATCTGCTGATCGGTGTCTTCTGAATGTCAAAATATTCTGGGCAAAGTCCTGGATCCACTGAAGCTATTAACTAATCTAATGCATTTTCCAGTTGGATGTTAAGGCTTTACAATTTGGGTTAAAGATACTACCAGACCCGACTATTCAGTCCTTCTTACAAGATCTGCTCTTTGATCTTAAGATTTGAGTGGTGAGTTTAAGATGGCTTGAGATCCAAACATGACTTTTAGAGTGTTATAAACTTTGTGAAAACCAAAGATTAAAGTGGACAGAATAACTACTTAATTTTTGAAAAAATGGCTTCAGTTTTTGAAATACAGTCTTCAGTTAGCTTATCCTGTTGGGGTTTTTTTGGGGGGTGGAATTACAGGTAGAACTCTAGTCTTAATATAGAGAGTGGAGATCCAGGAACCAAGAACAGCAGCAGGAGAGTGAACCAGGGTGGCGAGAACTGTCTTGTTTTCTAGTAAAAAGCTTGCATGCCATCTGGAAGGCAGGAAAGCATTACAGTCATCATATTACAGAGTAAAAGCTTATATTAAAACTTGTATTTTTCTGTTGAAAACTGTGGTTGTGCCAGGGAGGTAATATGACTTAATGAAGGGCTAAACTGTCTAGACATGTTATAGTGGGAGACAGGAAGGCTGATTTGAACAGCCAGAGGTGAAACACACAAAAAGGACAAAACATTAGTTCCCACTATGCCAATCACAAATGACAGGGCAAAAAGCTCAGTTAGTTCTACTGGGAAGCCTCTACATTTCTTAGGAGTGGAATGAAAACTTCTCAGCTTGAATGCTAGCAACAATTTTTCCTTCAGGAATTATGTTGGGAAGATTAAGATAAATTATCTGATGCAAATGTAGAATTTCTCTTATTGCTGTAAACAGACAAAAAACCCTAGGAATTTTCAGTTTATACTAAATGCAGACATATCTTGTGATACTTTTAATCATGCTGATATCTGAATGATGAATTCTCATGGAACTTCCATACACATCAATATGAGACAATATTGAATTATCAAAGTAAAGTCCCAAAAATGTCTCCAAAGGGCAACTGGTCTTCATCTATATTAAAGCAGATATAATAAATATTCTTTCTTCCTTCTGATGGAGAAACTAAGAATGTTTCCAAAACTTCATCCAGGATTTCATCTTCCTTGACCTGTCCTCTCATTTTTTTCTTTTATTTTTAGCTCAAGGCAGAGGAGGAAAAGGGATTGAATTCTCATGTTAGAGCACTCATGTGTGTGTGTGTGTATGTGTTCAAGATTTTATTTGTTTTTAAATAACAGAAGAACTGAAGAATCACTGAGTAAACCTGTTTGAAATTGAAATTGCTAGTGAGAAATGGCCATCTTATGAACATGAGCAAGAGCAGCTGTGAAACCAAATGAGTATGTGTGGCAGTTGATTTCCGCCCCCTCCTCCCCCGCCCCCCGAGAACTGGTGTCATGGTTACACATCCCCCTCTCCTTCAATGGGGCAGTTAATGGCTCTTTTGTGAGACCCCTGAGTTAGTTGGCCAGGGTCATTAGGAGAGGAGGGGGGGCGCAGAAAAGCCGAGAAGCTTCTGGAGTGCCCACAGCCAGATCTGATCAGACTATAAAACAGGGTTCCTGCCAAAGATTCCCTGTATGTGATCTTATCAGAGCTGTGGGTCTGCCGAGGCAAGAGTCCTCCCCTTAGACTGGGACGCTGTCTAAGGAAACTTCCCAGAATTGGAAGCGCCTCACCTCCTCGTTTGGGTGAGTGATAATTTAAGTCCTTGCTGAGCAGGCAAGTGTAGTCCTTGACAAATCAGGCAAGTGTAGTATCCTGGAGTCAGAGGGCTCTGGCTTTGTTTCTTGTGACTGTGCACATGCACACTATGGATCCTCATTATTCTCATTTGCTGCATCCTAGTAATTTCCTCAACTGATATCGGAACCTTTATCTTATGTTATCGGAGTGCTAACTAATTGTATAAACCCTGTTTTGGTCAGCTTATTGACTGTACTTTCCAGCCAGAATAAAGTCTGTTTTGGAACTTCCTTTGTCACCTAAAAGTGACTTTGGGGTCCCTCTGTGACAGTATGAGACCTTGGATATAGAGACATTAAAATTTTCTGCATTCTTACAACATAATGGAGTGAAATGTTGTGCTGGTTTTGCTGGGAACAAGTTAATTTTCTTCATAGTAGTTAGAATCTTTGTGGTAGCTAGCACAGTCCTTTGTTTCGGATTTAGTATGAGAACAATGCAATAACACACTGACCTTCCCATGCCTTTTTTCCAGTAGCTAGGCTGTGTTTTAGAGTTGATATGAAAAGAATGTGAGGACTCACTGATGTTTTGGCTGTTGTCAGGTGGACTAAGGACTTTTTCAACTTTCCAACTGCAGGTGCACATAAAAGCTGGGAGTAAGCATAAGAGGACAGCACCTAGATTGACATCTAGTCTGGCCAATGAGATACTCCATACCATTATCACCATGCTTAATATATACCTGGAGCTGGCTTTTCAGCCTCGGCCAATCTTCCTTCAGGATTGGCTGTTCAAGACCAGGGCACTCCCTTTTCCAGTACCAGTTGTTTGGAATGATCATGTTTGAGCATGAACTTCTGTCCAAGTCTTTGCTCTTCTGGGATTGGCTATATGAGACTGGAGTGAATGAGCAATTGTTTTGTACATCACTTATTCTCTAACAAGATTTATTATTATTACTACTATTTTATCTTCTCTTTCTGTCATATTAAACTGTTCTTATCTCAGCCCATTACTTTCTCCCTTCCTTTTTGATTCTCTTTCCCATACTACTTGTTGGGGGAAAGTGGGGTGAGAGAGCAGCTGTGTGGTCCTAGTAACTGACTGGGGTTAAACCATAACAAATATATTTAGTCAAAATGAAGTCCAGTTGTGGTGTAATCTTGGTTTCATATACAAATAATAAAAGGGCTGCCCTTAGTTCAATTTTCAAGCTACTCAAGGCCAGACAAATAATTGAAGTGTGTGCAGAAAAATAGGGAACTGGACAATTAAAAGAAAATATACATACTTCTGCAGTATATGAAATCTCATATGAAAAGTATTATGTGTTTCTAAGGCAGCAGACAGACAAAAACTGGAAGTATTTAAAGGACAGAATCCATATGGGGTAAAATACTGTTATTAAAATAAAATCCCTCTTGAAGCAATGTTTATGATTTGTGTGTGTGTGTGTTAGATCCCCAAAAACAACCTTAGTTACAGCCATCTCTGTAGCAAAAGACAGCATCTTTCTTACAATTACAATTCTTGTTCTTTAAGTCTTCATAAGACCTATTATATCTGAAAGAATGTGCTGCCAATGTGTAGTATCCAAATACCTTTCAAGTTGCAGGATAAACAAACATGCAAAAAGAACCTGTAGATTGCTTTTCATGAGAAAATAGTGTATTTAATTAAATTCTTAAGCTGTGATTCATATATCTGTTTTATACAAGTACTGCAGAATTTATTGATGGTGTTTTCATTGCTAGCAAAGAATGAGCTTGTCTCTTTTAAACTGCAGTTTGGAAAGTCTACTTCTGTTCAGTGTGTTGGTCTTTAAATTTCTCAGAATTCCTATGAAACTAGTTTCATTTTGTAGGTTTCGAAGAACTCAAAATTCAAGGAAGTTTGGCTGCTTTGGGAGTTTATGCTAAGTTTCTCATGACTTGATTGTCAAAATCTAGGGATCAATCCAGCTGGCATTGTGCCTTCAAAGTCTCACTTAGGAGGACCAGGAGGTATACAACCAACCTATAGATTTTGACTTGCAGAATAAAAATCACTTAGCTTTAGAAAGGATTTAATATTGAACAACATTGTCTAATTATAAATCAAATGGGACCACCAGTGTTAAGAATTAATGAGATACGAATGTGGGGAAAAGGGAAAGAGAAGGAAATGTAAAACAATTAATTTGCTGTCAGTAATAGAAAGAAGAACACAGTTTAATCAACTCAATTTCTGGAGCGATAAACACTAATAATTAACAGATAATATGAATAAAGGATAATCACCAAAAATGCAAATAAACAATAAGTGAAGGAATGCCATATCTTAATGAGTGCAGGCAGAGCACCCTCACTCTGCTTCTTGTAGGGCTCTCAGAGGAGAGCTGGCGTGTTGTTCTGGGTGTGAAACCCACTAAGATGGGTCATAGAGGGAGAGCTGGAAGTTGTTCTCAGAATGTCTTGAAGACTGAAGGCTGTTTAATTACCTAAAGGAATATGGGACTCACGGTAAGATGGAGAAGGAAGGTCATTTTGGGTTTGTGTAATAAATACTGCAGAATGTTTCAAGGGGATTGTGTGACTATGAAAGACTTAAACTGAGATGTTTAGAGGAGGACAAAAGGTGGAGAAAGGGAAGAATTGGGTTGTATTGGGGGAACAAGCATGGGAAAATGGCAAGAAAAGAGGAGGCAGGGCAGGGAGGAAAAATGAGCTTAGCGTGAATAGACTTCCTGTTAATAAGTTTGGCTGAGCACTGCATCTGATCTCCAGACTCTGTCATATCTACATTTTCAGTGCTATTCCTGTTTTCCTCAGTGAGAGTCTTGTCTGTTGTTTGTGTTTGCGTGTTGAGGTCCAAGTGCCAATAACTGGAAAGAGTATGCATACATACATGCAACAGTGATGCATGCAACAGTGATGCATGTATGTGTACTTCACCAGTTAATTTCAAGGCAAAGCAGCTACTGAGTAGGATAAGTCTGGCAGCAAGGTATGGGAGAGACGGTAGATTTGTGGGCCAGATAGTGGTGAGATCAGCAGTCTGAGAGTCAGATATTGGTAGGCGAGGTGGTCTTTTCACCTTCTAGGGCAGAGTGACAGTCAGCTTCTGAGAAAACCACAGGTGTGGGCCAACTCTTGTGGGACAAGAGAGGTGTGTACATAACAAGATGAGGTCTTAGTACCAACAAGAGGAATGTGTCTGCAAAACCCAAAGGCTTTTACAGCCAGGTACTAAGAAGTGTGTGAGTGCTGTGTGGTTTTGGTTTGTTTTGATCTGTGGCTGGTTACATGCATGAGCATGCCTACTTTGGTGATATATATTTTCAGCTCCACATATTGATGTTATTGCTACAACCTTTCCACTAATAAAATAAACAGTATCGACAATTATTAGTAGTAAAGTGTAACTGGAAAGCGGGGGGGGGGGAGGGAAGTATGGGTTACCATGGTTATTAAACATAGGTGAATATATGTGTATTGAATGACTGGAGACCTCCTGATATTGGCTTGTATTCAGAGAAAGTGATACAATGCTATCCACTGAAGAATGGCTTCAGTTCAGTTATAATGCTCACAAAAAGACAGGAATCTTGCATTGGTGCTCTTTTTTTTTTTTTTTTTTTTTTTTTTTTTCCTACTCCTGCTTTCTTATTTCTTGTGCTCCGAGAAAATTCTCAGTTATTTCAGGCAATTTAGAAAAGGGAATTTGTCAGTGTAGAACTTTATTCTTCAGATGACTTTGGCCAGGTAGATCATGAAATGATTCTATGTTTCTATGATTCTATGTGAGGTCAGTGATTTTGATTATTTTTATTTCCTTGCTCAATTACCGCTTTTGTTTCAGAAAAGGTTATATGCTCATCCTGACTTATGTGAGAGCAGAATGAGTCTTATGTTCTAGCTCCTTTCGAGTGCTAGAGCACTTCTGGATATTAATTAGTTTAGTGACATGGCAAGGTCCTGAGTGGCAGGGTAAATCTGTTTCCAGAACATTTCTACACCTCGAACTTGTGTTCATGGTTAGTGAAAGAAACAGATGTTGAAATTCTTGGAGCATGAAACTGAGCAAGTAGATATGTGTTGTGTTCAGATGTCTAAAAAACCCAATATAACATTAACCCATTTTCTTGTGTTATTTCTGTTTTATAGTTTTAGTTATGTCTTCACTCAAATCTGTACCAAGTGGACAGCAGTCCAAGGAGGGTCCCCATACCATGAAGTAAAATTTTGGTTTCAGTGAGTGTTCATACTAATAGATGACAGCAGAATTTAATAGCTGAAGAAATTGTTAATGTGGCAAACTGAGGTTAAAGCAATGCCTCACTTAAGCTTAGTATTCTTTCTCTGTGAATGAAGCTCACAGGGAAGAAAATTAGGTTGTATTGACCATGAGCAGATGAAAAAGAGAAAACATGGGTTTATTTCCCTATTCTGTAACCTTTAAAAATTCTGACTTACTGTGAGCTAGCGTACTGTTGAGCAGAAACTCTGAAGAGCAGGGCCTTGAACCCCCTAACTGAATGGACGCTGCTGCTGTTCTTCTCAAACAAATTGCAAATACTTTTTCGAAGTGTTCCAAACTGTATCCGCAGTCCTGCACTGAAAGCAATGCAGAGATGTTTTCTGATTTGCTACAGATAACAGATGGTGTGAAAAAAATCTGTTACACATAATATTCAGCTGCCAAATCTCTTCTTATAAAAGGATTGAAAAAATATCCAGCACAGAAGATAGTTTATAAAACAGATAATCTCTCCCAAATAGAAATTTGTAGAGCTTTCCCTTTCTTATAAGTTTATAAATGTAAACAAAATAAGAAAAAGATTTTGACTGTTTTATGGAGAGTGACAGCATGAGCTCTTTTTTAAAGCATTTTTAATTTTTTCTTTAAATTGAGGGGAAAATATGTCACGGAGATGCGACATTGGAATCTTTGAGTTCCATATAGTTCCTTTCATTACTGACCACTTATTTTTTGGTTGTATCTCAGAGAACATTGGTTTTGGTTTTTTGTATGTTTGTTTGTTTCCTTACTGGTTCTCATTGGGTTCAGTACTTTTTAATACGGGTTAAGAAGCTCATCAGTACAAGCAGGTTTCTCCAACTGCAGAACCATGATGCTGTTACAGTTCATGGTATGTAGTGTTTGTTCAGACTTAAGTTGGTTTGGCTTTGATTTTTGTTTGTTTGTTTTAAGTTGGGGGCGGGGGGGATATTTTATAATTTTGACACAGATTGTTAATAGTAATTAGTCACTTAATTTTCTTTTGTTTTGTTGGTTCAGAATTGTCATTCTGATGGTTGTGATCAAGTTCTATACTGTGGTGAGAATGATAGATTTATACACTGCCAGCAAAATTCTTTCTTTAGAAGAGAGTCTGGACTTTCAGCAGTTATCTAGTGTGTCATCCTCCATTGCTTCCACCATATCTGTCTCTTGAATGACAATTAGGAGTTTTCCTCAAATAGTGTAATCCAAACTCCCAGGTGGTGGTTTTGTGATTTTCTTTTTCTTTTTTTTTTTTTTTCCTTTGGTAAATGGGCTTTGCTCAAGTTACAATTTACTATCAGCATTTATTTTTCTTTCTGAATTTAATGCTGAAACACAGAGACTAAGCAATTCCCAGGCTCTGTACTTTTGGTCTCAGGAAGAAAAACTCGGCTATTAAGATGTTTTCTAACTTAAGTATATGGCCAGAGGGACCGTTGAATGCAGTCATAATATGCTCAACCAACCTTTAATATTTCACAATTAAAATGCCCATTACCAGTTGTGTTTAGCACAGTAACCATCCTTTCCTGCTGAAGTGAAAAGACAAGTGTCAGTGCTATTTAAGCACTCGATCAGCTTCAAGATCAACCAGTCTCTTTTTGTCTTCCCGCTCCCCCCCATCCCCCCACAAAGGACACATGGACACAAAGATTTCTGGTATGCAACTATCTGAAGCCAAAGGATGGTTCTTTCTGTGTACTGTCTTAGTACTTCTACTCTTCTCTGAGGTGAAGACTGCAAGTTTTTGAGCTTGAATTTAATACTTACTGCTATTACCAGTTTGCAGTGATTTGTCTGAATTGCTTCTTATTCCAAACTATATCACCAGGCTTATTCCAATATAATATAGAACGGTGGACTTCTATGCTTGTTTCTTGGCTAACTTCAACTTCAGGTCCACCTGTCTATATGGCCGAGCTTTTTGAAGGCAAAACTCCTAGTGTTGCAGATAGTGCTTTACTCTTACAGATACAAAATGAAAAAGTATTTTTTTGTTTGGTTCTGAGCCAGTAAGCTGAAAGACTTAATCTCATGGGACAAGAAGCAGGAATACTCCTTTGATTTTAATTGAGGAATTTTTCAGTGAGATTTGAGGACTGCTCTTTAACAATTATTCCACATCCATAGCTAATCTGAAAGTCTGTTGGAGGCTCAAGCGTCTGAAAGTTAAGATTCCTCTGTTCCAGAAGTTAACTGTAACATTTTGAAAAACAAAGCAATCTTTAATCCAGTGCTTTCTCACAACTTGATGAAATATTTGACACTGATAGAAGCTTATTTTTTAAATCTACCTCGTGAATCACTGTGTGTCATTGGCAGTCCCAACAGGGTATAATTGGCACTAAGGAAATAAACAAACACTTACAGCTAATAATAGCACTGCCAAAATCTGATCCTGCTTAACTGAGGATATCCAATGTGAGCACAGCTGGTTGCCGTAGATAGTACAGCACACATTCCAAAAAGCTACAGAAGCAAAAGGTGTGAAAAGCTTTTTACAGTTCTGGCTTGCATATTGCACTGAGAATAACTGCAGGATGTGATTAGTGAAAAGGAACTACCTATTCTTAAAAGAGCAATCATTTTCCCACAAGAGTCAGAAAGCTGTATCATGGCATGTGATGCATCCTCAGTTTTTCAAAACTATTGCAGTAAATTATCTTAATGTTCTTATTCTGTGATTTTTTTTTGTATACCTTTTGCTATGGTACGTGCATTCAAATGTACTCCCCTGTAAGCTGAATGACAAAGCACAGATTTTTAATTCTGAACTAAATGATCATGCTCTTGAAGGATAAAATCACATCTTTGTGCCAAGAGAAGCCACATCCTTTGACTTTCCTTTAACTGAAACCTCCTATAATTTTTCACTGGAAATTTCTGGCTTAGGTAGATACAGGTAGTGGACAGGTAGACTGTATTGCTCCATGTTTGTCCCTAGAGTGTCCTCCATCACAGTTTGAGTTCTGTACATTTTATTTTCCTTTTCCAGATTGAAGAGTCAGGTTTTGTTTTTTTTCAATGAGCTCCATTATTGCTTCCACTGAAGCCAGTGGAGCTTCTCATTAAGTAAAATAGCTCTTTTCTGATGAAGATTATATTGACTCTTTGGGAGCAAAACCAAACAGTAGTACCCTCAAATGTGATAGTTTTTTTTTTTTTTCTGAGGATTTTTAAAAAATGACAATGAAGCTTGTGTTTATGTAAAAGGGAATACAGACTCTTAAAACCACTGATTTTTTAACTTTTTTTTTTTTTTTAAGTCTGAGACACTTTTTAATATTTTATTGACTAAAACTACTTAGAGTGAGGGAGGGCTGAGAAGTAGGTATTTGCTAACTTCTTTTGAAGGATGGAGTAGGTAAGATGTACAGAGTTATTTAAATTATTCAAACTTCTAAATAAGATGCCAGAAGTAATTCAGTCATGAGTTCTTGATCAAGAACTGGAAAGGAAGGAGGAAGCCTCTGTCTTTCATTTAATATTTTACATTTCATCTGTATAGATATTGGTAAAATAAAGTGGAAATAATAAAGGCATAGAAACCTTCATCTAATCAAAGAATGCTATGTTATTTTTTATTACGATTTCAACTTCCAAAGTGCTAGTGAAATCTGTAAAACCAGCAGAACAACTCTTAAGCCTTAATCATTTAGTGATTTGGTTGGGGTTTTTTAGCATTACCAAAAAAAAAAAAAGTTTATATATGGATTATTTATGTGGACACATGAGAGCAAGGAAATGTTCAGTGTCCTCTTACTTAATTAAAGCACATCCATTCTTCAGTCAATATACAGAGGAGAAATAACTTTTAGAGCCTTTACTCACAATTGTGGTAAAGCCATGCCTTTTTAAAGGCTTTGGTATGGCCAGTTTGCATGATGCAAAAACCTGTGAGATGTTGACTAGTCAGAACAACGCAAACCTCATTTGCACTCCTCAAGGCCTGATCTGGAACTTTTCTTTTAGCCTTCCATCATTTACTCTATGTCTTTGCTTTTCTATTTTCTAGAGAAATAAAAATTTGCCTGTGTTGTAGCTCTCCAGAAATACAATGTTGTGTGGTTTTTGTTTGTTTGTTTGTTTTGTTTTGTTTTTTTTAAGCTCAGCAAGACTGCCATAGATTTGAATGAGTGTAGTACTTTTTGTGACAGCCTAGAAGAGCCCCCCCCCCCCCCACACACACACTTTGCAAAACAGAGGACTCATTAGCCATATGCCTTAAAAAGCTGTTTTTTACATCTTTGGACAGGAAAAGATAGGTGGATGCGAAGGCAGACACTCCGTAATTTTTTTGACCACTGACTCATTTCTGGAACAATCTTCTTAATTAGCGTGAAGAGCAAGCAGTTGGAGGAGACAAACCACCCCTCTCCTATCTCATGTGCACATGGACTGGGTTATAAAACTTCCCCACCTGGAACAATTTTTAGAGTTTGTCTGTTTGTGTTTTGTGAGTATGTCCTGTGTGTCTGTTCGTGTGTGTGCTGCGCAACATTAATGGAATTTTGCATCCACCACCAAGACAACTACAGAGAACAAAGATTAGTGAGATCTTACCTTTTCTTCTGTTATTTTTACCTATCTCCTTTTTCACTCTGTCTCTCTCTCTAACTTTATTCTGGGCACATAAGAGTAACATCTTGCCAGTTTTGTTGTTAAAGTCTTGCTAAGTTTTTATGATACAGTTACAAGCTTTTGTCAAGCCACTATTTGCTATAATTCTACAGAGTGATTTCAGTAAATTCCTGATTCAATCAAACCTCTCAGGTGATTGTCATCACTCTGTGTTACTGCACAGAATATTCAGAGTTAACTTATCCCTAATCTCACCTTATGGGATGGGACACTCACAAAAAGAGAAAATAGATGACTCTAATTTGGAATCTTGGGTCTTGCCACCTTTTCATACATGTGATGCTTTGAGATTTGTCCCACTGAGCTCCTAAATTAGATGCCTCAGTAGAAAGTACCCTCCAGAGAATGGTTTGCCTGGCTGTGGTGGATTGACCCTGGCCAGCAGCTAAGGCCCCATCCAGTTACTCGCTCCCTCCCTGTCAGTGGGATGGGGGAGAGAATTAGAAAGACAAAAGCAAGAAAATTCAGGGGGGTCGAGATAACAACTGTTTAATAGGAGAAGTAAAGCTGTGCATACAAGCAAAGTAAAATAAGGAGTTTATTCAGTACTTTCCATCAGCAGGCATATGTCCAGTCACTTCTTGACAGGGCCTCAGGGTGTGTAACATTTACTTGGGAAGACAAATGCCATAACCATAAATGTTCCTGCATCTTCCTCCTTTCCCTGAGCTTTTATTGGTGAGCCTAATGTGTGGTATGGAAGTCACGTGGTATTAGTGAGTTTGAGTCAGCTGTCCTGGTTGTGTTTCCTTCCAACATCTCCAACACTTTCAGCCTACCGGCTGGAGAGGTATAGTGGACAGGGGGAAGGGGAAATAACCCTTGATACTGTGCATACACTGCTCAGCAGTTGCCAAAACACTGATGTGTTATCAATGCTGTTTTTGTCACAAATCTAAAACACACCACCACACAGGCTGCTATGAAGAAAACTAACTCCATCTTAGCCAGACTCAGTACACTGGCCTGAGATCAGAATGTTCTGCCACGGCCAATTTATTTCTTATTTCTTGATCAGCTAACACAGAGGAAGACTGAGATAGACACTTCCTAACAGTGATTTCTGAAACCTGAATTGCTGTCTGAAGTTGAGTGGTTCCCACCTTCAAAATCTGAGAGCCAAGGATTCCTCAGTTAAGCATGCTGGACCATGCTGTTAGTTAGATAGGGATAGGCCTAGGCTGTTGTGCTTTTGTAATATAAATAGTGGTTAAAACACCATCAGTATAATGACTAGTATCTGTGGACTAAGTTAATGAGGTTGTCATGCCAAATTGACTTGAGGTATAAAAAAGCAAACAGAAAAAAAAACATACCTCAAAAGCATTGTCTGGTTTCCCAGTACTTTTAGAAGAACATTGTGGAGTTACATATTTTGCTTGTAGAGAGGAAGATGAGTCTCAGAACAAACTATACATATAACTACTTAGCTAACACCTCATTACAGTGGAGAAGCTGATGTCTCAGCACAATGTCAGAGTGAAACACCAAAAAGTCTACTGGTACTGTAACTGAAGGTGACATATTTTTTTTAACTCATTTTTTTGTCCACTTGTTTTAATTATGCTATTAACTGCTTGTTTTTATAAATAGAATGCTCTTACAACATTTATGTAGAAGATTATATAAAAGCATATTTTTGAGTTCCACTCAGGGATTTTGAGTCTGCCTTCTGAGTAATTTGATCTCTTAATGCTGAAGAAGGAAATATTTGCTTTCCATTTTTAAATTCGTTCTTTTCTCCTTTATCATCTAAGTTTCATCTTAGCTGAACCAATGAGTCAGCTGTGCTAATGGCAGACTTCTTCCAAATATGAAACAAATTACTCATGCAGTTCCTATTTTTCCTTTTTGGTTTGAAGGATGAGAATGCTGTGGGCCAAAATCGTTTGGAAAAAATAACCCCAAAAACCTGCAAGCACAAGCTCCTATATGAATTTTCTGTTGCATGCTGACACTACTTCGTGACTCACTTGAACAAAATACACAACTGAAGCCTGATTCAATCCTGTTTCTAAATAATATGCTACACAGTAAAGCAATTCTAGTTGTTACAACAAATATTTTAATTAGCATCTCATTTGTTGTTTTGATTTTATGACATGTTGTCTGCAAAAAGCTAGTTCAAATTTGGCATAAGTCAAAAAATTTCAGAGAGATTTCTGTATCTTTTTAAGTGAGCTTTATATAGGGTTTTCAGGAAAACTTTTTCATTGCCAGCTGTGTCATTTGCCATTTTCAAGTTAAGCCAAGCTATGACCTTGTTAACTCCCTCTTTGTGAGTTGGAGCAGTGGTTCTGTGTTTCCTTCTTGGAGATCACCTGCAGGGCTTCTGCTTTGTGCTTGAGCACTGTTGCTAATTTGTCTGCAGCCCATGAATTCATGCCGTGGTTTCCTGTTTTCTCGCACCCCGGGGCAGGCCGGTTGGTGTACTTTGAAGAGGTTGTTCTTGAAGGTTGACCAGCTCCCCAGGGCTTTTTCGTCCTTTCGGACAACCCTGCACAGAATACAACCTTCCAGTCCCTAAACAGGCTGAAACAGGCTTTCTCAAAGTCCAGTATCTGTCTTCTGCTGCTGCCCTTTCTTGCTCCTCTCTGGATCTTGACCTATACCACCTCCTGGTCCCTGCATCCAGTAGCTCCTGACTCTGGGGCACTTCCTACCTGCCAAAATGGTGCAGAACAGAGCACGTGAGTAGCACAGAAAGTAGCAGTGGCTAACTGGACTCATGTTTGTATTGACTTCAATCAATGAGTTAAATCACTGTAAATACCAGTTATCAGTGTTTTTGATTTATTTCACAGTTCTTTGGAAATGGCCCAAACTGTCATTGACTGTGAAAAGATACATCAACAAAAACTCTGTGTTATGTGTATGCATAGAAGTTATAACACTTGGGTATTTCAGACAAAGAAATAACATGAATTATTTTTGTTATGCAAGTATCAGAACAATGATGTGACCTTTTTTTTCCTCCCTCTTCAGTTGTGGATGCTATCATTCCCAACATCTTCTGTGCAAGGTGATCGTGGCACTACAGTATAAATAAACACAGGTAGTGGGGAGAAATCTTGTTGCTTCCAGATCTCTCAACTGTTTCATCTGCACCTGAGCATCGAACTTCCAGAAAATTTGATTTCTGCAGGTCTGGATTCTATTTTTTAAGTTCATATTTGGCAGTCTTACTCATTTTTTAATAAAATCAGTTTTCCTAAAATTGTTTTTTATATGAGGAGTTAGAGTAGTTGAGGGACTGAGGTGGTGGTGTTGTTGTTGTTTTGTGGTGGTTGTTGTTGTTTTCTTTTGTTGTTAAACTTAAATGGAAGAGAATGACTTTGCTTGAGGGAAAATAAAAATCATAAAACCAGGCATGGCTAGAAAATTCAGTTATCTGGGTAAGGGAAGAACAGATCTTAACAATGTCAGATAAGTACAGCCCATGTAGTTTGTGTAGAGGAATTATGTGTGCCATCCCTCCAGGTGTCTTGCCTAATATTTGATAGTGTTCTGAAATGAAAATTGCTAGTGCCTTTAGAAAGAGAGAAAACATGAGCTAGAGAAAGCTAAAGCCTTGTTTAATAATAACTGTACTGTTCATTATGAGAGACACCCTGGAGCTAAAAAAGGAACAGTTGAACATATTTAGCAAAATAAAAGCTCAGAATAAAAATAACATGAAACTGGCTTACACTGTGTCCTAGTGATACAGTTAAGGCATATTTTGATGATACAAACTTTAACATGATGTGTTTAAGAAATTATAATCTTTCAGTTTTTTAGTACTTTCTACTAGAATTCTGTCAAATAAGACTCAAAGTGCTTCCTGGTACTCCTCGAACTACTCCTTGTGTGTTAAACACTGAAACATGGCAATTTCTTGGCAATTTCTGCATTATTGATTATTTATTTTTAAGGCAGCTTTTGGTTTGTGAGAGCTCAACAAGGTCTTCACATTTGCTGAAAAGGGAATATAAAATGTGTGGTTTCTTTGTGAGAAGGAAATTTTGTGGCACATGAGAGAGGTCAAGTTGATGATGACAAACATGCTCTGATAGCACTGTTGTAGCTTGCTCACCCTTGGCTCTGTACAGAGTTGTGAACCAGACCACATTTCTAACTAGTGTTACCCTCAAACCTTGCTTTTTCTCTTTCCTATATTGCAAACTGTGGGTTGTCAAGTACAAACGAGAATATTTGGCCTGCATAATGAGTAACTGTTATGGTTCTGTATGGTATCGCCCTTGCAACAACATTGTTGCTGTGAAGAGTTAGTGTTGCCTCAGCTTCCTTTCATTGCCCTTTTTTGTGGTGTCTTGTAACTCTATCCTGTCTCTGAGGAAGATGAAGATACTCTTCTCTTCCTGCAGTTAAGGACTCAACACACAAGTGAGTTACCTTAAGACCAGGCAGAGCATCAGGAACTTAATTTTGTGTAGAATTTGAGCCCAGCATTTTATCTGGCAGCTCTAAAGAGCAGTCCTACTGGATAACACTTGTTATCCATCTAACAAGGCTTTCCCTCCCCCTGCCCAGTGGCTGCAGCAAGACCCCGATTTAAGCAACGTTTTGAAGTAGATTTACCTAGTTCTGCAGTGGGGTCCCAAAACAGACTGAAAAATCCTTTAAGCTCAGCCAGTTTTTCTTCAAATTGAAACTGGAATATTTCTTTTTCCTTATTTATTTACTGAAGAAAACTCAAACTAGGGAAGGCAAACTAAAAAAAACAAGTCTTTTAAAATGCAAGCCTGACCCATCCACCATGCAGACAGGTACTTTGTTTAGTTACCCTTTTATTCTGTGAAGTTATCTTCTTCATCTGAATCTTTGCACTCTGTGCTGTGCACCTTACTGTGGTCCCACAGTCTGAGTGGACTTAGTCTCTCGTTCCTTGATGTCAGTCTTTACCAGAGGTTATATCAGCATTAAGCCATAGGAAGCAGTGCATCTTGCACTTAGCAGCTAATACATTTGGAAGGTCATGATTTTGACGGAAAGTATAAATTAATTGCTGAATGTTCATAAACAGTCATTTTGTAAGATTTTGACTAGAACTTTCGGTCAAAATTCAAATGTGTTTAGGCTTATAAAACAGCAAGTGAGGAAAAAAATCCAGGAAGTTCCACGTTCTATTTGGACAAAGTAGCCATGTTTGAGGCTTTATACAGTTTAGGTTGGCCGCAGGAAAGATGCGTGTTATAGAATAGAGTAGAAGATAACTCATCTCTTTGGCTTCCTGTATTTAGTTGCCCTTTAGGAAATGAATATAGTACAGCACTATGCAGGATTAATCTGCTTTTGCTTACAAAAGAGAATATTTTATAAGGGAAATTTTTTACATCCATTCTGAACGAGTAGCCTTCTTTTCCCTTTCTGTTGATGGTACCAGCAAACCTGGAGGAGTTGAGACTAGTTACTGAGAATTCAGGCAGCTGAACTGTAGCTAAAAGGAAGTATGGATGTGTCTTCTAAATCTCATTCTATGTCATTAATTTCATATCCTGACAAACCAAAATTTACAGCACTGAACTGTTGTCATAATCCTCTCAGTGGGGTGATGGAAGAGTGAACTTTTAAATACTTTGTGCAGTAACCAGTAGTAATGACAATTACTCAAGAGATTCAATTAAATCACAAATTTACTAAAAACTCAATAGAATTACAGTGAATAGTGAGTTGGCAAAAGTTTGTGACTATATCATAAAACTCAACGAGATTTCAACAACAAAACTCACAATGATATTACCTTTATGTGCCCAGAATGAAGTTAGAGAGAAAGAGAAAGATAGACAAGTTATTGAAAGAGGTAAGATTTCACCACTCCAAAAGTTGGTTGATCCAGTGACAGTATCTGTAGTTCTCAGGGTGGTGTGTGTGATCCTACTTACAGGCCATGCCACACAGTTCATGTCCTGAGTGGCAAGTTTTTTATACTTCAGTTCATTCGCATGTGAGATAGGAGAGGGTGGCTCATTTCCCTCCTCTGCTTGCTCCTCATGTTAATTAAGAAGACTGTTCCAGAAAAGAGTTGATGGTCCATCACAACTGTAGGAAACAATATTATTAATATCTCAAAAAAGTAAGAAACAATCATAAACCTTGCAGATAAGTATAAGAATTCTTGAGAAGAAAAATGTCCTCTGTAAATTGACATTTCCTCTGGTTTTAGGTGCAGATATGGAGAGCACCATTACACAAACTTCTTGCATATGCAAAAAAATCAAGAGGGTTGATCCAAACCCCATGAAACATCTGTTTCAGTAACAGCAAGACTGAAGCACAGAGCTGGTTTTAAAAACTATTTGATCTAAATTGAAAGTTAAATCAAAATTATTATTTCCTGTTGTGGTGTGAAAACCTCTAAGTAGGTACAAAGAAGGAGAACAGTGTAAGAGAGGTAGACTTTTTTATGGCTGAATAAATATTTTGTGAACTACTGCATTAGCAGTAAATCATTCCGTATGATGTGGGGTTCCAGACCATCAGGAGGTGTATTCCAAATGTGAGGAATGGTCACATGCAATCTGAGTGATTCTGGTGAAAACTGATCAAGAGTTTGGCAGGGCACCACTCTGCAGGAATTTACAGTCTCAGTGTTTTTGTTACAGTGATAGCAAGATAAACAATAAGGATATGCTTTCAAAACAAAACTACTTTTCAAATCATGTTTACTACTGTGATTTAGTTATTGATGCTAATAGTGGCTATCCTTCACTGTTTTAATTCTAGAAAAACAGAGTTCAATTCACCAACTGATTTGTATTCTCAGTGTATGAAAGTGCAGTCATCCTCCCTTTCGTGACCTCAAGAAATTTAACTGGCTTTAAGAAGAGGTAACATCTGCTTAAAAAATATAAAAAGCTTCATTGGGAAAGCAAAAACCTTTTCAGTCCATAAAAGGGCAGTTAGAGTGAAAAAGGGTTAAAGTGATAAGATTCTATTTCATGGGTTAATTTTTTAATCTATCTGGTTATGTTGTATCTAGTAACTACGTTTTAAGTGGTCAGAGTAAAATGTCATTAAGTAAAAGAAATTAGACTAATTTCTGAATTATAAGGAAAATTAGATACAGCAATGTTTGCTGCGATAGTACAGGTTGCTTGGCATTTTCATTATAACTTTTGGCTCCTGTGGTTTATAACTTCAGTTATATTAAAACATCTTTCAGTTTGACATTGATATACAAGGTCAGATTCAAAGTCCCAAAATAATTTTGTGATGAGCTATTTTTTTGTCCTTATTCATGTTCCAAATGTGTGTATCAGCATCATGTGTATCCATATCTCATCCCTATTTCACACTTAATGGCTTTTTGAATGGCTTTTACAAGAGAAGCTCTGTAACAACATCTAGTTGGAGACTTCTGTGTATATTTTTTTGCTTTCCTTGCAAGAAATCTCTGTATCTGTAAATTCATAACTGAGTCATGGGAAGCTATTTCTCCTGATGAGAATCTCCACAATATTTTTGATACTCTGAAAGTCTTCTGGGCTGCTAGTAGTTTCGTTTTAATAAAGCCTTATGAGGAGTCCATTGGTCCTGTCTGCCCTTCAGTTTTATTGGACTAATTCATAGACCTCTATCCAAGTGGGAATGGATTGACAATTATGAACATTCTCAGTAAATATTTGGATAATGGGTCTATCTGCAACCAGGCATGATCTACTCCAACTTATGCTGCTCGCTGGCAGTTGCTCAAGAGTCTGTGGTTTAAGTCAATTAGTTATGATTTCATTTGGATGGATTGTAATTGAGTCCCACTTGGGCATTTCAGGCTCATGCAAAGATTCTAGGGGCATAGTCAATAGATATTCAGTCATTTGTCTGTCCCGTGCTTTATGTAGCTGAACTCCAGCCCAAACTACTAAATTCCATATACTGTACAAGGTGACCTCACTAAGCTTTAATGAAGACAAAGTTTACTAATCTATTAATGGTTATTTACTTTTGGAGAAGACAACAGATGTCATATTTTATAGAACATAATGTAGGCCATGCACAGCAACTGTAGCTCTTTGCAAGCCCTTGTGTTGTAGACATTGCTGTCTTTTTGGGTCTTGAGTTTCATTCTGCCTTTCTAATTAAGCCACTTATAGTTGTGTTTTTTCGTGTCTAATAAACAATATAATTGTAGGAGAAAAATGCACTGATTTCTGTATTTCCGGGCCAGGCCAGAGACTTGTGATTTTGGCAGCAAGATTAATTAAACAGTAATGCAACTTAAAGTATCCATATGCTGGTTTGCAATATAAAAGGATCTTTAAACACATTCATTGTCTCGAGGCTTTAGCCAATGGTTAGCATACTAGAGCATGACTTTACCAAACCACAAAGCTTTTACTCTGTGACTTGTTGCTGTGATCAGATCGCTAATTCTATAATAGTGCAGCAACTTGTAGGAGAACTCCTGAGGCCAGAAGAGCAGTGCCCTAGCAACTGTTCCTCTTCGTAGAAAACACTCTGTATTTCATTTTTGTGCTTTTCTGTGCTCAACTAAGAAGAATTTTCCAACCTCTCAGCAGTCACTGCAGCAATCTATGGTAATTTTCATCCATCAAGAGTAGGAGTAACTATTATTAGGAGAGTCATACATCTTCTGCAGTGGTGAAGGAGCTCGTAGAAGTAAAAGAAACCCTGCTTGCTAACACTCAGGGTGGCTGTGTTCAAAGCTCTTCCCTTGGAGATTGACTGAAAGCAGGTTACAGAGTATGGTAGAAAGGTCCAAGCACTGGAGAAGTGGCTATGTGTCACAGTGCCTGTAAGTCTATGGCTGTCAACTGGCTTAAGTTTCCCTGGTGAATTTCAATTCTCTGTGTGTGTATGTACATGTAATGTGGTAGCAGATGTCGAATTGGACTCACTGGCAAGTAAAAGAAAACCTGCATCTAGAAAGACTCCAGGTCTGAAGCAGTGACTGTGTAATGCACCCAGAGTCTGTAAAACGGATATTAGATGGGTATGAAGACTGTGCTTATATTAAATATCATTGTGGGTTAACCCTGGCAGCTGAGACCTGCACAGCTGCTTGTTGACTCCCCTGCAGTGAAATGGGCAAAAGAATTGAAAGGGTAAAAGTGAGTAATCTTATGGGCTGAGATAAAGGCAGTTTAATAATGAAAGCAAAATAAGGAATTCATTTACTGCTTTTCATTGGCAGGCAGATGTTTAGCCACCTTCAGAAAAGCAGGGCTCCATCATAAGTTATAGTTATGAGAAGACAAATGCCATAAATCAGAATATTGTCCCCCCTCTTCCTTCCTTGCAGCATTTATTGCTGAGCATGACATCATATGGTATGGATTATCTCTTTAGTTTGTTGGAGTCAGATGTCTCAGATGTGTCCCCTGCAACCTCTTGCACACCTCCAGCCTACTTGCTGGTGGTGAAAAACAGAAAAAACCTGGGTGCTGTGTAAGCACTGTTCAGTGGTTGTCTATGTCAGTATTTAGTGTTTGAACATTTCTCTTCAAAATGGGTTTCTAGTCCTCTAGTCCTGCTTCTGGCTGCAAAGAGGACAAGAACAGCCACACCCATGGGACAGGAAAGGCCTCCCAAGCCTGAGGTTGTGTCACATTGACCTTCAGCAACTGGGGTAGAGGAACTATCTGGGTCCTGGAGTCCACTGAATTCAGTGATTATTTTTTGCAACATCCCTAACAAAGTGCTAATTACTTTTTTTTTTTTTTTTTTTTCCCTGCTTATAATCTTTACATTCAGTACTCTGAATTCAGAATTTAGTATTTAAAGGAAACAATACTACTAATGCTAGCTGTGCCTTTGTTGGGGGATGGCACATGATGGCCTATGGGAACAAGTTGTTCAATCTATTCAGCTCAGTGTGCTAAAGCAATATTAGCATTGGTGGTTACCAGAGAGGGAAGGAACCTCTTCCTGAACTTGTGTTTACTGCTTATTTACTTTCAATATACCTTTCATCTAGAGAAGCCTTTTTAGTTGATCCAGTGAACTGGTGATCCAGTCTTCCTTAAGAATTTACTGTCTTTCAGAGAAAATTTCTGCTGTCCCTTTGATACCAGTTATTGAAAATCTGCAAGTTTTATTGCATATTATCAAATAAAAGCATTGCTTGCCTTCCCAGATTTAGTAATTGTGTATGAGACAAATTCAACTTTTCTAAACAAAACCGACTGTACAAAATAAACTACTATAAAAGTTAAATTCAGACCTGTTGAATTCAGAGCAGTGAAAAGTAGGTTTGAGGCTGCTCCAGGAGCTTTGAATAAGGTGCTAGCAGTGCTGAAAGTTGTTTCAGGAATAGAAAATCCACCATTTAACCACTTCAGATGGTTTTACTGGGTGGCTCTCACTTCCGAGAAAGGTTCATTCAGCTGACCTGGAGCAAAATCCTTTTCACATATTGAAATTCTGTTCTTGCTCTCTTTCTAAGCATGCAATCAATCCTCCCTTTCTGCTGCAGCTGTACCATGGCAATGGTACTTGAGTTGCAAGTTTATATTTGGTTTAGCAGTACCTACACAAACTGCAGTAATGAACACGTAATGATATAAATAATGTAACTATTCCTATCTTAGAATTAATATCTCAGAAAAGTCCACTAGAAAGGTAATTGGTAATAAACCCAGTTAGGTAAGTAGAAAAAAGAAACTTCTCTGCAAGTAGAAAGAATATGATTGTTGATATGAAAGAGTCCTTACTAGAGGAAAGAAGTCTTCTAAGGAAACAGCTGTTCAAAAGGTGTTTGTCTTGGTTATTCTTTGCAATTTGTCTGATTTCAACCATGCTGCTATACATTTACAAACTGAGATCTTGAAGTTTCTTTTCCTTCTTTTGTTGACATATCTTGAAAGCTTATAGTAAGGGTGATTTGTCATAGTACAAGATGGAATATGCTTTCAGAAAATGAATTAACTCAAGTTAACAAACAGTGTTTGGCATGGATTTTGAGAATCCTTCTCTCTTGCTCTTGTGAATTGCTTCCCTTTCTACTAAGTGTGATCTTTATCACAGTATCACAGTATCACAGTATGTTTGGGATTGGAAGGGACCTCAAAAGATCATCTAGTCCAATCCCCCTGCTGGAGCAGGAACGCCTAGGTGAGGTCGCACAGGAACATGTCCAGGCGGGTTTTGAATGTCTCCAGAGAAGGAGACTCCACAACTTCCCTGGGCAGCCTGGCCATTGGCCTTCCTGGCCACAATGTGTTTATGTAGTGGAATTACACAATTTTTCCACTGTAGATTCTGGATTCTGCTATTTTCTGGCCTTTTCAGCATACATCTGCAGTATGTTGAAGCGTTGTTGCCTTTGGAAATTAAGATATGTCTTTTTGGAGGGTGGGTTAAGTAGATAAATGTTCAATTAATGAGAATTAGCATGTTAGTAATGTAATCCAAAAGACTGGTGTGGATGAAGTGGACTTGATATTTTGAAGAGAAACAATCTTTCATTTCTATGTTCAACATAGACTTGAAATAACTCTTAATTAAAATATCATCTTAATAGCCAGATGTGGTAATAACTGTAACCACTTTCTACTACCTTCCTCAGAAAATCTGTCTAAACATCTACGTAATAATTTGTTTGGTGCTGCTAATGTTGGTTTTTGTTTTGTTTTTTTTCACTCTGATGTTCTTTATATCTTGGCATAATCACATGAATTTATGTAGTCCTATTTTACTGCTCGGGATTACAGTATCACAGTACCACAATATGTTTGGGATTGGAAGGGATCTCAAAAGATTGCCTAGTCCAATCCCCCTGCTGGAGCAGGAATGCCTAGATGAGGTCGCACAGGAACATGTCCAGGCGGGTTTTGAATGTCTCCAGAGAAGGAGACTCCACAACATCCCTGGGCAGCCTGTTCCAGTGCTCTGTCACCCTCACTGAGAAGTTTTTTCTCAGATTTAAGTGGAACCTCTTGTGTTCCAGCTTGATCCCATTACCCCTTGTCCTATCATTGTTTGCCACTGAGAAGAGCCTGGCTCCATCCTCGTGGCACTCACCCTTTATATATTTATAAGCATTAATAAGGTCACCCCTCAGTCTCCTCTTCTCCAAACTAAAGAGACCCAGCTCCCTCAGCCTTTCTTCATAAGGGAGGTGCTCCACTCCCTTCATCATCTTTGTTGCCCTACGCTGGACTCTCTCCAGCAGTTCCCTGTCCTTCTTGAACTGAGGGGCCCAGAACTGGACACAATACTCCAGATGGGGTCTCACCAGGGTGGAGTAGAGGGGAAGGAGGACCTCTCTCGATCTACTAACCACCCCCTTGTAATACACCCAAGGATGCCATTGGCCTTCCTGGCCACAAGGGCACAGTGCTGGCTCATGGTCATCCTGCTGTCCACCAGGACCCCCAGGTCCCTTTCCCCTACACTGCTCTCTAATATGTAATTTCCCAACCTATACTGGAACCTGGGGTTGTTCCTGCCCAAGTGCAGGACTCTACACTTTCCCGTGTTAAATTTCATCAGGTTATTCCCCGCCCAACTCTCCAGCCTGTCCAGGTCTCCCTGGATGGCAGCACAGCCTTCTGGCATGTCAGCCACTCCTCCCAGCTTAGTGTCATCAGCAAACTTGCTGATAGTACACTCTATTCCCTCGTCTAAATTGTTAATGAATATTTTGAATAATATTGGCCCCAGTACTGACCCCTGAGGCACTCCACTAGATACTGGCCTCCAACTAGACTCCACACCATTGACTACCACTCTCTGGCTTCTCTCTTTAAGCCAGTTTGCAACCCACCTCACTGCTTTATTGTGTAGACCACACCTCATCAACTTAGCTGTGAGGATGCTGTGGGAGACTGTGTCAAAGGCTTTACTGAAGTCAAGGTAGACCACATCCACCGCTCTGCCATCATCCATCCACCTTGTTACATTCTCATAAAAGGCTATGAGGTTGGTCAAGCATGACTTACTCTTGGTAAAGCCATGCTGACTGCCCCTAATAACCCTCTTATCCTTGATATGCCTTGCGATGGCACCAAGGATAAGCTGTTCCATTACTTTCCCAGGGACAGAGGTGAGGCTGACCGGTCTATAATTACCCGGGTCCTCCTTCTTGCCCTTTTTGAAGACTGGAGTGACATTTGCTTTCCTCCAATCCTCGGGCACCTCTCCCGTTATGGGATTATGGGCCTAGAAGTCATATTCTTCGTGTCTCATGTACTTAGTAACTAGTTTGTATTTTAATGAAAGCAAAACCTCCTTTATTCTCTGCTCCTATGGTGGAGACCTTTTTTGATGAACTCTATTTCATGTTAGACAGTAGATTCCTGTCACAGAGGCACCCCGGGGCTAGTTTAAGGGACAACAGGGTCCAAAACAACTTTTATTAAACTGATGAGAAATAGGGTTTTAGCACTCCAAAGTGACTTGAATACAGGTTTGGATATCAGTTGAGGAAATTATTAAGGGGCAGCAAATGTGCACGGAAAGTGGACACACAGTCCTGTGAGGGTTAATTTTACTCACACACGTGGTGGCAAGGCAAGCGGAGTCTCTGTCCCGGGGCAGGGGGTGGGGGGCAAGTGGCTCCTGGCAGCAGCAACTCACCTCGTAACTCCAAGAGGATCGCGCAAGGGATGGGCCTCCATGAGAATCCCGTTTTTATAGCCTGATCAGATCTGACTGTAGGCATTCCAGAAGCTTCTCTGCACCAGCACTGGCTGTGGGGTGTCCCTGAAGCTTCCAAACATTCCCCACACTGGCCATGGGCGCCCAGAGGCTCCCTGGCACTTCTGCGCTCCCTTCTTCTCTCTCTTAATGACCCTGGCCAGCGGGCTCTGGGGTCAAACAAAAGAAGCTGTTAACCTCAAGAAGCAGAGAGAGAGGGAGATGTGTCTACAGTTTCCATATAGAGGGGGTTTTGCATCCTGCCACAATTCCTTAATCTGTACTAAAGATGTATGTAAGATTCATAGAAGCAGTTTGTAAAATATTGTAAAAATCCAAGATCATTGCTTATTCTGTTGACATAAATAACTTAGTTTTTTTCTATGGATAAACAACATTTAATCCAATTCCTTGTATTCCTTAAACACGTGTTCATTAGAGCATAAGCAAAACAGCGCTGGGTGCACGGGGGATTCGCTCCGCCCAACACACACACCTTTAAACAATAAGAAGTGTGCTTAAATACAGTAAGGTATTACATATTCATAATGACCCCAGGAATGTCTATACATATTCATAACCTTTCCCCACTTCTGATTAAAATGAGTCTCAGATAACCATTTCCATAGACCCTCCCCTGTTGCGCCTGCGCAGTGCCACTTGGTGAATTTGAGGAGGGGTCTTTGGATGAAGGCTCCTTCAGCTTCGTCACAGTGAACTTTTTACCTTTGGCCCATTACGTTGAATTGACTGGGACCCAAGCTGCCAAGTTGATTGAAACCAGACTGACGTCCCCTTTTGCTGTAAATCTTTGTTATCTTGTCTCCTCAAGTTTACAGCTAGGTGCAGTAAAACTTCTTATCTTGGCATTCAATGGGGTTCTGTTCTTCTTAACATAAAGCTCTAAACTAAGCATTTATTGTGTGGCTAAGCCTTAAAGTGTTAGCTCGTTAGTAGGCACCCATTATATGTTTAATTAACCCTTAAAATGTTAGTTCCCTCTGTCAATATAACTTCATAAACAAGTTTCATAACTTTTTACATAGAACTTAACCACCTTTTCCTTTTTCCAGGTTCAGAGCCCGTGCCTCATTTGGTTGTATCTGTAAACATTAAACATCTTAGCATGAATCACAACTGTATTTCTCACACTGTAAACCTGCAACAGCAACAACAACAAAAAAACAACCCAGACCATACATTTAGCATCTGTATAATGTCATACTTTCAGTCCATGTATAGAATAATGGTTTTGTCATGGTTGACACATTTGAAAACACACCCCAGTGATATTCTGATGTAGCACTGAAATGTATTTGTTCTTGCAATTATTTTTATAGTATAATTTCAAAAAACTTAACTCCAAAATTTGATTCATTTAAATTTTGAGAGAGATGGAGGTAAATAGGAGGTTCTGAAGTAAAAGGAACTGAATCTTTGCCAAAAACAGTGACAGATAAAGTGCAAGAATGAGTTGAGACATCACCAGTGGAAAACATTCATGACTTCAGCCATATTTCTGTAGTTCGAATTTGTAGATCTGAATGTGAGGATGAGTATCTCAGTTGTCAAAGTTGTGTTTGTTTGGTTTTTTTTATTAATTAGTAGTGTGTGAAGGACTTGTTACCTTTTGTCACATTTGTGCTTACTGTAACCCTTACATGGATATCCTATATCTGCATAGTTACAGCAACAAAGCTAGTATCCGTGAGCCAATTAACATAATAAAGGCCTGATGCAGGAGGAGGTAGAAAACAGGAAATGAGAAAGAAAAGGGGGTCAGCATGAGGGAGATGGTAAAATGCTTGGAAATGGAGAAGCAGAAGAAGAAACAGAGGAAAAGAATGAAAAAATGATAAAGAATTGCCTTTAGGATACCAGCTTTTATTGGTTGATGTTTGTTAATTTAAAATGTGTTTTGATTTGCTCCATCACTGGCTTTGATAGTTTTCTAGGTTAGAGAAATATCTGGAACTCTTCTTTCTTACTTAATTAGTACTGCTTTCTACCAAAAACCTCCCTGCTTTGATTTGTCTAGCTACAAATGTGAATATGTCTCTATTGAGCTTTCAGGTTGAATTTATTTAAGCTTTCTTCTTAGTGGGCTTCAGTGAGGCTTTAATTCAAGGTTATAACTAAATTAACTTCTGTTGAAGGACTCTGTTCACCTAACTTTCTATTTCAAAGCATTGCTGGCAAGATTGCCTGTGCAGCACCCCAATCCTTCTCTAGGGCTCAGTCAGAGTGGAGCTGGACGATAAGTTCTTCTGTGTAACAGCACAGAAGGCTGAGACTCTTAATGGCAAAACCAGTTATCTGTTTTAATGGTGATACAAAGAGACCTTAACTACTATAGGCCTTTAGGGAACTAATCTTATCATTAGAGTAGAGATGAATATTGATGTAGCGGACAGTGGGGAGGCACTCGAGGGATGGATGAATGTTTGAATTACAAAATTATAAAAAATGATTGTTTAAAAACAACAAAAACAAAACAAAAAACCCCACAACACTGAAAGAGCTTTTCCTCAGAAAGTGTCATGCTGCCAATGTTAACTTATGTTTATGAAGTTATATGGGTATGTATAGAGATATATTTATGGATGTATGTGCATATATATGTACATATAAATATCCAGACAACTGCTTTCCTGGAGATGGCTGAACACCTGCCTGCTGATGGAAAGCAGTACATTAATTCATTGTTTTGCTTGTATGTGCAGCTTTTGCTTTACTTATTAAACTGTCTTTGTCTCAAACCACAAGTTTTCTCACTTTTAGTCTTCTGATTCTCTCCCCCATCCCATCTAGCGGGAATGAGCAAGTAGCTGTGTGGTGCTTAGTTGTCAGCTGGGGTTAAACCATGACACAGCAGAATATAGTAATTTTGAGACTTTGCAGTGGAAATTTCTGTAGAATAATATGGAGAATATTTTAACTGGTTTTAGGTTGATTTTGAGCACATAAATTTCCAAATATCAAAGGTCTTCTGCACAATGAGCTTGTACTTTCCAACACAGCTAAATGAGTTTTGAGTGTTCTGATTTTATTGTCAGTGTTTGTTCTGATGGTTTATTCCCAGATGAGTTAGAGAGGTCCAGGTGTATGATTATGTTCTGTTCTGAAAGACATCTGGAAGTATTTCTGAAAGAAGTGACTTACAATTGAACCAGGGAAGAGGAGAAAATGAAATTTTGCCATTAGTAATGGATTGCTTCTTCATGCATTTTGATTAAACTTCATTTCTTTTGTGTATTTTATCCAATATAAAGTGGGTGTAATTTTTTGGTTTGTCTTTTAAGATGTTTAGTTGATAAGTTAGTTTTTAGAAGGTGACAGATTTGCCACAATACAAACATGTTGGGTGTTTTAGCATGTTAATGATAAATTAAATTACTTTCTGTGCATTAAAAATGTGTTATAAAGGGGATGGAAACATTGCAAAGATATGCTTTTGCTCTCATGCTCATTGTGGTGTTCTGAATTTGAGTTAATGGGATTTGAATGTTAATTGCCTCTCAGTAACTTGAGAACGAGCACAGTAAACCGGTTGACTCTGTGTTTTGTTTCAGTAGCTGTTGATTGTAAATTAGTGTTCATCATACACTGCTATAGAGAAACTAACATTTTAATAAACACAATTTCTGCTAGTTTGTTTAAATCATCTTCCATTCTTGTTTGTCTTCCTTCATAGGACCCTGAATTCCTAAAGATTATTTTCCTATTGGGTCCTATTGGATCTAGTTCAAGAACATCTTGAATGTTTATTTTTGGTGCTATAACCTGCAAGACAAAAACACTCCATCATGTAAAGCTACGGAAAATTACTTTATACATAACTGCCAAATATTGTATTAAATGTTTAATGTATTACTTGGCAAGGCTTCTAGGCATTTAATGAAATGATCAATTCCAAGACACTTTGAACTATCAAGGTTAGGATGCTGCATTACCTGTATAAACTGAGTCTGTAGGGAACAGGGGAGAAGAACAAAAAAAAAAAAAAAAAAAAAAAAGAAGATCAATAGATGGTTTCTCAAACATGTTATTTTCCTCTTGTAATGAATAAAAATGTCAGATCTTTGTGCAAAATTAATTTATAATCTTTTTGGAGAAGGAAAAAATGATGGAAATATGGAAAGTTAATCTTAGGATGTTTACTCTTTCTTTCCATTTACATCTTGTTTCTTTTTATTTTTGTTACAGCAGTTGGGTTTTGTTTGGAAATGTGTGATACTCCTGCATCCCCCAAAGTCCTTGTACTAAGGTTTTCAAGTACACTGAATATTTTTGGGGGAGACAAAGATTTTTCCAGAACAGGGAAGTAAAATTCTCAATCTATGGAAAATTGCCTAGGATGTGACTTCTAACGTGACAGCTTTTGAGGATGACAGGTCTGAATTTAAGTGTAGTTGCAATGGTTTTTAACTTTTTTTTTGCTTTTTTTTATTTATTTATTTTTTAGAAATTGTTCCTGATTTCTGTAACACTTGCAGATTCTGTTGCACAGAGCAGCGTTCTTATCACATTCACCTCTGGAAATATGTAAGTCAGTTTTTATATTGCCTTGGAACATCTCTCCCCTTGGCATAACAAGGTGGAGACCCAGCAACAAACTGAGACTGGAGCTTTCAGATTATAGAAATGATGATGAAATGGTTTCTGATTAAAGAAATGTGTTGCAAAAATGTTCCTTTCAGTAGTTTTCCAGCTTAATGAATAATACTTGGGCCTCTTCTGAAGTGATCTGGTATTTTTTTAATCTAGGAAGTTTTGAATAATAGTAAAATATTTACACTTAAGAAAAGATATGGACTTAGTATTACAAAGAAAATTACCTGCACATAGAGATTTTGCCACTGTGATTGTGCACTTTAACTGAGTTCTTTACCTTGACAGTTATAATTGTGCAAAGGGTCCCTAAATCTGAAGGTTATTCTGCAGATTTAAAGATACTTTAGAAGATGCATGAAAACACTTCAAAGTATGTGTTTACTTGTGTAATAATGTGAGGTATGGAAAGCTCAAAGCTGTCTACCACATAACTAGGTATCTGTTTATTACTAGGGTCTATCTGCCATATTGCTGTGTTAACACAGCTTCAGAGAGATCTAGATAAATTGGAGAGCTGGCCAATCACCAGCCGTATGAAGTTTGACAAGGGCAAGTGCCAGATTTTGCACCTGGGATATGGCAACCCTGGCTGTACATACAGACCAGGGGATGAGATGCTGGAAAGCAGCTCTGTGGAGAGGGATCTTGGGGGTTCTGGTCAACGGCAAGTTGAACATAAGCCAACAGTGTCCCTGGCAGCCAACAGGACCAACCATGTCCTGGGGTGCATCAAACACAGTGTTGCCAGCCGGGCCAGGGAGTTGATTGTCCCGCTCTGCTCTGCACTGGTGCAACCTCACCTGGAGTACTGTGTGCACTTTTGGGCACCACAGGATATAAAGGGTCTCAAGCTACTGGAGGGTGTCCAGAGGAGAGCCATGAAGTTCACGAAGCTGGTGGAGAGTTTGGAGGGGAAGCTGTATGAGGAACAGATAAAGTCACTTGGTTTGTTCAGTCTGGAGAAGAGGAGACTGAAGAGACACCTCATTGTGGCTACAGCTTCCTCATAAGGGCAGAAGGAGGGGCAGGCATTGATCTCTTCTCCCTGGTGACCAATGATAGAACCTGAAGGAATGGCAGGAAGATGTGCCAGAGCAGGTTTAGGTTGGACATTAGGAAAAGGTTCTTCATCTTTGGGTGGTGGAGCACTGGAACAGGCTCCCCAGAGATGTAGTCACAGTGCAAAGCCTGACAATATTCAAGAAGCAATTGGACAATGCCCTCAGACACATGGTGTGAACTGTGGGGTTGTCCCATGCAGGGGGAGGAGTTGAACTTGATGATCCTCGTGCGCCCCCTCCAATTCATTACATGCTATGTTTCTATGAACTATTCTTTCTTTAGAGCAAAACTAGTATAAGTTTTGGACTCAAATGCATTCCTTTGTTTATTGGCTGGTTTGTTGATGTTTTTGGTTGTGGTGGTCATTTTGTTTGTTTGTTTGCTTTGGGTTTTCTTTGGTTTTGACAGTTTTTGCTCTGTTACCAGTGATAGTCATGCTCTGAGTTTCTAATAGGCAATCAAACACTTTTAGCCCCCTTGCCAGTGTTCAAAAGAAGTGATGGTGTTTTTCTTCTTTATAAAAAATTGTAGTCTCTCTCTCATCAGTGGTTGTTGTCACCAGGTGTTGACAACAACCAGGTGTTCCTTTCTATTGGCAGCTGTTGCCTGCAGGGATGTGAATCCTTCTTCAGAAGTGTTATTTCAAAAAACTCTGAAATTGTATATTTTTAATAGTGCAATTAATCTTTCAGTTATTTGATTGCTTAAAATATGTTATTTGTATAGAGGCATAGAATGAAAATAAAGGCACAAGAAACTGTCTCTGTATCTATAAAATATATACTGTGAATAACTGCAACTCACCCTTACGCTGGATTGTCCGAACAATGTGATTGTTTCAATACAAAATTATCTGTGTATAAAAATAGATGTATGTGTGTATGTATACATGTGTGAATATATATTTAGACCAAATGTTCCTCCTCTCATTGAAAAAAATACTTCTCTGCATAGCAAAGCTGTTAAGGAAGGGAGAAAATTAATCTATAACACTGAAAACAAGTGCCACACTACTTGAAATAGCCAAGTACAAATTTTCAGATTTTCAATTATGTGAGGTTTTTTTAATACTTTTCTATGTTAATTGACACTGAAAGCTGGTAATGGAGCATTATTGTTCAAGAAAAAAGCTATTTTATTGGAAGTTATGTTCTTTGAGAATGTTATTGTATATTTGGGGGATTTTATTTTTTTTTTTTTAACAGATACCTTTAGAGAAATTTTGAGAAAATTTAAGTCCTACTAAAAAGCTGCTGTTGGTGTTCTGCAGTTTGTGCTTTCTGAAGTTGTATTATTCTCTAGAACGAAGGAACCCAGGGCTTTTGTAAAGCTTAGAAGCTTTTCCAGCACATAAAAATGTGGCATTTCTGAACTGAAGTACCAAGTAATTTTGTTGACCCTCAGATATTAGCTGGGAACAACAACAGTGGAAGGAATTGGCTCCATAAAAAACTAGGCATTTGTCAAACTAGTAGAAAAGAATCTCTTAATCTGATCACTTGGTACAGTGAATAAAATATGTGATAAAAATGATGTAGCAAATTAGTGTGGAAATGGTGTGAAATGTGTGCAATTGATTATATGACTGCTGAATGAAAAAATAAATGTAAGGGGAAAAAATAGATACTTTAAGTGGGGAAAAACATTAAGAGGTTAATGAACATGCTGGAACAGATACCTTTTTTAATCTGATCTCTAAATCTATTCTTATGAGAAGTTTGGGAGCTCCTTTCATACAGATGTCTCTGCATGAGGACAAGTAAACTCTTTTTCTGGCAAAAAAAAAGTCTCAATAGAATTGGATATGACTATGACATGTTATAGGTATTATGTTTATTGCCTGCTTTGTAGTCAGGCAGTTCCTTCCTAGTAGTTTTTCTCACATCTCATATTTAGTTATGGTAATCAGAAGTTAGGTGGCTAGGAATGGTATGCTTACGTGTGCTGAATGTTAACATTAACAATAGGTCAACAGCTGATTTTCTGTCAATATTTCAACTCTAGTCCACATTTGAGATAAAATGTGTATTATGTTTGTGTGACAAGGTTATGGTAGTGGTAGAACTACAGAGGTGGTTTCTATGAGAAGCTGCTAGAAGCTTTCCCTATGTCAAATAGAGCCAATGCCAGAAAGCTTCAGGACAGACCTGCTGCTGGCCAAGGCCAAGCCCATCAGCAACAGTGGTAGTGCATCTGACATAATTTATTTAAGAAGTGGAAAAAACTGTGGAAGAGCAACAACAGAGAGAGCAGTGAGAGTATGTGAGAGGAACAATCCTGCAGACACCGAGGTCAGAGAAGAAGGAGAGGAAGGACATGCTTCAGGTGCCATAGCAAAGATTCCCCTGCAACCCATGGTGTAGACCATGATGAGGCCAGCTGTCCTCCTGCAGCCCATGGAGGTTAATGGTGGAACTGATACCCATCTCCAGGCCTTGGATGACCCCATACCAAAGCAGATCGATGCCCAAAGGAGGCTGCGACCCTGTGAGAAGCCCACACTGGAGCAGGCTCCTGGCAGGACCATGGAGACAGGAGCCCATCCTGGAGCAGGTTTGCTGGCAGACTTGTGACCCTGTGAGGAACTCACACTGGAGCAGTTGATAAAAAATTGCAGCCTGTGGGAAGAAGTCACATTGGAGAAGTTCTTAGAGGATATCTTCTGTGGGAGAGACTCCACGCTGGAGCAGGGTAAGAGTGTGAGGAGTCCTCCTCCTGAGGAGGAAGGAGTACAGAAACAATGTGTGGTGAACTGACCACAACCCCCATTCCCCACCTCCTTGTGTCATTTGGGGGGGGGGGGGGCAGTTAGAGAATTTGGGAGTAATGTTAAGTCCAGGAAGAAGGGAGGGGTGGGGGAAAGGTTTGCTTTTATTTCTCATTACCCTACTCTGACTTTGGCAATAAATTAGATTAATTTCCCTGAGCTGAGTCTAGTTTGCCACTGATGGTAACTGGTGCATGATCTCCCTGTCCTTCCCTGTCCTTGTCTTGACTCATGCTCTTTTCATTATGTTTTCTCTCCCTTGAGGAAGGGAAATGGTCCAGCCTACCACTTTTTTATTTTTCCTCAAACTCACTTTATGATCTGGAGCTGGCACCGTTTTATAGCAGAAGAATGCTTTATTGATGTTATCTTTAACTTTGAGCAAGCTGTGTGATTTCATTTGACAGATGAAGAACTCTGCATCTGTTTTTTTGGTTTTGTTTTGTTTTTCTTTCTACTGCAGATGTGAGAAGAAGAATCCAGACCAAATTATAAAAAATTGACAAGTAATAGGAGACTGTATATGCACTTCTCTTCCCAGCCTGCAAAGCCTCCTCACAAAATTACCTTGTGTATCTGAAAGGCACGCAGGACAGTACCAAAGAAGCAGGGTTCTGTGAACTGACCAAGCATTTGATGCTGTTTGTGTGAGTGTTATAACTTCAGTTTTTACTGTTCCTGAGACCGCTTTCATCTCTTTCCCTGACATGGGGCACTTGTGTGAACATGCTCAGAGCCTATGAAGGGCAGTAGCATGTGCTCTGTGTTGTCACTGTAACAGGTATCAATACGGGTAGAACTGTGGTAATGTACCAGCTCATCCCATCTTCCTGTCTCTGGTAGAAGATATTTAGGTAATGTCAATATCAGAATTTTTGTTCCCTAATTCATCTGCTAAACATGCAAATCTCAACTGTATGACTCTATGCAGAAGAACCTTCTGAATTAAAAACTCTTTCTGAGGGTGAAAGGCTGAGAAAACAGGGTGCCAAGGCTAACTTGTATAGTTGGTATGTATTTTTCATCAAAATTTTCAGACCAAGACAAAGCCTAGGCTCCTCTAAAGTCCATCCTCCTGCCTAATAATGAAACAGTGAAGTTGGACTTTACTGATTGGCTGAAGTAAGGTACACATACAGCTCTGACAATTCTTAACAGGCTAACTTGTTTCCAAATCACAGATAGTCCTGAATCTAGGAATGAAACAGGTCTCAGTTTGAGCTTCTCCCTGCCTGTACATTTTTAAAGATGCTGTAAAACAATTTTTGCTCCCTATGGGCTGCAGCTATGGTTACAGAGAGGGTCTTTCACCGATCTGTTTCTTGTGCTAGTTGTATGTGACTTTGGCACTACTGACAGAGTTGCTGTGGATTTTAAAGTAGTTCAGAGAACTTTGCTTCTTACAGCTTCATGTTATTGCTGTATTTGCTTTTGTTGAATCGTGTCACATGTAGCTCACACAAGGAAGCCTTCCTTCATTATTCCTTAAGTAAGGATTTACATTCTACTCTTTGAGAAGATGAGAAATTAATTTAACTGTCTGATTCTTAGTTGTCTTTCTTTCAGTGATGGTATTTTTGTATGAGAAAATGACTGTTTTATTCTTAAGTAACAATGCTGAGTTTTCTACGAAAGATGGTAGACTGAGAATTGAAGTGTGCAAACAGTTCTTGTTCCACAAGTTTCAACCATCTGGTTGCTTTAAAGAGACAAAGAAAGGGAAGTGCCTTAGGGGGTGAGAAATTAAAATAAAAACCATTTTAGAAAAAAAATATTAACACTCTAAAATTCAACGTCTATCTTTTCCTCAGTGTTAAGACATCTGGACTTGGAAGCCCTTTATTTTCTGCCTGCATCTGAACTGAACATCATCTGTTTCTGTCTTGTGCGGTAAACAGCATAGTGCAGCACAGCTGAAAATTTACAGCAATGACTTTATCCTCTGTACAGTCGGCAGGTTTTATTCATTTTCTGCCTCTTTCACAACTTACTGCAATGATTATGCAAAGTTGTTAAAGTCACAAGAAGAAAATAAGAAAAAACATCTTTTGATCTCTCTACATTGGGTACTAATTTCACCTCAGTGCAACATTAAAACCTATACTGTCAACAAAGGAATTCATTCTTGGTTTAGCAAAATGCTGGGAGACAGTACATTAGTATTTGATGTCTGCATCATATTCTGTTTTCTCCAGTTTTCATTATGTAGTTTATATCTCTGAAAGCATTTTTTGCCTCATAGCGAGAGAATCCAAATAAAGAATAATTTGATTTGGTCTTGAGATTTACTTAGGATTAAACAATATATGCACATGAGTAACATTTATTAGTATACACCAGCATTTGCTAAACTTAATGCTGAAAAATTTCAGTGAAAAGCACTCAGAGCACACAAAAATCAACCAGTATCCTAGGGTGGTGTAAATCACTTCACAGGCTAGATGGATTCACAGCAACAGAGAACCAGTTATATGTAGAAAAGTCATTTATGTATGTATGGTAGGACATATTTATCGATTTCCTAGGCATTCTGAGAAAAATAAACCAAATATGCTCCTGTTGTAGTGTTAACAAACTAATTTGAAACATCTTTATTTCCTATCAGTCTATTAGCACATTTCATATTGCTATAACTTACTCTATCAGGTTGCAGTTAAATATGTTGTTTGACAGCACCATTTGCAGCATATGAATTTTGTATTTAAGCATGTACTGGCAAAGCTGCCTGACATATCCTAAATACTTGCCAATTAAATAAATTTCTGTATAGTTCTGCACATCCAAAGTATTTCAAATGTAGAAAATTATTAATGCTAAACAAAAGCTATGTATGTTTTAACTGCTAGTTTCATTTATTAGTACCCCTATATAAATTTATGATTGTGTTATACATATAGTAATGGTTCATAATCAGACATTTCATATTCTAAATAAGGATGTCTCTAATGTTTTCTTCTATTACTACTTTTCTCTTTCCTACAATGAAGGAAAAAAAATGACCAGGACACAAAGAGTAGTACAGTACTTCAAGATGCTACATAAAGAAAAGCAGTTTCTTACGTGGTTGTAAGTGCATGTCTGAAAGTAAGCTAGAATGGCAGATAAACAGTTATTCCCTGGGTATACATATTTCCTCCATCTGGTGCATTATTTTCCAAACCCACTTCATTTGGCTTTCAAATGTTAGTTAACAGCTGGTCTAAAGGTTTTCATATTTGCCTTGCACACGATCACAATTCATATGATTTTTAATGTTCTCTGTAACATTTAGCTTGTGATTTTATTTCAGTTTGCTCATCCTGTTTTTCAAAACAATGAATAAAGTTTAGTTTTTAAAAAACTTATTTCTTTTCAAAATAAATGTGTAATGGAGTAGAACTTAAGTCAGGAACTAGTCAAAAATCCTTGACCTATACAGACTGAGGCTGGAATAAAAGTAGAACTAACAGGTAAGTTTTAAGAATAATTTTGTGATCTGACAGTGGTACTTTGAACAAGGCACAGGTAAACTGTGCAAGCTAGAACATAATCATACGATCCAAGAATAAATTAGGTTTGAAGGGAACTTTGGTGGCCCACGCTCCTCCTCCTCTAAGCAAGACCAACTGTCAGTGTGGATCCAATTTAAATAATGGCACTGTCCAGTCAGGATTTTGAGTATCACACAGAATGGGAATTCCACAATATCTCTGGACACCTGACCAAGTGTTTGACCATTCCTTCTGTGGATGTGGTTTGTTTGTTTGTTTGTTTGTTTGTTTTCCTCCTGCTGTTTTCCCCTTTGGAAGAACTAGCCTCTGTCTTCTCTGTAATCCTCTTCTACACTCCTAGCCCCATACTCATAAGTAGGAGAATTCTGCAGCTGGTTTTCCCCTTTAGTTTCTTTGTCTGAAGCTAAATAAATCAATTTGTCTTAGCCTGTTCTTATGTCAGATACTCCCACCCCCAGTCACCTTGTAATGTCTTCTGAACTCTCTGCTTTTAGCTGGAAAATCTCTTGAAAGGGTAGAAAGGGGCATTCATTCCCAAAAGGCTATATACATTAAAAGTACTGCTTACTGTGACCTGATAGCTATGATCTAGGAAATGAAGCCCAGAGTGCAGGTACCTTTCATCACTGGAAAGGCACCCTTCTCAGCTCCTTTACCATGACCCTCAAGACTTTTTTTTGTCATCTGAAGTATTGCAAAGAGTTACTCTCTCCAACATGCAGGTATTGTATTTGTATCTGGAAGTTTGTAAGATTTTTCTTGGTCCATTCTCCCAGTGTATCCACATTCTTCTGAAGATTCACTCTTCCCTTCAGTCTACTGATTGCTCCCCTAGTTTCACACCATTTACAAACCTGGTGTTAATCATCCTGTTGGCCAAATCACTGATGCAGGAACTAAACAATATATACTCCAGTATTGTTCTTGAGGAAAACCTGATTACTGGTTTGAGTGAGTCACTGGATGTCGGTCCAGCAAACCTTCCCTCTACTATGCAGCCCATCCACCCAGTCTGTGTTTTTATGACATGGCTATGAGGCTGCTGTGGAACACTGCTTTGAAAGCCTTGCTGGAATTTAGGTAAGCAACATTCACTGCTCTCTTCTACTGGAGTTATTAAGAAAAAAGCATCTTTGTATCTTCGTATGAATTACCTGTTTTGTGTAATTATTAATTTTTGGAACTTTGTTCAAGTTGTTCACAATTATACTTAGGCAACCTAAGTTGTGTCTGATTCCTAATTTATCAAGTGGAATTGTCAGAAGAGTGAAGTTGCTGACATAAGTTGACACAGGCTAACGCAAGACAGAAAACAATTGAATAAAATAGGTGAATGGATTCTGGTACATAAAATATATTTTTTTAGCATAATAGTTAAAGGATACTTCTGTAGCTGTCTGAACTGAACCAAATGGAATTAAGGTCCTAAATATTGCAGTACCAGTTAATACATGACTATGCCTAATGTATTCTATCAGAAATACTTGTATGAACAGTCTGGAATATGAAAATATGTATTTGGTGTGTGAAAATATGCAAACTTTTTTTTTTCTTTTACACTAGTTCTCAGATATGCAAAACAGGTTTTTTCAAAATATAGGAAATTACACTGTGTGAAGTACGTCTCAATGTCAAACACAGATGACTCGAAAAATCCCTTTAGGTCAATGCAAGATTATTGTTTCTGTATTTTAGGTCTTCAAAGTTTTCCTTTCAAACACAACTATTTTACATGATATTCACCATTTCACACAGTCAGGTCACATAGCAATCAAAGATTTATCAACTTTTGAGAAATGTTTCAAAATATGCAGAAATAACTGGCCAATACATAACAATGTCACTTTATGTATAGTGACAACGCAGAATCTGATTGTCATGGAGGCACCCCAAAATGACTTCAAGCAAGTAATAATCATAAATCAGCTTTAATTTGGAACTGGAACCCAAACCCAAACCGAAAAGACAGACCCAAACCAAATGACAGAAACTGATGAGAAACAGTGGGGTAATCCAAAATAAGTCAGCACTCTGAAGACATTTAACAAATTGCAGGTTTGATATACCAGTTGGGAGTATTATTACTACACAACCACACAAGAATGATGATCCACAGCATACATGCACTCACTCAAGAGAAGCTTCTTTCACTCAAGGGTACTCAGAAGAAATAATCCCTTGCCCATGGAGGGGCAAGGGCTCACTCAAGGGTAGATCCAGGAGAGGTAATCAATCACCAAGGAGGATGTGAGGGCTCTCAATCCCAGGAAGTCTTAAATGGCATTCCTACTTAGGGCAAGGGCTCTGATCACAGTCTCATTGTTCTGAGAAGACCACTCAAAAGGGGTCTTTAGAGGGAGCCCCATTTATAGCCTGGTCAGATCTGGGCTATGGCTGTTTATGGGCATGGTCCAGAAGCTTCTATGGGCCTGGGGCACCTTGCTGGCTGAGGATCCTGCCTGTTGACTATGGTTTCTGCCCCTCCTGCTCCCACTACTGAGGGGTATGCATGACTGGAGTCACCATGCCCTGGGTTAGGGGGCCATGACAGTCAGCATCTGACCAAAGTGCGTACATGATGACAGACACTGCGAGGCACAAAAGGTGTGAAAGAGCCAGCAGCTGCTGTCTTGAAAACATTGGACCTTATCAGGGTGTGTGCAACTACCACACTGATATTTATAATAATTAAATATGTATATATCACATTAATGTGATCTTTAACACTGTGCTGTGATATGCATAATACATGGATGAGTGTCAATTTCCTTTTTTCTGTGAAAATCTTTTTTTTCCCCTGTGTCTGCATTAAAACAACAGGCCTTTATTTGCATATTATTTCTGAGCCCTTTCTGTTTGTTTATAATTTAACAGTATTGACACTTTCTATTTTTGGCATTTTATTCTTCTGCTCACCACCCCATTTCACTTAAGAGCATTGTACCCCCACCCCGCATTGATGCAGTTTTGAAGTACCTTAATGTGCAGCACAGTTCCACTTCTAATGCAGTACTTTGTGTATTAAATAAATTATGCATATTACATTTCTCATCTGAAAATAAGTGAACTCTAGTTTCAGTAAGCAAGTGAGTCCTGTAGATGTCCCAGTTTTTGACAGAACTTCAGATGTGGGAGAAGGAATTTTGAATGTGTAAGTGATTAGGAGTCTGCCTATTTGCTCAGCTCCTAATACTTCTAAAATTTCTGGAAATTTGCTATTTTGGTTGTAAGGAATAGATATTCTTGTTTCTTTGTGGGATTTATTCCACTTGTTAGGAAATCTTCAGCTTTCTGATAACATAATTCACATGCATACCTTGTTTTCTTGTTTCACAGCTTTCTGTGCTGCTAGTCTCTTAGTGCCTTGTCAGCAGGGGAGTGTTGAGGAAATGCTTTCTGATTATATTAGGGTTGCTCTACAGAACAAAGGCTACCCTTTGTTGCTGGTGAACACTGATTTCTGCAGTGCTTTCATTTTGTATTATGACAATACTTTCTAGCAATCATCAAGACTAGTAGTGGTGTGCTACCAGTAGGCAGTGGGAAACACATTTGAGAGGTACTAAATACTTGATCTGGCCTCACACAGGAAGTGTTTGGACTTGACTTTTACTTTTAGTGCTCTTTCCTTTTCCTTCTCCCTCTGGAAACAAACTGCCTTTTGTAGCAGAAATAGTGGGAGTGCCAGAAAGATACAATCTTTCAAAGATGATAGAAACCTCAAGGCAATACTGTTTCTTAGTGCCCTTGAGTCCCATGCAGTCCTATGGACTTGATATTTCGAGACTGATGAAGTAAGTACAGTAACAAGAGTACTGAGAGCAGACCTTACCTGTAAAGACAAGAGAAAATTCAGTACTAAAGTCTGTTTGTGTTCCTTCATTATTCCCTTGATTAACAGCAAACAGGTTTTCCTTGGTGTTGCTTTGTTACCAATGTCTTTATAGGAGTCTTTCTTATTTCCCATCACATTCCACACCTGGTTTTTCTCCCACTGAGCTTTACTTCCCTGATCTTGATTAGATTTGTTTGGTATTGCTGTGTAATTATGGCATTATGCAAGATTTTTTTTTCTCTACAGACAGATTTATTCTTTTGTGTTGCCACATCACAGATGAGTGCTTATACCTGAGAAGAGGATAGTTTATTATATGGTGTAACTTCTTACAGCCAGAGTTTAGACTCTCTTCTGTTAAGGAGTTTGCATTGAGATTCTATTTCATAAAAGGACTTCCATGCTGAACTGTTCTCTGGTACTTGTGCTGAAGAAAAAAAAAAAAAAAAAAAAAAAAAGGATATTAGAAGAATCAAGACTAGGAGTATAAAAGCAAGCAGAAAAATATACTGGTTTGGTTCAGATCTAGAGATCAGGAGTGAAGACGGGAATATCTCTCTCATATTGGAACAATCATTGTATTGTTGAATGGCAAAATCTACTTAAGACCCTTTCCAATATGTTGTAGTCTGTAGTTCCCAGACCTGTAGTCTTCTTCACTGACAGAAATCCAGCATGTAATCTGTCTCCATCTGGTAATTTATATATATATATAAATTTATTATTATTATTATTTTTTTTTTAAGAATGTGAGAGTGCTGTTGATACAGAAATACACACAGCTTCATAGGATCTAAACAAATAGTTCAGAAGCTTATAATCTCTAAACACTTCCACACTTTATGCAAGTGCTGTGAGAAGCTAAATCTGTAGGCAACTGCAAGTTTCAAGCATACTGAGCAGGAAAATGAACATCATGAATTCCCTCTGGATGTAAGTTCTGAATGTTTCCATCTCGACTCTGCTTCTTCTTGTGCCATTATTTTTGCCTAGTGCAAACAGTTCACTCCAATTGCTTTCTTAAATGACAGGAGCTGACTAGGTATATTTTTTAAAATTCCCTTCAGCTACTTCACAAGAGTAACCTCACTTTACTGTTTGCTGTGTTTGTGTTTGTTTGTTTTTAATCTATTGAAGGCATGATAATTTCAATTAACTCAAAATACAACATTTCTACTTTTGCCTTTTTAGACTTTTATCTCCTGTATCATAATTCTTCCACTATCCATCATCTTTGTTTTGGCATATTTTTTACCTTTACTAATACAGCTTGTAACTTATGTCAGTAAATTTAACACTCTAAAACTTCTTTAACTGCATCTGACATTCTAAATTTGAAAGAAAGAGGTGAAATTTAACTGGATTACACAGGCCCAAATAATGTGCTGGGGTAGATGCCAGATGCTAAGGTCTTATTTTTGTTCCTTAGGTAGAATTCAGAAAGATTGCCATTGCAAGGTGTGATCTAACTGGTGTGTCCCAGTGGAGATAATGTCAGCTATTTATTATTGCCCTTCCTATTTCTGCTAATGAAATTGACCTGCTATTAAAGTCAGGCTGAATAGAGTAGAAACTTAGTTATATCAACAGCAAGGTTCAATCTGACAAAGTTAATAGAATTTCTTTCTCAGATTTTACAGAACACGGCATCCCAGATTCTTTCTGCACGGTGGTTTGGGAAAAAGCATTAGAGCAAAATACTATGTAGTTTCATTAGAGTTTCTAGAAAAACTGCCTTCTTCCAACAATATTTAGAGAATCAAAATATAGACTTTCTTTAGCCCATCATAATACAAAAGGGTGTTTGTGGTACTGTACAAAGAACATTCTTGTGCTCTTGCAGAGCAAATAATGGGTCTACTTTCCATCAAATTTGAATTTCATGGGTTTTTTTTCAGTGAAGTGCTGTTCAAGGTGATTAAGGATGTATAATCTTTCTCAGTATGACGTGTAAACTTATTCTGCTTTCATTTCATGCTTCCTCTTTATGTTTACACATCAGTAGCAGAACATTAACCTCCATTTTAATTCTACAGTGTTAACGCCTAGCTCTGTGGGGGAAGACAGTAAAGAAAATAAAATCATATGCCTCGGGGATTCAGACACTGGCCTACAAAGGGGTTTGAAAGTCTCCCCAGCTGCAAATCAAGACATACTCTGGATGAATCTTGAAGGTGCCTTGTCTTTCTTTTCTGAAGCACAAGTCCCTGCTGCAGCTGCAAACAGGACACCAGATCAATCGGTAGCAATCAGATACATTCAGAAGATTTCAAACTAAAATTTAATCACTGCCTAATCACATCAGAGGAAAAAGAATCATTGTCTTCCCTTCTCTTTCCCCTGCAATGAACTGTTGATTACTAATCATCTAATCAAGTGCAGGACATGGTGTATGAAATGCCAATAATACATTTGTATTTCCGAAGGTGTGGCAAGAGTTAAGAATATAATGCAGGAAGTGTTAAAACTACTTCTACATTAAGTAAAAAAATGGATAATCTTTGGAGACTTATGAATCTGAATGGGGTTTCTGAGACCTTCTAAGACAGAAAACATAAAAATAAATAAAAGTGTCTAATGGGTAATAGTACTATCCAAGACCTAAATGTATGTACAGAGATTATATCTGTGGCCTTGTGGGTCCATTACATGTCTGTTGGAAGTGATCAAGATGTCAGTGGAAAGTGACTCTGGTATTAGAAAAAGTAAAGTAAAGCTGATTTTTTCGTCTTTGTTCTTTTTCTTCAAACCTTGACTCCCCTCTAGTTTAGACTTTTCTTCAAATATTTAAACTTTGTTACTGCTTTAACTGGTTACGGTTAAAAGTGTCCTAAAGATATTTGGCAGTCCTTAAATCTGGATTATTGAACCACCATGTTCAGGACTCCATATACACTGTTCCTAATGTATCCAGGCATCAGCATGTTTCTCCACTTCAGCTTTGCAAGTTGATTTGACAATTCAGTCATGTTAAAGGATTTGGGATGATTACAGTTTCTCATTGACCTCTATGATATTTGGTATACAGCAGGATGTTGTGTTTTGAAAAATACCCAGAAATATGTATTTTCTAGAATATTGGAGGTTTATATACAGTTTCAAAAGGGATACACGTAAAAGTGTAATAACTGTAACTTTTATATGCTAAAATTTTAATTTTTATAACTGCATGATCACATACTACTTTTGGAATGGAGTGTCCTCTTTATTCAGTATGCAAGCTGGTCAGTTTTAAATTAGTGAATGTGGAGTATCCTTATTGCTCAAGGAATGGCTACAAGTGATTTTAATGCAATTCAGTTCTCATATAGAAACAGTAACTAATTCCCTTTCATGCATAGTTTCCTCCCCTGCCCCTTTGTCTTGCTGACATGAGACCGAAGGTTTGATTTAGTTTTCACAACACTTCTGTGAAGTGAGATGGTTCTTGTTTCTCTGTTCATCTTTTTTAAAAACAAGGATACAAATATCCTTTAAATTTAGGCATCAGGTTGGAGACAAAATACTTTTTTTAATTTTCAGAATACTTAGCATTATATAGAACCTAATATTTTTGAAGTACAACTGCATTAAAAAAAAAAAAAATTAAATCTTTAGACACTGAAGTTCTCAAGGGACACAAATAATTAAAAATGCTAGTGCTGTCTAGACAGTAATGGTTTTAAGAGTTTGAAAGTAAGCACAATTTACTATAAAATAAAGGTGTGATGTTATAGAAAGGCAGCTACTTTGAAGTAATTGTCTTATATTAATGTTATATATAATGAAATTTCACAATTTCTCTTGTGAAATAGTGATAGCACTGTCATGAGTATCTTATTCCCAGGAATTTATAGCTGTGTTGTTCAAATTTATAAAAACCAAACATAAAAGTATATTTAATGTAAATTATAATATCTACTCATTATTTGTGTACTTAGTATTCCAGTTCTGTTTTTTAAAAAAGTAATATTTTAAATGTTTAACTTATCATTATTTGAACTGCGTATCTTAGTAAACTCATGCTAAATTAATGGGGAGTTCTTGGGGATTTTTTTTTTTTTTCTATGAATGATAGAAAGAAGAAACTCTCCAAAGCTATGGAAATATAACTCTCTGTCTTAATATACATTTTGCAAACTTCAGTATTTCTAATTTTTACTTGAAATTACGGATGCTTTGGGCTGTGCATATATTTTTTTTTTTTTCTAAGTAGTCCCACAAATGTCATTAGTAACATTTTGATGGTGTGAACACATGTTAACTAGCAGGAAACTGTGGTGCGAACTATCAGTGCCTTGGGAATCTGGCAGCTCATTCTCTTACTTAATAAAATGAAAGAGTTTTTCTGACAGCAAGAGATGGCCTGCATCAGACCATGCCAAGAAAGATGAGAAACACATCCCCTACTGAAGGTTCTGGGAAGGTGAAAGAATTAGATGAATTAAAGATAGTATTTGCATTTTTAGACTGTAAATTCCATTAGTGAGTAAAAATAGAAATGATAATGGCTACTTACTACCTGGACATCTGCCACATTTACATCAGTACCACTTTACTGGCTGCAGTGTCCCATTTATATGGATGTGTAAATGGGAAATCTTAAAAATAACAGTATAACTGGCAGGACTGATAGAGATAAGTTATTAATATTTTTCTCCTCTTAGATTGGTATAGAATGTCATTGAAAATTGTTTTTCCTGTTACAGATGTTCGAATGAGGTCATAAAAGAAAATCAGTATTGTGATCAGCTGCAGAGGGTAATGCAACTGTAATGACATCCCTTCTTGGAAACAACTTTCTATCTGCCATCTAGCTCTTGCTGTGCCAGCTAGCTCCTTTCTACAGTACTAAGAATGTGCTAGGAGGCAATTTAACACAGCTTGTATACTTTTCTGCTGGTGTTGACATATGGTTAATAGGTTTATTGAAATTTACTATGAAGATTTGTATACTGAAAGCCATTTTTGAGACTAGCAGAGATTGTTGCTTAGTAGCATGCTTGGAGTGAGTTCAAAGTGATTCCCTCTGCCTTTGGCTATGTAAAGTGGCGAGAGTGCTGCAACAGGCATCCAAACTATTGACAGGATGGATTACTGTGCAACCCATATGAGACTTGATCCTGTCTTCCCTGCAAATCAGCTGGGATTTACAGAGAGAAGGCTTTACATTACTCCCCACACTTAGTTCACCTGGCAGCACAGCCAAATCTGCTAGGGGAATCAACCAGATTTAACAGCTGCTGGATCAGGGAAAGAAGTTGTCAGACTGAAGGAGTTAGCTACCTGTAGTCAATAGCAAGGTATTACAGGAAAAGTCCAGACTCTATATACAGGGGTAAAGGTATTTCAGCCAGTAGGCTGGATTTACCTAGTCATATGCAAGAATAAAAAACTGAAGTTCATTATAATCAATTCTATTTATCAAACTGAAAACAAACAAGCAAACAAACAAAAAAAAAAAAACAAAAAAACCCCAACCAACCAAACAAAAACCAAACCCCAAACAACAACAACAAAAACCCAAACCAAAACAGCAACAACTAAACTAAATAAAATTTTGTTTTACTGAACTGGGAAGAGCACCAAGGGAATTTTACCTACTTTTCTACCTGTCCAGTATGTGGAATTATATGGAGTTTTTCTGGGAGGATTATTTCATCCTGGTCTGTGATCCAACCTGCTTTTGAGTATGATGAAAACATAAGGAGTTACTTCCTAGTTCCTTTACCTCCTTTTTTTGTCTAGAGCTTAGATTTTAACTTGGATCTTTATGTACATAGGTGGTGACTTGCTAGGAAGACTTCCACTGAGAAGGACACTTTGTTGTGTTTATGTGAGCTAGAAAGTGTTCCTACCAAATCAATTTTATAAAAAACATTTTTTTAAATGGATTGAGTCCCTGGTGATATAAATCAGCATAAAATCAATTTAAATGAATGGAACTTGGTGGTCATTTATACTTGATCTGGTTCAGTGGGTCAATTTTTCAGAAAAGTGTTTTCTTTTTTGTGTCCTTTCTCTGGCAATTGATAATTTGTGTGTGTTCATGTGCATAAATGTATGTATGTATTTACTGCTAGTTAGCCAAGGAAAATGCTGGATTCCTATTTGTGAACAGAGACTCTTTGGTTTGCATGAGACTCTGCTGTCACAGGAATTGCCCAGATAAGATGCTACAAGTTACAGATTTGTAAGTATATCAATATATGCTCTGCTGTCTTCAGTGTTTATTTTGCATAATGTCAAAGTTGTGAATACAGTATGGGTAGTTAGATTTGTGACTACTGAATTTAGGTGAGAAAAGATTTTTCTTGAGGAAAATGATAATATATGTAAGTAAAACTAGCTGTTTTTACAAGCATTAAATGTTGGGGTGGAAGGAATGAAGGGAAAAGACCTTGTTTGATATGTATTTGTTTCCTGTAGTCTCATATGCAATTTAGGATGTAATATTCCATATCTTGTGTAAATACACTATTATAAAAGGATTGAAGACACAGTAGTTTTCAGAGCATTGAGAACCTTCTTGATGTTATTTCAGATTAATGAAGTAGATACAAGTTCAGCTTTTTATCCAGTAGTCATATGATGGCTTTCTGATTTCCAAGCAAATGCTAAAATGGATATTACAAACTTACAAAATACATCCAGTGCTATCAATCACCATTTTTCTTCAAGGAAAAATAATCAAACCTTTTTCTAAAACCAAAATACTTCCCTATCTTCTAATAGTATTTGCTAATTATGTAAATGTATTAATATACAATACATATGAATGCTTTTCTGTTTTTATGAAACAAATTTTTTGTCATGATCTAGCCTTGAATATCATGTTGTTTTATAGCATATTCTGGTTTTGTACAAATCCTCAAAATACTAACATGGTACAGTAGTTCCTGAGGTAGTTATTTTGTTTCTAACATTCACACATAATGTTAGCTGTCACATTCCTTTTAAAAGTTTGGAATGAAAGGAATAATTTCAGCTGTTTAAACTTCAGGGAACAAGAATTTAATCAATATGACACTGCAAACTGACATTGATACAGCAAATGGTTAGACTGTTTCTTTCATACAAATGGATTTTGGGTAAGAAGATTCTGAAGAATAAGACTCAGCAGATGTGATACTAGCAGGCCTATATACATTTCATCTGGCATTTCTGTTGTCAGTGTGAAGTCCACTTAAGTGCACAATTTCATGGTTGGCCAGTTACTGGCTGAATTTATTTTCAGTGCTGGTAAAAAAGATTATTGGTTTGCCAGTTGCTGCTCAGAGGTTCTAACTTTTGACAGAAAATACATATTCCATCAGAATCTCAAATTTTTAGAAGTGTCTGTGTTTATTGATGGAGGTTAAATAATGTTACTGGATCAATAGGCAGCTAATTGCATTTCTATAAAATAATTAATTACATGACAATGAATTGCAAAGCTTCTCTTTGTTTTCCTTAAGTAAATAGCAAAGAATTAACTCTTTTTCTATTACATTTTTTAATGTGTATAATATATATAAGAAAACCCACTAATGATTCTTAAATAGCTCATACCAATAAAAAAATGAGATCCATTTATTTAATTCTTATGTGTCCATTGACCTAATGTGATATTACTGTCTAATAATAGCCTTGCTGGCTCCACAAGAAGGTCCTGTGGCTATCATCTGGGATTTTGCTGTCCTTTAATCTAAACTTTCAGTTTTGTGAATGTAGAAGGGGATCATAAGCCCTTTTGTTAAATGTTTATTTTAGACAATTTTTGCTTGCCATAGAATATCTGATTCTTTAGCTTTGGTATGAAAGGAATTTTTCCTCTTTTATTGTGAAGATGTAGTAGACGTGATCTTCAGAAAAGTAATTAGTGACAGTACTAATCTAAAATGTTAACTGTCAGCTGTCCTGAAGATAGGTTCCCATTCTACTGTTGTCATCTGTCAAATTTGCTGTGTAGGTAAAGAAAAGGAGAGGAAAAAATACAGGGAATGGAGGAGATAAAAAGAGAAACCTCATCAAATATAAACGAACTCCCTCTCCTTCCTTATGTCCCTTCTGTCCCTCTACTTCTGCCTCCTGCCCAGCAGATAGCTGCTCACATTTCAGTTCCTTTATGGAAGGATACCAGTGTGACTAACAGCATTTGTGTTTGAAATAGCATATATTAGGACTTGAAACATTGGTAAGGATTAGGCTAGTCCTAAATGCTTAGTTCCTTTTGAGTGGAACTTAAATATCTTTTTTCTGTGATTAAATATAGTAGCTGGTATTAAGGTAGAGCTTAATTTACCTTGAAAGAATCCAAAACCATAATGTAATTTCAGGTCCTAAGCTATTTATATTCAAATTCATAATACTTTTGATGATTAGCAGAAAGATCATCTGGACAAAAGTGCAAAATGTCAAGTTTCAGAACTGTCTGAATCTATACTGTAACATAACCTTGCCAGACTAGTCCCTCTCTAAATATTTTAGTTGTCTGTTTTAAGTGTTTACAGAATATAAGACATGTATGTCTAGTTCTTATCAGAACAATTTTCAGACCAGCATTTTTTGGCTTACTTGGAATATGGCCAGTGCCATTTTTAATTAAAAAAAGAAATACAGCCACTTCATCTTAAAATTTATATAATGAAGTTCATTGACTACTGTGATTGTACTGTATTTTGTATTATAACATTAGAGCTGCTCAGTGAATTTTCTATCAAGTAGTCAGTATTATCCTTACTCACTTGTACAGCCAAGTTAGACTGAGTTATAGCTTAAACTCATGGAGTTGCAGAGAAAATAACCAGGCAGAGTAAGCTGTGATGGAACTTGAGCAGATATTTTCTGTTTCATCTAGTTTAAATTTCACCATCTTATTTCCACAGATGGGAAGACCTTTGAGACTTCTAAAATATGAAGCAATTTAAGTGATTGACTCTGGAATCTTACATATTCATATAGCTTATGACTTTACCAGTTGCTCAGATTGTGTGAAGCTCAGGATTAGTGTTGTGATCTGGGAGATGCCTCTGACTGTGGTGAGGAAGAAGTAGAGAACAGCTCGGAGAGGCCCAAGGTAACATGAAGATGAAAGAGACACTTCCATATTTCTGTGCTAGTGAGATTCTAGTCCAGAGATCTCTTTCTCCTCTCTGTTACATCACTGATCTGAGAAACATATTTTTACTTGGTGTATCTTCTGACAAGACATTCCTCTCATGAATGTTGTCATATTTCAACAGACTTTTAGTCGCTGACTGTTCTCCAGTGTTAATGCTCCAGTTGTGGTAAGCAAACATCTGGACACTTCATGGATTTGCACAGGACAGATGATTTTAAATTTTTATTCACTTATTTGAAAAACATTTGTTGTGACTGGCATATTCTTTACACTAAATATATATATAGCACGTAGCAAAGATAGGACTGAAGCTACTTAGTTCCCCTTGCAGAACATTGAGCTTGGTTTTTTTGTCGGTTTGTTTGGTTTTTGTTTCTTCCTCATAAAGGGAAATTAGAATATGCTGAGAACTGAGATTCATGTTAGAGCTGCCAAACTAAAGCAAACAATAAGACAATCCTCCTGATTGTCAGTCGACAAGGAGGACTGACACAGTTCTACAGACCCATAAATTGTGCCTTCTACAGCGAAGTGTGCCAAATAGGAACAGTCAAGGGACTGTGAGCCACTGAACTTTCAAAAGTTCAGGTAAATGAGAGAAGCTTAGGATAATCCAGAGGAAACCTTACCAAAACTCTGTTACCTTTGAAGATTGCCTATGATTCATCCAGAAGGTTTTAATATATAATAGTAGTTTTATTTTCTGATTTTTTTTTTTTTTTTTCTGGAGTCATTCATCAAAGTCCAAGTTCAGTTAAGAGATTGTAATTTTTTTTCTGTTTGTTTGTTGTTTCTTTCTTTGTTTGTTGTTGTTGTTGTTGTCTTCGTTTTGAGTTTGATGTTAACCTTATTACACTTCTTTTGCTGTAATTCCATTTGTATGCCAGGGACAGCTAGAACAAAAACTTGTAAGGAATGGAAGCTTTCATCTGGTGTGAACCTCTGTTTCTTCTGTTAAAACTTGAATAGGAGAAAATTGATTTATTTTTTTCCTCTACATGTGTGACAACCTTGAAGTGCACCCCCCATACTTAACAGAACAAAAGACCTTGCTATGCCTTAAACGTCTGTTTTTTGTTACTTTGGGAGGAAAAGATAAATGACACCTTGTTTTATCTTTCCCAAAGCTTTATAGCCATGGAGGCCGACACGTTGTAAGATAAAAGCAATTAAGTGTTGCTGTGAAAGACCTCATGGCCTAATTGGGATGATAGAGATGAACCATCTGTCAGACAACCAACTACCAGAAGAAACCACGAACCAAGAGCTACCCCTGACAGGCAAAACAATTCACTTCTGGTTAGTACTGTGAACTTCCTCCTAGTTTGAAGACCCCAGACCCATTTCCAGAAGAGTCTTCCTAATTAGCATGAAGAGTGAGCAGATGGAGGAGACGAACCACCCTCTCCTATCTCACATGTAGATGAACTGGGTTGTAAAACAACCTCACATATGATATGGGTTGGCGGCGTGTAAGTCTTCAATGCGTCCCCCCCCTTCAGCGGTCATCGTGAGACCAACATACCTGTGGAATGGTGATATCTTTCTCATTGTCTCTCTCTATCTCTCCCTTTCTCTTTCTGATATCTTGATTTTCCTTCTCTCTCTCTCTCTCTCTCTTTTTCTTGAACATATAAAAGTAATACCATTGTAAGTTCTGCTGCTAAAGTTTTGTTAAGTTTTGCATTACAGTTACTAATTATTGCCAATTCACCGTTTTTAGAAGGGCTTTTGCTGTCAGTGTATTGATAAGTTTTGTGTTACTATAACATACTTTTGCCAAGCCACTAACTGCTGTAATTTGTATAGCACAATGTGCTTTTAGTAAATTCATAACTGGACCCCTGGAGTGATTGTCTGTCATTCACTTTGCACTGTCGTGCAGAATTACCTGGAGTTAACTCACACTTGATCTCATCTGTTGAGTCAGGGCACGTGTTGTGTTCAGAGTTAATTCATCCCTCATCTCATCTGTTGGGACGGGACAACAAGTTTACAGTTAGATTGGATGATGAATAGCTTTTATACTTTACACTTAAATTAATTGAACCCTTGAAAATGAAAATTGAAAGTGAATCTGTATATTATTTAGGAAATACAAATTCCATTTTAAATATAAAAGTATTTCTTTAAGAAGACTGGAATGCCTCAAGGTTTAATGGAATATGAAAAACGGCAACATATTGAAACAGATGTCAGAGAAAATCAGCATTCCAACTGTACTACAAATGAGCTATTACCATTTGCCTTGAATGGCTGTGGTGTATAAGTGGGTTCACTGCATTGTTCAATTCATACATCGTTATTTAAATTGCTAACTTTGATAGGTGACTGGGTTTTTGAGGGCTTTTTATAGATGGAATATAAAAATAACATCTTGTATGTCTAAAGTGCATTTGAGTTTCCAAATCAAACTTTTATACTAAGAAACTACAGTGTAACAGTACCTGCACAATCTTAAATTTATAGAAGCTCAATTACAGAGCTATGTGCAAGACAGAGATTCATTGTATATGTATGTGTATGTGTGTATATGTACACACACATGCTTTCCTTACAGTAGGCTTCTCTCAATCCTTCTTCTCAGGATTCTGAGTGTTCTTGATTCTAGAGTGGATGACTATGTTAATAGTGCTTTTATATAATTAGTTGGATGTAATTCTGTCTTTTCAAGTAGTTAGGTCTGTAAACAAAATGAATAGGTTTGTGATATGGACACTTCAGCCTCTAATAACTTAAAACCAGAAGTAAAATAAAGTCAAAACAAGGTTAAGCTTCATTTTCATTGGGCCATTGGAATTACCTCATTAGTGCCTAGATTTTCTGATTTTGCTAAAGATTAAGCCTGTGCCTTGGCCTTTTGTTCACTGCGTAGCAGCCTCTGTCTCTGTGTGTCACACATCTGTATGACAGCCTCCGTCAAATTTTGTATTAATTCGGACCAATGTGGTCATTTGTTTGAGAAGTTAAACGTGCTACTTACTCTTTGCCTGACAAGCCTCCACCCACAATGTGCACACAAGTGCAACATTTCTTTACAAATCTAGGGTAAATAAACATATTGAAAGAAAGGAAGTGACAGCTATAAGATCAGTTTTGGGACTGCTAGATCCCAAAGATAGACTTCTGCCCCTGATTAGCTGTTGTTTCTATACCATTAGGTGAGAATACCCTATGGCTTGCCCAGTAGTCCTGTAGCCTGGATGGATGAAAGTGTAGACATCAGTACACACACACACAAACATTTTCTGGTCAATTCCCAGATATGGGTAGTGAACTCTGCATGATGTAACCCTCAGCACTGATTCCCCTGAATGTCAGACTAAAGAAACTATTGGAGGACCCTTTAACTCCCTCCTGGACAATGCCTGTACTTTCCTTCCAAGAGCTAACTAAGTTTGTGGGCACCAGATTTTCCTCTTACTGTGCAGTGGGAAAGCAGCCAGCTCCAAGTATGTATACAGATTGAACTGTGGTTGTTTAGTGGTTGTTGTTGTTGGTTTGGTTTGGCTTTGTTTTTTAATAGGGGTGAGACCCTGTTGTTCACCAGCCCCAGTTGTTTTCTCCTGAGGATATTCTAATCATAGCAAAAAGAATGGCATGTGTCCCTGCTGGTTGAAGGACCAGTACCTTATGTCTTCCAGTAGGGTGTTAAGAGCTGAGTTAACACTGGCATTTACTCTTCTTCTATCCCTAATCCTTGCTTTTCACTTCCACTGCCAGTTTGGACTTTGTTCTTTCTGATTTTCATTTGAGTTGTTTTTTTTTCCTTCCATGTAGCTTGCATGCCACTGCTGCAATCATAAGACTTTGAACAGAAAGGGAAAAAGTAAAGTTGTTGAAGGTAAATGTGTTATAGCATAGTGTAGGTTTTTGTTTTTTTTTTTTTTTTCCCCAGTTGAAAATAAGGTAAACTTCCTTTATTTAGCCCTCAGTAGAACATTTTACATGATTGTGTCTTAAATTAGAAGTTACAGGAAGCAGTGGAGGTTATTAAGAAGGAGGATAAAGAACTGGGTAATGCAACTATTCATGCTGAAAGAAGAAATGTCAAGCAAAGAGAAATCATTAGTGTTTCTCAAGGCTTAGCATTGGCAGTAATTTTCTTAAATGTTTTCATTAATGACCTTTACATTAATAGTAGGGAAACATTTTCAGTATAATCTCCTGACAAAATGAAGTTGGAGGACACAAAGACAGACTGATATATTACAGAGAGAATGTTTTGCTATTAGATTCTGGATGTGTGTAATTAGTTTTTTGTTTTCTTTTCACTGCTCATATTCTTCTTGTCATTCAGTTTTTTTCCCATTGAGAGTTCTTAATGAGTGATTAGGAGAAGGTCTTATTAAACTGGTACAAACAGCCGTTGTGATGCACCTGCAAAAAGGGCAAAATGCAGTTCCTTTGATGTATTAGAAGAACTATTTTAATTTTCATTAAAAAAGAAAAAAAAAAGGAACAACTGGTGCTATTAAGATATTTATGAAAGAATTCTGAAACATTGTGTTCAAGAAGAAAGAGAACAGGAAATACAAAGCTGAAGCAGCTGCAAGTACAGATGACCACTGTCAGAAGAACAGTTAGCCGGCAAATGACCTTGGACTGAAAATGCTTGACTTGTTTGCTCTAAGAAACTAAAGGCTAAGAAGAGATATGAGTGAAATTCACAAATGTATCAGGCATAAATACTGGGAAGAAAAGAACTATTTAGCTGAAGGACCACGCCAATGCCAAATAACTGGTTATTAGTTTACATTGAATAAATATAATTCAGAAACTGGAAGATTCCTAGTGGTTTGAGCAAAGAAATTCTGGAATAACTGTCACCAAATACAATTGTTAGGAGGGAAGCAATTTTTTTGTTTTTTCTTTTTAAGATGGAGGTCTCTTAGATCATAAAAGGGATTTATATGACACAGTATGTTCCATAGCAAGGGACTTCACTTAGTTGTGGGAAAGCCTGGAGGTCTGTCCTAGCTCAGTGATCTTGTGATGATGGTCTTGCTCTTAATTTCAGTAGTGTTCATACCCCAAAGAACAGCTGTTTAGGAATTTTTAGGCAGAACATAAAACGGGTTATTAATTGGAATATTCAAGTATTTTAAATACCCGGCAACACCATTAGACAATAATAATTTAATTTATAAAATAAATTCCTACACATGGTTTCAGAGACACACAAGCCAGTTCTGCAAAGAGGATATAGCACCTTCGGCTACTTACATCTATTGAAAATGTTTTTGTCGTGTCATTTCTGCTCTGTACAGCAGCAGTGGTTCATGAAGTCCTACAGCATCTTTTAAGTTACAAACTCCAAAAGTTAAACCATTTCCAACTTTGAAACTTCACTGCTAACAATTGTATATGTTCTTCAATTGTGCATGTGCTACCTACTTAACCCTGGCAGGCAGTATTGGGCTTTCAGAATAATAGCTCTTGTTCCTCTTCACCATACACTGGGCATATCAAGCTTTGTGTCACTATGCATTGGATTATCTCTGTTTTACAGAGTCTGAGGGACTGTTCAGTTATCAGGATTTAAGAATGCTGTACAGCATGGAGAAAGTAATTCCAGGCAATGGTGTAACTGGAGTGCATCAGGTATGCAGTAGTGGTATTTTGAACCTAAGTCCTTGATTGCATGGATTTTTCATCAAAGGAGGAGAGTGCAATGCTGTCGGTTGAAAGGAGAAGCAATATACAACGTCGGACATAACTTTGAAGTCAGTCTCAAAGTTGTTTGAACACACAGGACAGAGGTTTTAGGTGCTTGGGTATTGAAAGGGGTGGAAATAAATGTTGGTTGTGTGTTTTGTTGCCATTTTTCTACTGAGGGACTTGAGGAACCACCTAGACAGAGAAATTACCCTTCCAGAGTAATTTGTAAGACTTCTCTCAGGGGCTTTGCTGAATCTTTACTTCCATTACCATTGTTGGACTTTTTGTCTCTCACTGGGCAGGCTTTCTTCCCTCCAGCTCCTACCACTTCACTCCTTACTACTTACCCTGTGTCTGCCATGTTTGCTGCTTGTTGCTTCTGTATAATTATTTATCTATTCCCTTTGTCCATCAAGGTAGACAGCACAGGATGGGCTGAAGTTGAGAAGCACTGCAGAATGTATAAGTTGATCAGGATGTTTTCTTCAATGTCTTTGTGCCATGAACAGGATCTTCACAGATATGTTGACACTGAGAGGTGTGGAGTACCAGCAAAGACCCACTTCACTGGCCTATGATGACACTAGTAACAAGGCAGCGTGATCAGAAATCCATTGGTTAATGTGTTCTGAGCATCTATAACATCTTGGGTTACCTGAGTGGCAGCATTGGGACAGTTTCCTGATGAAAATGGATTCTTAAGCATGCAGAGGTAAAATTTTGGTCTGTCTTAAGTTTCATAATATGTATTTTATTCAGTCATATTGGTGGCAATTTATTGTGCAGATGAAGCAAGAGAGGAATCGGGCATGGAGACTTAATGATGGTTTGCCAAAGGGAAAGCTCTTTTAGGAGAGACGTTTTTTCTCCTTTGTTTCCTCATATTTTTTTCCATTATTTTCTATTCTTGAGCCAAGTAAAATTTCACTGGTATGATGCAGAAAGTGAAACTTACCCCTGTTTTGTGCTTATGTTTTCAATTTAAAATGTCATCTTGATTTCCAAAAATAGAAACGGAGCTAGACAGAGTAAGTATGAAAAAGGGCAGCACTGGAAAAGCTTGTACATTTCAGTTTTGAACCAACTGGCCTGGATAAAAAGGCAAATGGTGCACCAGCAGTTAAAGTAGTTGTTATATTTTCTCAGTTTCCAGTTACTAGAAAGGGAATACTGTCCTTTATTTGGTCTTACCATATCCTTGTAATCCTCTAGTACCAACTTTGCATGTTTCTCCTGGTCTTCAGGAGTTTGCAAAAGTCATTCAAACACTCTTGTATGTTAATTTTTCAATTTTATTATATCTTTTTACTATAGAAACTATAGGTTCTTTGGCCTGGATAAGGGGAGGGAAAGCTGTTCAGTGCAAAGCCCACATTCTACTGTATGCATTGTAAATCATTGCTATTTAATTCTAGCAGTTTATGCTTGAGTGTTTAATCTTTCTGGTGAAAACTGATATCACGTGTGATTATATGCTATGGAATCCCAATGTATAAACTGTCATCCATTAACTGTGATTTCCCTTATTTCATAGCTGAAGGAAGAATGAGAGTAGATTAAAAAATATCCCTATCTGCAGCATTGTTATAATTTCTTAGAGAGCAGCAGTGTTAACTGGGGAGACTAAGAATTAAGAGCTTTATTTGCTGCATGCTTATTTCATCCTGGCCCAGTCAAGCACCTTGCTGCTACTATGTTGGATGCACAGAAATCCCTGCCAAAATCTAGTTTTAGACAGCTACAGGCACTGCATCTGAAGGCTTCCAGCATGCCTCAGGGGAGAAGAGAGCTCCTTCGTCCTTTTCATCCTCTCTTTCTCCTACAGGTACTTTCTACCTCCTCAGTGGCAGTCAGACTAAATAAAATTTGTTTCCACAAGCATGACCACCTCTTTAATGAGATGGTCACTAAAGCCTCATGCTTAGACGTGAAGTTCCTGAAGTTTCTCTGAGTGTACCCACTTTATAACAAAGTTAAGAATGAAGGGTGGAGGTATACCCAAGAGCCCACTTGATGTTTCTTGGGCCCTGTCTGAGGATTGCAGGGTGGCCTGTCAATTAACCTCATTCTTACTGGAATCATTCAGACTCCTCTTAGGAAAAAACTATTTCAGCTTATCTGTTCCTCCAAAACAATGCATTTCTGGAGCTTACACAAATACTGTTTAATGATGCAACATTTCTCTAATATTATGTTTAAAATTTATGTGTGTGTATGACATAAACAGAAATTTGCACATTGTGTTGTCAGCATTATAAGCCTGTGTTTCGGACTTGGTGGCATTCAAATGTGGCTGCTAAACAGTACTTTTGAAAGAAAAAAAATATATATATATATATATATATATTAAGGGACCAATCCAGTACCTGATTCTGCTCCACCTATATTCTACTAATGTATGCTTGAGTTTGAACCACATTTATTATCAAGTTGTCTCACTTATGTTCCCTGTTTGCTTTGGAGTTTTACTATTAAATCAGGTTTTAAGACATCTGTTACTTGCTGTGCTACCAACATGTTCTTGACTTCTGTTGTATGTTGCATTGTGTAGAATTTAATTTCTTAGGTAAATAAGTAAGTATCAACAACTGTAAAGATCTAAAATGTTTTTGCAGTGTTGGAGTTACCAGTTAGCTAGTAAAATAACTATTTCAGTTACAAATTCTAAGTTAATACAAAATTGTATCTCCTAAAACATTTTTTTAAACTTCAATATAATTGAGTGGAGATGGATACATCATAATTTTTATTTTAAAAAGCATCTTTGTTGCTAGGATCTCATAACCACACATTTAGTAATTGATTCTAAATGAACTTTTCTTTTTCACTATCTATTCAATGTCCTGTTCGAGATTCAAACAACTTATTTCAATTAATGTGTCAAAATTCCCATTGGCCTGAACCTTCAAGACAAACCTGGCCAAAATTCGTTATAAGGAACTAAATGGTCACAGAAACTTGCTGATGTTTTCATTAAATTAATATTGTTTCAGAGGTCAAAAAAGTGTCAATTGAATGACTGGCACTAACGCAAATATGAAACATATTTATTTATATGGGTGATGTGAACCAACTTCCAGTTGATTTCAAAGTAATTTCTGTTCAACTTTTAAATTTCTATTTAACAAACCAATTATTGGTCGGATGTCTTTACAGGATGGGCAAAGATGAGATACAAATAGATTTCAGCATGAAAAGAAGAAGGAGAAGCAGCAGAACAGGTGGGGCAGGCAGCAGTGTACAGTATCAGCCAGGAATGAGCTCCTGCTGGAAAAACTTTGCAAATGCAATAGTGGTGTGTATGGCATAAACAGAGACTGGTTAAAAACCTTAGAGTGCATGTTCAGAATTTATCAAACCATGTGCAATTTTGAGGTGTGACTTAGGAACTCACATGCAAAACTAATTCACATTTAAACTAGATATTTTGGGTGTTGACAGCTTATAGCCATATTGTTGCAGCAATTTGTATCTTAAATACTGGTACTTTCATAAGAATGCATCCTCCTCTGTCTTTGCTGGGCTCCCAGGGTGTGGAGTGATGTGTGTTGGTGTAATAAAGGTTGTTTCCTAAATTCAGGCCTAAAAGTGTTCATAAGGACAAAACACTTCTTATATTGCATTTTAACTGTTTATTTTGAAATTTAAATTACTAATATCTCCTAGGAACAGACTTGTAGCTCAGTAAGTCTTGCCAATGGTTTCAGCTAGAATTGTTCAAAATAAAGGTTGGTACTGTGCATTATTTTTTATTTATCTAAAGGAAAAATAGTGTTTTCCTTACTATACCAAGTTCTTCACACCATTTATAAAATAAAACTTATTTTAACTTTACTTTTAGACACATAGCATAGTAATTATTCTTAGATAAGAGGTGTTTAAAACGGACTGTGGTGAAGGATAAAAAAAAGTACATCAGAACACCTTCGGAAAAAGATTTAATGTTTTTTTAATTTAGTTTGTCCTTTCTGTTTTACGAATAATAATCAGCTATAAAATGTGAGGAAAAGTCAATAAATAAAAACCTCTTTTTCTTTGCATAATGTGGTTGCTTTGTCCTGAGTTATGCATGAGCTATTCTCTTTTGTCTATTTCTGCTATGAATAAATATTTTACTCAAAGATTTAGCATCTCATTTTATTCAAATTCAAAGAACTTAAAGTTCAGTGTCTGTGTAGTTACGTATATCTAAAAATGTTAAATTCCTGCCATTTTAAACTCTTAAGTCACTGAAAACTTGGCATTGTACAAAAGGTATGAAAGATTCAGATATGCAAGTCAGTGGCAAACTACTGAAAAAAATAGTCTGTGACAGAATGAATTTAGTGACATAATGAATTTAAAGTGTTTTTAAATATGACCAGCTAATGTTTATGCTTTCAATACTATTTAGTATAAGAATTCTCATGTAAACAAGATACTAGGGGTTTATCTTTAAATAAGGTCTAAAACTGTTACAAGGTGCTTATTATTTACAATTTCTACCAGTGTTCTCTCATAGCATTTGCTAAGAAAAGAAAAAAAAAAAAAAAAAAAAAAAAGACATTTTGCTTCTATCTTAGCTTTTAGGATTATACCACAGACATCAGGCTTTCAGGAATGTGTTGAATTTTTTAAGTCCGTTGATCCTCTGTATTGATTTTGTGACTTTTACAGTGGTTTACTGCAGTGTCAAATGAGTTAGGAATTTTGCCATTCTGATTAGTGGCATTTTACTCCTGTTTTGTTATTGTGGTGTGCAAGGGAAGGAGAACGGCCATGGGTGCTTAATTCTCAGGGGATATAATTTGAGGTACCTGGTCTTTGAAGTAAAATGCAGAATCCAGTGTTAAGCCCTTGGGCTCAGAGTGAAATGTGGGATGAAATTAAGACATTCTGAATGTCATGTACAACAGCTGGAATGCTCACGCGGCAGTCTGTTTAGTCTTCATACTGCCTTTGGAAGACAGGAAGGGGAAATTGCTTGTCTGCAGTGGTGGTTACTGGTACTTTCAATAGCTATGGTCAGTATGCTGGCCTAGAAAACTGCAAACACAATTTGGTATCCTCTTTATCTGAAGAAGATTAAAAATTATGTCTGTCTGTCTATGTGGCATCATAGAAGAAGGGAACTGGTCTGTATGTCCTGTAGAAAGTCATGTTGCGGTGTAGGAAGGCTGAGACAGACAGCACACAAAAAAGCACTCCCATGTTATGGCATGTATTTGAGTTCTTGTCTTTGTTTCCTCAGACTCCCTTTATTTTAAACTACAATGCTACACTGCAAAGATAGTCCCAGGTTATTATTCAGTTTCTCTAAAAAATCTGTTTCCAGCTCTCTAAGCAGTTTCATGTCATCATTCTTAAAAAATTCTCACAAGTTTTCCAAAATTTGCTACCTTCTCCACAAAGTGTAGCATGGTATGTAATACTGTTATCATAAAGTTTTATCTTACAAATATTTGGTTCTAATTTCTAGGGAAAAAAAGGCATTTCTGAGTAAGTGTTACATACTTATGACCAGCTTGTCCTGTGCCCTTTTCTATGCTTCCTATCCTAGTAATCTAGGTGGTTTCTCAAACCCTAAATCAGCAAAAAGCTTCAGTGAAAACACTTGCCCAATGTATTGGGAACAGGGGTGTGTGTGGTCTTTTTTTTTCCCCCTGTCTTCATGCTTATTTACATATTTAACATTAAATGGGTGTCTGATTCCATTCAGCTCATTTAAACTTATGTTCATATTAATAGTTAAACAGATAGTTTTGTGTGTTTCTGTACTAGGGTACAAGGTGGTATTCAAAGTGTTAATACATAATGCTATTTCCAACTGTACAATCTGTCATTTAAATGTTAAAATACAGTGCAAGACCTGCAGAAGTGCATATGGGAGCATCATGAATAGTAAATGAATCTATTTTGATCCTTGATGGATGTTTCAATGAATAACAAATGAGTTTGCAGTGATTGGACACAGAAAGTGTTAGTGATTTTTTTTTTTTTTTTTTTTTTTTTTTTTTTCCATGGCATAATAAAGGAGTCATCTTAAAGTGATGATATTTGGCAGGCAGTGTTCTGTTGCTACAGTATTGACTGCTGGCCTGTTGCCTTTTCTTTAACTGTGCTTCACATTATTTTATAAAGAGACAACTATCCATGGTCTTTAAAGCTCTTTGCTCATTTATGGTTTTTATCTTATAAGAAGGAATTAACCTATATTTACAATATATATTTTCAATCTATATTAAATATGTATGCATTAAAACACTTTCCAAAGGACTCAGTTCCATCAAACCTTATTAGATCTTAAATTATACATTCAGACCTTTTGTTCTGAAATACTGAAATCTCTTACGATCAATGTGTTGGTTAATGCTTTGAATAAAACAAAACCAAGACTGCTTGTTTTAGGTCACAGAAGAGACAGAAAAGGTAGACATAATTTTGTTCTTAAGTGTCCAAGTGTTTCACTGACATAGCAGAAATACAGCTCAGAGTACTGTTTGAAGATCCTACAATCTGTCAGTCAGGTATTTCTGTGCAGCACAGAAGTCTATGACTGATATGTAGTGATTCTTATCAGAAACTATGGCTTTTGTTGTTGTTGTTGCTTTGTTCTCTCCTCATTGCCAAATAGAATGACTTGACTGAGTAACACATGAATTTGCTGACAGATCTGCACATAAAAATCCTTGCTTACAGACTTTGCTAGTTGTATACGCAAGTTGGTTAGTATACTTGTTTGAAATGTTGATGCTTTTTAAATTCTTTTTACAAATAGTTCAGCCTAATCTTTGTTTGTTTCACTTTCTAAGGCTTATTCTTCACAAGTAATTTGCTGTTGTATTTTCATAATCACTATAAATCAAGAGATATTTGGTTTATTTGCTATTTTTTGAAGGTACATAACAAGAAATAGCTTTCAACTAGCAAGTTCTGTGCTATTTTTCTTTCATAACAGGTACAAACTTATTTGGTTATTTCCATTGTTGAAGATGAAAATCTAATAATACACCTGAAACTGAGCATATGACTGAGTTCTTTGAAATTACTAGCAGGAGCGGAGAATCTTATCTTGTTTTCTTCTGGCAGTATTCTCTACATACTCACTCAATAGCTGGAAGTCAATGCTATCTGGTTGCATTAACCAGTAATTCAAGATTAATTAATTATCTTTGACACACATCTAGTATTAGTTTCAAAATGATCATTTACACTAAGGGACAATTTTTGTAAGCCAAAGGTTTTACAGAACTGGGATGGTCATTTTGCTATCCAGGTGCAAAATTCAGCTGCAGCAACATCCTTTAATTGCCAAGCAACCAAGAGGAAAACATCTGCTGGTTATGAATATGTTTTGAACTGGTAATCATAACAAAATAATGCCATGCCTGTTCAGCTGTGGAGTAAGTCAGAAGGCTAAAGGCTACTGCATGTCGCTCATATTCCCTATTGACTTAGGACTGCCTGTAAATTCAGTTTACCAATTCTGTCTCAATAAGATGCAATAGATAAAATTGTTATAAGGCTATAAATTTAAATGTTGTCAGATGTAACAAAAGCATATAGATACATTTTATGCACTCTTTATGAGATCATGAACTGTCATAGACAAAATGATTTTTTTCTACAACTATATAACAAATGTAATACAATGTGTGTTGCTAATACATTAAGCACACATGACCTTTACAGAGCAGTCAGTTTTACCAAACATTATTAGATCTACAGAATACTGTTGCAAACATAGGGCTGATTGTCCTTTTATTATCTTTATGGTAGTTAGGTGTATTTCCACTGTGGTCAATGCAATTACATCAGCTTAAAATTTGTTTCAAATCAGAGTCACACTGAGTGAGTATAGGAGCAGATAGCATCACGATTCACATACTGAACTTTTAAACCTTTCTTCTATTGTGAGAAGACAGATTATGTCATTCCAGTATCCTGAGGACCCATCATTCTCCCACATGTTCTGTATCCATAGCCTGACCATGCTAGACTGCACAAGCACAGCATTTACGATGAAGCTGGGCTTTTGTGTGTTTCTTCTTTGTACAGAGGGTATGTACAAACTCACTGCAGCATTGATCACTGCCTGGGAGTATGACTTATGTACCTGTATTCTATGCATATGAAGAGTAAGTCTAATTAGATGTTAGCCTTTATCTTGACTAACTTTCCTTTTTGGAATCTGAATAGTCTTCAGCAGGAAAAAGGATGTGAAAGTAAAACCACCAAAGCATTTGAAAGAAGTGCTTGTGTATAACGTCTTTAAAATTGGTGAGTTTGGCCACTTACTCTGCATTGGCAGCATAGCCATGGAAAAGTTCATTTGATACATGCAGGAACCCAGTCATCTTCTTTTGAACATTCTCCACATTTATTACCATTAATTCACCATCTATAAGGTCACAAGAGATTTTTTTGCTGTTTTCAACTCAAAGAGAAGGTTTTACCTTTACTACCCCTTCAAGGTATCTAATGTGCCAAGTGCTTCTGCTTGCTTTTATGATTTAACCACCAGGATTTGCTTTTCCCCTGCTTCTGTGCACACACAGGTTTCATACTTTGCTGCCTGAAGTACAGAATTTGTACAGGAGAGCTGTTGTAGTTCAGCATAGAGGACTGTCAACAGATTTTACTATGGCACAGTCTGAAGGAATCTGCCTCTCTTGGGAGCAATATTGCAGTTCTTCAATGTTGTGACCAAAAACATCCTTCTAGATATCAATTTGCACTGTTGACATCTCCAGCCTTCCTTCTTCTGTAACATACTTGAGTATAAAATGAAATAAGAAGCTTCCAGATGGTCTACTTTACTGTTCCCTTTACTTTCTTTCATTAGCAGGATGGGCATGTTATATAGCTGACATAACTACTTGTTTCAGTATTAAGTGGTTGTCTACATGGCAGTATAAACATTTAGTATACTTTCAGAATGAAATGTAAGAGCTTTTGCTTCACTAGGGTGATCAGATCAAGGACTTTTCTAGTGCACAAAGAGTCACAAGGAACAGAGAAAGCTATAAGCATAATGCAAAGACATGAACCTGGTTGGCATTTTCTCCATTATCACTTGTGTAAGACAAATAATCTCTAGTTACTAATTGATAAGCCATTAAGAAGCTCCAGGTGTAGCCTTGGAGAGGGACAACCTAGTAAGTTATGTTGATAGTGGGTGAGAGAACGCAGAATCAGGGCTGTTAGAGAGGCAGAGACCCCACACTGATGTTTGAGGGATCTGTGAGTGTGGGGGTTCTTGTAAATCTACAGAGCGAGAGCATGTGTTTTCTCTGGTGAGCTGCTGAGGAGGAACAGGACTTGCCTGCCTGTACTTAAGTTTTATGTGAATTCTGGAGGTGTCATTTGCTGATGTTAAAAGGCAACACCATGTGCAGCAATTTGTGCAGGTGTGTTCTATGTATGTATGTCCTCTGTGTATGTGTATCTGGGATACACATGCAGCCTTGCTCCTGGTTAAACTGTGCAGAGCAAAAAGTATCAGCCACATGGTTTGTCCTGGGAAAGAGAGAGCTAAGGGTGCACCTGACTGGGCTTCTGTGGCTAAGTAGAAGAGACCCCCAGGTCCTGGAATCTGCTGGAGGTAGTGCCTTAACCACAACCCTGAATACACTCTGGTAAATTCTGCATCAGTTCACCCACTGATGCAGTTGTAATTCCAGTTCCTGTCACCATCTACATCTCAATCAAAAATATTTATGTTCATGTAGATGATGTTGTATTATAATGGCAGGAAAACTGACATGCATTTGATGAGTGAAATGAAAAAAGTAAAAGATAATGAGATACAGTAAAACATAGTTGCACTGAAATTTCTGTGGAAATGACAAAATTATCAGATTTAAGTTGGTGATTGACACATTTGATAAAATAAGCAGCAGCTCTGCTCCATCCTAATGCATGCAAAATAAGGAATAGCCAGATGCTTCCAAAACTCAAGATCCTTTAAATTTATTTTAGTGCTTTAGTGTTTATAGTAGAAGTTTTGCATACAGTGTTGAACAGAATAGTACTCATGTAATTTAACTGACAGCTGAGTGATTGTTTATTTAACCATTCTTGAACAGCTTCCAAGTTTTGAGAGAAAGAATTGTATATTTCTGAAGGATTATATAAATATACAAGCTGTTGATACTCAGTTAATTAATACTTTGGAGATGTGGCCTTAACATCTGATAAGTTAAATTCATGATATTAGATTCTGTTGTATGAAAGGGAATGTACTATACTACATCAGCCTCTGACAATGGGTAATTATCAATAGTGCAGATATTTGATGTAGCTATTCAACAAATACATTCTTTGTGCATGTTCAAGAGTTCTAAATTTCTAGCATGGGTGCACATCTATCTCTACGTATGCACATGTGCATATGATTTTGGCTAAAAGTTCTTTGTATGTAACTGCCGAACTCATACTTTGTAAAGCCCATAGCTGTGTTAGATAAGATGTTAAACTATGTTCTGCATTTCCTTCACTTAGTTACAGGAATAACACAGGTAAAATGCAAGTAACAGTCAAAATACACTTACCATGCAGAACAGTCACTGGCACTAATATTTTGTGGAGATTGTTCTTTTGTACATGGAAGTTCAAACTGAAATCTAACTTTTCCTTTGGGCAATATTTGGATCTATTAACTCAGAAACCTTCCCTCATACACGTGAAATGAAACTTCCTATATCCAGTTTTGCAACTAGTCATAGGAAAGCTGAAACCAGGACAAATGGACTATTCTTGACCTGAAGGAAGATGACAAGAATGAATGACTATAGTATGAATTTACTTTCTGTCATCAGGTTACTCATGTGAAACATTGCCATTTTGGAGTTCATATAATTTTTTCTTGACACTGAAAGAAACTTAAAAGTTTCATTTCATCTTGTTGTCTGGAAAAATTTTTTTAGTGGTTTGTTTCAGCTGAGTAGTTCCAGTTTTGTATGGAGAGTTTAGAACACAGAGTGATATTTTTTTGGCTCTTTAAAAAAGAATACTTACAGTGTAGTTGCAAGCATGCATAAAGAAGGAAGTTAAAATGTTGGATCATTTTTCCAAATTTCCTGGAAAGATGTTTCTGACATAAAGATGATACCTGGACTCGAGCAGTATCAAAAAATGTGATCTCTGATATGAAACAAGTTGATAATGATTACTGTAATTATATGTAAAGTGTAATTTGATGGAAATATTAAATATAGATCCCCTGTGCATGGCAAATTCTATTTTTTGCATAAATCAGGTATACGATTCCTATGCATGTTGGAGCTAATAGCACCTACTGTGTCTAAGTAAAATCCTAGAACTCAGAAATGTGTTGAATCTTTCCAAATACACTTCATAGCCTTTGGTGATTCAAGAAAAAAAAATCCACTGTTGTATGCTTAGTGCCACCTGTTCACACGATTCATAGAAGTTCAGGAGAAAGAGACAGCCTTGAAGAGGCTCAGAAATTATATATGTAAAGCTAGAAGAAAAATATTCTAAAAATAGAATACAGTCCAATCAGAAAATGGTATCTCACTGGAAGTGAATTTTCAAAGGATAAAGAAGGGCAACAGATATAACTTAGCTCCTTTTTTTCTTGTCTACGGCCAAAGTGGTCCTGACAAAAACATCAGAAGTATAGAGAGGTGAAGAGAAGTGGAGGTACAAAGAATAGCTAACAGTGAAATTAAAAAAGAGAGGGAAAAAAACACAGATGACATGGGAGAGAATGGGTTTTACTCTGGTTATAGCATGCAAAAAGGTTATGCACATATAGTTGGCAGCAGCTGCTGCAATAGGGTTTGTGTCCAAACTTCAGCAACAAATAAGCATTCATCCCAAAAAGTATTTTCCATTCTTAGATTTGCATTGAAAACAGGAGTTGGCCTTTGTCTAGTCCGTTTCTTGTGCATTTTACTTTCAAAGTACATGCCAAAATATTACATGGTAAGCATTCCAGCTTTTTCCATTTGATTGTACAGTACTTGTTTATTAGTCCAATACGGACATGAATGCCTAACTTGTTGATTTCTGATTTTTTGAAAACTCGATTTTGAGGAATCCTTTTCAAAATATCCCCAATCATTGTAACAGTTTTATTTTTAATCCCAAATCAGTAGTTTTTGTGTGGTTTGTGGATTTTTTGCAAAAGCTTTTCACCCAGACTTGTAATAATTAATATAAATTATTATTACTAGACAGGCTGGTTATGGTCCAAGAGATCTGGTCCTTTACCTACTCTGTTATGTGTAGTTGCCTGTAATGAAGACTGTTAACTTTCTTACCAGAAGGTGCTGTCTACACAAAGACTAAAGAGAGAGCGAGCTTTTCCACTTTAATGTTAATTTTGTGAAGTTCAGGTGATGGGGAATTTCTGCTTAGAATAAAAAGTCAATTTAGTAGTGCCCCCAAAATCTTGATTTTACTGTAATGTTTGAAATTCTTTTACCAGTATACTTTTTTATTTTTGCATGGGCAGATAAGTTCCATCTGTCTATATTCAATGCAAAACATGTGAGCCAAGTGCTGTGAGTAATTAACAGTTAATGTGCAAGTGTTATTCCAATTTTAATCGTGAGCAGCTCTGCCACCCTCTCATAAAGCTCATTTGCTGGATACTGTGGATGGAATTGGTATTGAACTAGTCTACCTGGACATTGCTCAGCCTTCTTAAAATGAATCTTGAAAACTTCTTATCCTATTTCTTTGTTTAACTTACTAGTAAGAAAAGCTGAAGATAGTAATAGTGATAGTGATTAAAAAAGTAGACAAAAATGGGAGTTTAAATCTGTGCATAATTCACTATCAGTGACTAATTTCTATGTTATTTAAGATCTTCTTCAGTATAAAAAATGTTTCCAGGCACCAGCAGTTGCTGCTGAGTTTGAAACAACATGCTACAAATGAGCAACAGGTGCAACAAACAGTGGAACTGCAATTTCTGAGCAGACCATTAAGTTAGTGGAAGAACAGTACAAAAAGGCATGGATATTGCCACAGGGAAGTGTCAAAGTTGTGAAAAGTACTTAATTATCAGAACAGAAAGTGATTCAAACTTATACATGGACTTTTTATATAGTTCAAAAGATATAAAATAATATATTTTAATATTACAATGAGTTCTTTCAGGAAAGTTGTCATAAGCTAAATATTAAATCTGTTTTGACTTCGCTATCTTTTTCAACAACTCTGTGTGGCCATGCTATTGAAAACTGAGGTATTGCAAAGTGCCTTTCGAAATACCATCCAAAATTTGAGATGTCATCCTACTACAATCTAACTACATGGTTTACTGTATTCTTTTAATTATTGTAAATCCCTCTGGAGAACTATATTTTTTTCACATAATACGAGTTAATAACGCACTGGTGATTAAAATTTTAAAAAGCTAGTAAAAAAAATAGAAACTTTATCATAGCACAGACTATTGTCTTAGGAGTCTTGTTTGAGTGTTCTTTTGTTGTTGTTGATTTTTCAGTCCTTTAATGATATCTGGAATCTACCAATGTGTAGAACAGTCAAAATAAATTAGTCCAAACGTGAAAAATTTAATGGGTAATTGTTTTATGCAGAATGTTTCTGAATACATTATCAACTTACTTTTCTGGGTTTACTAACATATGTAAAGAAAATGTTTTCTTTAATCAGGGAAAAAATGATGTTTCTTGGTTTCTTCTGACATAGAGGTAGGACTGCAATAAAATCAGTATGACTTGTCAGAAAAAAAACAAACACCAAAAAACCACAAAAGTATTTGTTTGACCTTTTTAACTGAAAAAAGCAGCTTCCGCTCATGTGCAGAAAACATTCCTGCGGCTTTGTTTACTGTCCTGCTCTCAAATGTCTAAATGTAAAAAACAAAGCCAAACCAAACAAACAAACTAATAGACAAAGGGAAATTAAGCATTGCAACAGGAGATAGAATCCATCTCTATCTGGGCCAAATTGACTCCAGGAAGAAACGCACCTGAAAACTAAAGCTTTACCTAAAATTAAATAAAATATCAAAAGTCTTTGAGGTGTTTTCTTAAGCTATTTTTGCATGAGCAAGTTACAGATTCATGATCGCACTCCTATCAAATGATATGAAACACATAGTGGAATTATTTGCCCATTCCTGACCCCAGTTATTGAGGATTGTCTTACAAATACTGAACTATTCTTCACTAATGTTGCTGGGCCAATATAGAGTATGATTCTGCAGTAATACATCCACTAAAGTTCACCTTAATGTAATGTATTTGTGTAGATAATTAGAATACTGGCTCTGTTCATTAACATTTCAATTCTCATTTAAATGTAAATGGTAATATTCTTCTTCTGTGCAAGAGTGGGTAGTTAGTGTCATTCATGAGTCATTTGTTCCTCATTAGCCATAAGAATAGATAAAAATATAGATCAAATGTGGATAGTAGATGTATTTAAAAATGGTTACCTGTCTGGAAGGGGAATTTAAAACAAGCATTCACTGTTTTTCTGTAACGTACATTTTTTATTTGGTCCTAATTCATAATTCAGAACATTTTCTATTAATTGGCTCTTTGCATTATTCATAATTAGGGTGTGAAAGTACAAAAATATTTTCTCTGAGTGACTTATGAGCTAGAGTGTGAAATTTCAAAATACTATTTTCTGATTGGCTCAGATTAAGCCCATTTATAATGCAGAGCTCTACTTCTGGATATTCTTCAAAGTGCTAGAAGACATATTCAGAAATAATGAAGACTGGCTATGTAATATGCTTATTTAAAAAAAAAAAAAAATCTAATAGTCGTATTTGGACTGAAAGATGGCTTGAACAGATTTGGAAGAACAGTCCTAACTTGTTTCTAAAACTATAGCACTGTGACTTAGTAATAATAATAAAGAAAAATATCCGAAGTTTCCTTTCTGTTGGTTAGATTAGAAATCAGTCTGTGACAGGAACCTGCCACTTCGGTAGTGGAAAAAAAAAAAAAAAAAAAAAAAAAGGAAAAATAAAAGGAAAAGTATCTTAAAGTATCTTGTAATCCTTACCATTTGTGAAAAGTGGAGAAGGAAAAGGAATTTGCAAGCCGTTGTTGTCACATTGAAGGTCAGTAATTAACTCTTTTCTCTAAATTAGCAGTGTTACTTCTGTACTATTTTCACTGAGGTTTTCAGCAGAAAGCTATCAATTATTTTAAGGCAATTATATCAAAAATTAATTTGACATGTGCTTGTGAGTGAAGGAGAATTAGGGAGGAAGCTGGTGGAATTTGTAAGTACTAAATTAATGAATAACCACCCAAACAGTGTTAGCACAGAGCCAACAAGCAAAGTGAGGGGTAGCTGGAAAAGGGGAAGTCTGCTTAGTTGACATCACTGCTTGATTAACAAGGTTGTGGTCAAAGCTGTAGGAATCAAATGAGAGCTGCCAATAGTCATGGTGAATTAATCCAGGAAAGAGTGTGTGCCTATACAGGTATTAAAAAAAAAAAAAAATAAATAAAAATTAAAAGCCCATTAATATAAATAAGTTCTACTTCTTCATATTTTGATGTATGTACTTCCTTGAGTAGACCTTTTATCAGGAAATATAAACTACGCATACCTATGTATGATTGCAAAATATCTTGTGATTTTATTAAAAAACTATAATTTTGAATCATTGCCTGTCAGAAGCACATCAAATTGCATTTTTAAATCATTCAAAGGGGATTTTTCCTCCCCTATTGACAAGCAAGTTTTTTATTGTTATTGCAAATCCATTTGACAAAAGCTTTATAAAATTTATTACGTAAATCTGTTGATCTAATCTGTGTTTGTTCCTGAATGAGTACTATGTAAATATTTTAAGTCTTTCCTTGTTTTCTTTGAGCAACCTGATCTAGTGGAAGGTATCCCTGCCCATTGAATGAAACGGAATTCCATGGAATGGAATGGGGGTTGGAACTAGATGATCTTTAAGGTCCCTTCCAAACCAAACCAAACCATTATATGATTTTATGATCCTTATCCCAATCATTATTGCTCTCAGTTCTTAGTCTGGTAAGTACTGGACAGAAAAACTACTTTCAGACCATATGGTAAAAAAAAAACTTTACATACATCCAAGTGAAAATTAAATAATTATTATATTAAGGGTGATCAAGACACATCATATACGGTTCTTTAAATGAGAAGCCTATCACAAATGTCTTTCACAGTGGCATTTATAGTATTTTCTCTGTGCTAGAAATAACTTTTAATACCTATCACAAGAGAACATTTTTCTTCAAAGCAAAAAATTACAATGGAAGACCCTTGTAAGATTACCAAGCATACAGTGGTCTTTTTGTTCCTCTGATTTCCAGATGGTGAACTTCTAGCTTGTAACTGAAGGTACTCCTAATAGTTCCCTAAATCCAAGAGTCTGTGACTTATCCTAAGTCCCATTTCTTTCTTCCAGTTAACACAAACAACTAATTCTTCATGCTTGATAGTCCAATGTTGCTCTCGATGATGCATCACAGGCTTCACAGAATGTGTTGAAAGTAGGGCTAAAAGGAACCTGAAGAGAATATGTGCCAATACCCTATACAATTAATTTTTTTAAACCTTCAGATATAGAGATCCACTATATTTCTGGGCAATATGTCACATCGGTCTGCAAATTTTGTTTTAATATCCAACTTGATTCTTCTTTGCTGTGGTTTCAGTTCATGACTTTCTATCCATCATAGACATGGAGGTAAATTTTTCCCCTCTTTCTTCAATGCAACAGTCTTTTGTGTATCTGAAAGCTGTAGTAATAACCACTCTGATCTCTCTTTTGCCTAAACAATGCTAATTCACTCTTCTTTTCCAGAGTTCATACTGATCTCCACTGAACTTTCTCCAGTCAGTCCATATCCTTCTTGACAATAAGTGCACAAAGCTGAACACTGAATTCCAACTGGTGCTGTGTCAGTGCTTAGGACAGGGAACTGCTGGAGAAAGTCCAGCACAGGGCAACAAAGATGATTAAGGGAGTGGAGCATCTCCCTTATGAGGAAAGGCTGAGGGAGCTGGGTCTCTTTAGTTTGGAGGAGACTGAAGGGTGACCTCATTAATGTTTACAGATATATAGAGGGTGAGTGTCACGAGGATGGAGCCAGTCTCTTCTCCGTGACAACCAATGATAGGACAAGGGGCAATGGGTACAAACTGGAACACAAGAGGTTCCACTTAAATTTGAGAAGAAACTTCTTCTCAGTGAGGGTGACAGAGCACTGGAACAGGCTGCCCAGGGGGGTTGTGAAGTCTCCTACTCTGGAGGCATTCAAGACTTGCCTGGACACCTTCCTGTGTAACCTCATCTATGTGTTCCTGCTCTAGCATGGGGATCGGACTAGATGATCTTTTGAGGTCCCTTCCAATCCCTAACATTCTATGATTCTGTGAAAGTAAAAAGAGTAATTATGCGTCTTACAGGCAGAATTTCTGTTTATATACCTTATTACGAAGTTTGTCTTTTTTGTAGCATCATGACGTACTTCAGTAATAGTTTTTTGATCCACTCTAAACCCTGAGGTATTATCAGAACAACTGTTATTCTCTTCCTGTATTTGGTTAGAGGATTATTTCTACTTAGGTTTTGTACATTGACTCGTCTTTATTGACTCATACTCTTTGCTTTCTTCTCAGACCATTTGCCAGGAGAAAAAAAAAAAAAAAAAGCTTAGGTGATTATGAATTCTGATTTTGATACTCAGTATGCTTTCAAACTATCACAACTTTTATCATCAACTTCAAATTAATGTGTATAGTGTTTATTTCACCTGCCAAATAATTAATTGAAACAATACACATAACCAGACTCAAGATAGATCCCATGAGGTATTGCACTCAATCCCTACACTACAAGGAAGAGCTACAAGCCATAAAACATAATTGTTTTATCTATATTACATCTTCTTAATTTTCATATGAAAATGTCATGTCAGGTGCTGTCAAAATCCTTACTTAAAATCACAATACATGCATCATCCTAGTTATTCTGTTTAAGTGGATCTTTTGCCCTATCACACAAAAGGTTGAATATCATTTGGCTTCAATGCACCTATATCTGGTTTTAGTTGCTTCTTACTTATTGATAATCTGATATTTCTCTGATAAGCTTTCCTAAATTTAAAAGCAGGATGCCTTTTCTATAATTATGTATTTATTCTTTTACCTTTTCAAATGTAGGCATTATAATTGCTCTTTTTTAATCTTTTCTAACCCCACTTGATCCCGTTAAATAGGAGAAAAATGAAAAATTTCTGAATTTTCTAACTAATAATTTAAGATTGGATCAGTGGTTTATTTTTAATAAATGCATTGAAATAGTGTAATTAACTCACATTCTTGCAATTTTAGCTTTTCACTAAATAGTGATCCTGTGGAAATCTATTTCAGAGGTGACCTTCTTCAATATTTTTGTCAGCTGGTGATATCCACTACCTGTAATAAATAAAGCTTCATACCTCAGAACCCTTTGTAGAACTTAGGAGTTTACAAAGATTTCCTTAATGCTTCCTGAGCACCTACAATCACCATGTTCTTGGTATTTGGAAGGTTTTTCTAGATCTGGTCTTGAGATCTGTCTATCACTTGATCTTTAAGTTAACGTTGTTAATCTTTGAGGGGCAATACTTTTTTCCTTTGTCACTCAGACTTTTCAGATTGATTTAACTACATTGTAATTACCTTTTATTTGGAGTTTCTATCTTGTTTTGTGCTTTTTGAACCTCAGCAAAAATATTTTTCAGTTGATTGTTCATTGTCTGACCAAAAAACTAGAAGTTAGATCTTTGGCAGTTGTAATGAGCATCCATGCAAAAATAGAGGCTTTTTCACTTGAAAAACCTGGAGACAGTAATATTCCCTAAACAAACTTTATTTAGAAGACACATTGTATTTTATTACTATGACAAATAACTGCAAGAAATGGCCTTTTACCAAATGCAAAAATATTTAAAGCCCCATGAGACTTAAGTAGTTAATTCCTTTGCCTTTGTCTACTCTGTGTTGACACAGTGACATCCAATTATACCTTTTCTAAGAGAAGTGGTTTTCATCATTGTTCTGGATTAAAAACTCAGTTTTTCATAAGAGTATAAGAAATATGAAGTGCTGATTGTTCATTAGATTGCCTTTCTCTGTTCAACATTTCAGTGAAAGTGTATGATTTCGTCCAGAAGGCATTGACTCTGACATATAAACTTTTCTATTTTCAGTTGCCCATTGTGTGGGGACAGTGGTGATGTGGCAGCATTTGTCTTATTTTCAGTAGTTCTTCACCTGTTTGCATTGTAATGAGGGAGAATGTTTAAAAAAATTACTTTTCTGAAACTATACTAAACAAATGTGATACCTAGACTTCTAAGTATACCAGGTAAGAATTTAGGATATGTAGAGAAGCTTAATTTCTTATTAGGAAAGAAATCATTGGTATTCACACAATGAATACTATAGGAAAGAAGATTTTTAATGAGATCTGTTTTCAGCAGGTACAAAGAGAGTAGTTGCTTTGTCTTCAGTGGAGTTATATGAATAGATACCAGCACAAACTGAAATATAGGAACTTCCTTTTAATCAAAAGAAAAAAACTTTTTGTTTTGACATTGTTCAATTACTGGAACAGGTTGCTCAGGGAGGTTGTTGAGTTTCCATCCTTGGACATATTTGAAAGTCACCTCAGCTCTAGTTGGGCTTCGGCCCTTCTGATTCTCTCCCTGCATAACTTCACGGCATCCTTGTAGTCCTCCTGAATTGCCTGCCCCTTCTTCTAAAGGTTATAATATCTCCTATTATTCTTGAGTTCCAGACAAAGCTCTCTGTTCAGCCAGGCTGGCCTTCTTCCGTGCTAGTTCATCTTTTAGGAGGTGGGGACAGCCTGCTCCTGTGCCTCTAAGATTTCCTTCTTAAAGAGTGACCAGCTTCCCTGGACTCCTTTGCCCTTCAGGACTGCCTCCCAAGTAACTCTACCAGCCAGCCTCCTAAACAGGTCAAAGTCTGCTCTTTAGAAGTCCAAGGTAGCAGTTCTGCTGACTGCCTTCTTGACTTCTCCAAGAATAGAAAACTTGATCGTTTCATGATTGCTATGCCCAAGGCAACCTCCAGCTGTCCCATTACCCATTAGTCTTTCTGTGTTCACAAGCAACAGGTGTAGTAGGGCATCTTCCCTAGTTGGACCACTGAGCAGCTGTGTCAGGAAGTTGTCTCCTAGAATGTTTCTTCTCTGCTGTGCTGTATTTCCAGCAGACATCTGATAAGCTGGAACACTGAACAAGGGCTAGTGATTGTGAGACTTTTCCCAGCTGCCTGCAGAATATTTCATCTGCCTTTTCATCCTGGTTGGATGGTCTGTAACAGTCTCCCACCATGATATCTGGCTTGTTGGACTTTCTCCTGCTCCTTACTGATAAACACTCAACCTTACCATCACCGTCAGCAAGCTCTAGATAATCAAAAAACTTCCTAACATACTGGGCTACCCCACCTCCTCCCTTGCCTATCCCTTCAGAAGATTTGACTTTTTTTAAGGAATATCCTGAGTTAAATTCATTTTGACAGTTACCCTATCTCATGTATCTCAGTCAGACACTCTTTTACCTGAACATCTAGCATCTTTATAGTCCACCTGGTTTTGCCTGTTGACTGTTCCTCTCTGAGTCGATTAATGTCACTGTAGCCTATTGGACTGTAGTAAGATTAATATTATCAATGCTTGATCTCAGTTATGTCTGAAGTGATGATGATGCTACCAACGAGGAGTTTTTGAACTTGCATTCCATGTGTTGATTATGCAGCTGTTAGGCCTAGCCTAGGAGATGTTATATTTATTGGTATTGTAAAAGGACTTATGTAAATTAGAGAGGATGACAGAAGTATTTATGGAGCTTCAACCTGTCTACCCTCCATACCTTTGAAGCAAGTAATATCTTCCCTTTTTGGGTACTTTGAAAAGGTCAGGTGTCTTTTGTGGTAAAGGAACATTTTCCTATACTAACTCTATAAAGCGAATAGGCAAAATTGAATCATGGTTAAAACTTTCTTTAATTTTTTATATTAGAGGTGCTTTGAGACTTTGATGAAGGCCTTACTGACAGGTAGGTCTAATGTGTGTCAAAATAAAATGCAAATTGTTATTTTTTTATCCCTTTCCTGCTATGAGGTGCTTCTTGAGGAAAAAAATAGTTCAATATTGAGCAAAACTGCTGTTTTCAGAGAAGAATTTCAGCTAAAGAGTAAAACCTCCACATTTTATGTTAAGGGGATGAACGGTCACATCAGATAAAAGAATTGTTAAATGGGTTGTGCAAAACTCTTCTGGTTACTCTCTTCAGTGATAATCGGATTCCTATATATGTTCAGAATCTAATTCAACTATTTAATTTTAAGTAACTTGAGTTTAAGAACTCTGAAACTGAAGAAGTTGTTACATACCTTAACTACCTGGTATTCATTTTCACCAACTTCCACTCTCTTATAGTATTTCTTTTTTTGTTTTATGTTTTTCTTTATAAAATATTTTAGGTGTTCAAAATATCTTTAAATCCTGTTAACAGAGCTTAATATCTTGGTTGGAAAGGTTAACAAACCGCAAGAGCTCTTTGTTTGTGCAGTGAACTTTTAAAATAGCTAATATATGGTAAAAGATTGTAACAGACATCTAACAAGATATGCAGATACTGAAAAAAAATAATTCTTAGGGACCTGGAGCAGAAAAAAACTCAAGCATTTTCAGTTGAGCTTATTGGTATGTGAAAAAATAACCACATTTCAACAGTCAGTCACTCACAGTTATTGCCTTTATGATGAATTGGAGAAAGTTTCCATTTCCTTTATGATGTAAAATTAGGCTTATTTTTTTTCCCCACGACATAAATGTTGTTGTCATTAAAAAAAAAAAAAAAAAAAAAAAAAAGTTACTATTGGATCTTCATTTCCTCTTTTTTGCCTAACGGTACTGACAATGTCTTTGAAGGACAGAAATATCAATGTTACATGAGAATACTGCCTGAGCCTCAGCCTCTAGAGAAAGGATGGAGACTCATATTTGCTGTGTATTTAACTTTACAGTTTATGCAACACATGGGTTTCTTTTCAAATAATTGGCATGCTCCCTGCTGAGTTCTAAGATCCTTTGAATTCAGTAGAAAGGTATGTAGCTCATCTGAGTTCAGTCTGGTGTTTCCTGCAGGAAACATAGAATCTAATTGTGGTTTCTGTTTGTGAGGTAATTGCATTGAAGAACACATTGGGAGCTGCAGCTGTACTGAAGCCTGATGAAGAAGCAAAGTGAAAAGGCAGAGTTCAGTGAAAGTGGTTAATGCATCTGCATCTGTGAACCTGGAAGAACTGGCACAATATTTGCCTCAAAGAAATTCAAAATACTCCTTTATATTGTGCAAGTCATGGTGACATTTTAACAATTTACAGTATCTTCAGAATTGCCTTGCATAATATTAGTACTAGCTTTGAGATGTGTCACTGACATCAGTGAAAACTTGATAGTTTATATCTGAAATAAAGCATTTGTGAACAGGGCTTCAAATTCGTTGCAACTGTGATGAAGCTGGAATGTTGTTTTCAAATAGCAATAATCATACTGCAAAAATGAGGTAGCATTTGCCAAACACTGACATGAGTACAAGTGTATGCTTTACAATACTATGCAAGAGGAGTACTTACCAAATGCAATCAGTAGCCACAGTTTTAAGAGAAAATAATATTTTGAAATGCTGAAAGAAGCAGTACAATTTCTTAAAGTTATAAATAGTACACTTCTTAGTCTAATGTGATTTTTCTGTTGAGTATATGAACTTGATCATATGAGGAAATATTTCAGACAACAACCCTGAGACATGAAGTACTTTAAGGCAACAATATCAAAGCAATTCTGTGCAGAAAAGCAGTCTGAGAAAGAAAATAGACATGCTTTTTCTACTGCCTTTCACTTTGTAGAAATCATCTCAATTTTTGCAGTCATAGCAAAGACAGTATAATGAACTACCAGATCAAAGAATCTAAATGTAAATTGTTGCAAAGGAAAAATGAGAAAGAGAAGGTCCAGCGCAAGCATATGTGGAAGTTATCACAATCTGCCAGCCTTGAAGGCAAAACCCTACCCTCTACAGAGATCAACCTGATGTGCAGAGGGAGAGGAAAAAAAGGCTAGCCTCACTGCAAATGGTGAGTGATCTGTTTGTCCCTCATGTTGATTTTAATAAACATGGTTCTGACTCTTCTATTAGGAAAGCTTTTGTCTTCTTTTGAACTTCTATGACTAGTTCACTTTTACTGGCAGACCCTAGAACTTAGCAAGCTTAACACAGAAGCAGCTGTGGTTAGACCTCCACTGTATTCTGATGAAATGTATTTGGAAAGTGTGAGATAAGTGGTGGAACTTTTGGAAAAAAATCTAGGGCAACATGTCTCATCATATGCCTGTTGCTTTGCTAAAAAAAAATATGAGTATATGTAGACTTGATTTTATTTAAACAGAAAAGACAGGCCAGGAGGGCCACGTGCGAGGTGAAAAAGCCCAGCCCCTATAACTCTACAAATGGTACATTTTGGGGAATTTTTCAAATTAAGCTGATCTACTATAAGTTTATAGTTCTTGTATGATGAGCTGAGTAATTTGAGTAACAGTGAAGTGAATTATGTGCCACAACTGAATAGATGTATTTATCACTTATGGAATTAGAGATCTCTGGCATGAGAATATTTGCAGACTAACAAACTAGGCCACTTTTAAGCTTTAAAACTGAACTCTCATGAACAACACACTCATGCCATTCTTACACATTATCTTTGAGTATACAATACCATGGAGATGATGCTATGTATTTAGTAATGATGACTGCAGTTCTTGATGTTCCTTAGTTGCAGAGATCTGGGTGGTAAGATTTCAGAGATTTTTGATGAGAGAAGTCAGAAAAAAATGAGCTTGCCTCTTTCTTCTGTCATATGCCAGATGTTTTTATGTTATTGCTGTCCCTTCCAGAAGTAGAGTCTGCTTATCTGCTTGTTTGGTTTGCTTTTATCTTGCCAACTATTCTTCCAGCATGTTCAGCAGGATGTTCTGCCTATTTGCATTCCCTTTGCTTATGTGGTTTTTGTCTAACAACTTTTGTTACTTGAATACTTCCTTGATGCATTCACCTGTCTTTGCCCCTTTTGCTCACATACTTATCTAAAATTTTGTCTGGCTGTGCAATCACTGCATTACAAAATACTTACACGCTATTTTTAGATACATAATTTTAGTATGCTTGTGTTCAGGTTGAAGGCAAGTTTATATTAATTATTTCCTGATCAGTATATTTATAATTTATAGATGCCATAGGATTTGGCAAGGTATGATTGGAATAAAGCTTTTCCATTTGCAGGAATAAATGGTCTCTTCAAGAATATTTGGACACTTATAGTTGTTATGACCATATTTCATATAGAACTTTCTGTCATCCTCTAAGAAAGTTTTAAATGGTATAAGAATTCAGTATAAAGAAATCCCCTATATGTGCAATATTCAAAATATCAAGAGTATTTTTTAAATTTTATCTTTAAGGCAGAAGAGAGAGGATTTCTATAAGCTGTAAAATAGCTCATTTTTTTCCAGTATGCTTACATTTCTGAAGATAATCTTGTTGATGCTAGATATGTCTGTGTGTTTTCTGTAATGTTAATATTTTCCTAGTTGTGCTGAGAATTGTCACATACTCAGTTAACCATGTTGCACTTAAGGTGCTCACAGGTGGTTTATGAATAAATAAATTTCTAACTAGAATCTAGAATGTCTTCAACAACATCTTCCTTGGATATCAAGCCTTCCATCAACTAAAATAGTTCCTGAAATTTGTATTTTGGTGGGTTTTATTGTTTAATTGTTTCTCCTAGCAGCAATAAAGACCAAAGTTTTGGAGAGCAGGGTTTTGATTTTGTTTGTCTTTGTTTTAAGAGGTATGTGTCTGTGGATATCCTCATACACATGCACCAGACATTTTGAAGGCTGATATGATAAATTGCAGAATCATCCAAGACAATTACTTCAACAGCTCCTGAGTAAGCAGCTCTTCCTTCTTTGTCAAGTTTCAGTTACAAATTCTTCATTAGTGCAAAAAGCTCGAAGAAAACATTTTCTTATGAGAGTGTTTGTATGGGTACAAAGCAGTCACCATTCTTTATTTTTCTTTACATTGAACTCTAAGCTTTATTATTATTTTTTTTTTTTTTTATTATTCAGGTTTTCATTAATACTCTGAAATTGTTCTTATTGTGATGAAAGACTGGTTTGTTTGGTTTTTTTTTTTTTGTAGTACTATGGCTGCCTGGAAGATTGCATTAGTTGTTTCAGTCTTTAGGAATATTAAGAAGTCATAGTAAGACAGAAGGTTAGAGAAAACTCTGGTGAATTAAATGTTAATATTTCCTCACCATGAAGAGCCAGATGTGTAAAATTACTTTTTTGAGACTGAATGAGAAAATAAATAATGTTAGTAGTATAGGTCTTTAAGTAAATGTTTAAGTTAAAGATGCTCTCTGAAAAATACTGATCTAGCTACCTTAGCTTCCATGGCCCTATGTCAGTGAGTGTTATGTGGATTTCACATTGTGGTACAGAAAGGAGCTTATGCCATGTTTCTGCTCTCCCTACTTTTGTCTCCGGTCTTTCACTGCTTCTCATGAAGCTTTTACATGGAGATGCAAAATTGAGGGCAATTAGTAGAGGCACTGAGAAAGAGACTGTATTACTATTTCTGACTTGTATGTGTTCAGTAGGTGAGTATTTCAAAAAAGTAATTGTTCAATGGCTGTTTCAAAAGAGCTTAAAAAGATTTTTAATGGCACTTGGGTAGATAATTTTTAAGTTTCCTAGAAAAAAAGTCAGTCTTAGTTTTTAAGCCATTGGTATAGGTAACGTGAGTATAGCATTGTTTTTTTATCATAGCATGTTTGGTTTTGTTTTCTGGAAACTTCCATACATACACTTAACACCTGTCAAATTTATGACCTTTAAAACACAGTGGGAAAAGCCATTTCCATGCTTTGAAGTCCCAGCAGATTTTTCATAAAATGTTAGTGTTGTTTTGGTTTAAGTAATGAAAGTTTTTTATGACTAGTTGGATTATGCTTTTTAAAGACTGAGTTGCAAAACTGTAAAGAACAACACAGCATGTTTAGTCTGATTCAAAGGCTAATAAAGTCAAGAAAATAGGTAAGTAGTGAATCTCAGGTGCATTATTGACGCTTTATATTGTATAGATTATCATATTGCTGAACCTCTCAGACCAACAGTTTTGTTATGCTAGAACAATGAACAGTTGTAATAGGATTGAATACTAGTGACTTGTATCTATGATACAAGATACAAGCTACAGAGGTGTTAGTGAGGAAGCTGTGAACTGTGTGATCTGCTTCTTTTCTGTCTATGGGAGCTTCCAGCAATGTCTGCTTCATGAGGAACAACAAAAGTAAGGTTAATCACTAGAAAATAATTCTAATACTATTTGAAGTGAAAGGAGCAACTGTGTATGTTCACAAAGGAGGTATACTCATGTGCTAAAGTACTGAACACATCTCTCTTCTGTAAACAGTGTGGGCAATTACAAGTCTGGATTTAAATGCAAGCTTAACCCTGTGCCTAATTGACACTGTTTACTGCAGGGCTACAATAAATCATGGCAGATGCCCTCCGTTAACCGCCTCCCCCAGGCCTCCCCACCAAGGAAAGGCAATAAGAGGAAAAGGGAGAGAGACTTGCAAGTTGGAAAAAAATTTTAAAATGCTTTACTAATGCTACTAATTAATAGAGAAAATAATACAAAATATACAAAACTGATCTTGAATTTCCTGGGGCAGTGCAGCATTGCCCACAGCAGAGCTGGCTCTGGCGGTTGCAGGACAGGCACCTGGAAGTCCTGGGCTGAACTCTGCAGCAAACCGGAACTGGATTCAGCGATGCAGGGTATAGAACCAGGCCTCGGGTCACAGAGACGACAGGGTCCTCTTCACGTGTCGGCCATAGTCGAAGAGAGTGATACTCTCGTGATCTCCCACTTTTATAGGGTGTATGACGTGGATGGGGTGGAATACTTAGTTGGTAAATTTTAGTCATCTATTCTGTTCACTCCTCCTTGCAAATATGCCCCTCTCACTTATGGGACGTGCATAATTTATCAGTATTCTTGGCTGCCATAGCAATAAATCTAAACCTGGGGCTCTTCTGCATAACATTGCTTCTGTTATCAGCTCCTGTCTGCAAAAACATGCAGCCAACTTCAGAAAAGCGCAGTTACTTAGAAGAACTTAACTGAAAGGAAAATTCACTAAAAGAGAAACTGGTCTTATTTTTAACAAAACCAGGACACTAACTAAAAATTAAAATATGAAACTAGAATGCCAAACCACTTACTATATGAGTCTACTGCACAAACACTTCTATTGGGACATAAATTTGAATTTGCAGCATCAAAAAATGGAAGTCAAGTGCTTCAAGTAATGAACAAAGAAAATACTATATTCCAGCAAAATTTTTTCACCTTTGTGAAAATATCTAATGGGTGTAATGATAATGCTGCCATCTTTGCAAGACATTCAAATTTATTACAAAATTTGAAAATGTTCATTGAACTGTCAGTGGTAATATTAAAACCTACTTTTCCTGGGCTTCCTAGGGCTGTTGTGCTGGCAAAAGCTCAGCAGCCCAGTGACACTTTGCCAGAACTCTTTAATTGGAACCAGGAACATTTCATAAAGATTAAGCAACATAGAAAAGAATATAGGTTGCGAAGGACAATGTGATAAATGTAGCATTCCAGCTGCAGTTGTATCAGTAAGTGATTATGTACCAAAGCTGTAATTTAATTTGATGAAGATTCAGAAGATGTTCTTGTTTAGATCTCTTAATAACACTGTGATGTGCAAGAACAAAGTCAGGTGGACACTGATGTACTCTTTACAGCTGTGTAGAAAAGTTATGACCTAAATAGAGTTGTGGAGCATAGCATATAAACATATTTCATACATTTACAGTGCAACTGAGGATGGAGTTAAAGGAAAAAATGTGACAAATCAAAAAGAATTACATTGCATATGTTGCATTGGTCAGAAAATAGATATTTATAAGTAACATTTGATTGCTTAAGAAGTCCAAACATATTCTGTTGTCTAGGGTCAAACACAGTATATTACCATTATTACCTTTATATTAGCAGCATATTCCCAATATTAACATTAAATAATCAATTATTGTGCCATTATTAGCAATTGTTATGTTGTCTATATAACAGTTTTTCCCCAGTTTTTGACAGACATGGATATCTAATTATTGAAAAGTATAACCGTCTCCATAACTGCCCTTTTTTATCAGGATAGTATATTTTGATTGTGTCATTGATTGAACTTGCTTTTCAAGGTCAAAAGAAGAACCCTTTTTCAGAAAATTTCTTAAATTTCTTATTTAGACTTAATTAAGATTTTTGGCTTTTGATTTTTTTTTCCCTTTTTTCATCCCCCCTGCCTTTAGTCTAGAACTGCATTTTCTTTGTGGTATGGTTACAATATAGTGGGCTAGATTTTTCTTTTGGATTCTGATGAGTTCATCAGTTACACAGAGAACAAAAAAAAAAAAAAAAAAACCCACAGAGGTTTATGGTGATGAGCTACAATAACTGGAATGCTTAAAAAACCAAACAACAACAAAAACCAAACAAACAAAAAAATGAGAGCCACAACATCGTGTCAGTTAACACTTTTTTAGTTTTCATCTTTCAGTTCATGTGCTAATGAAGAAAAATTATAATCCTGCTATATAAACTGGATGTCCTTATACTGAATGAGAATATTTATATAGTTTTGTATAAGAAATGATCAAATAAAATTGACAGATTGCCATCTCTAGTTTACACTTAATGTTTTCACTTGAATATGTCTTATGCATCCTTGAAAAAATGAGCAGCAGTTTAGTACCTTGTCCACATTTGACTCTTCCTATCTTTTAACTGTCATGAAGAGTATGATGATTGATCCTTGCCTTCAGTAACTTCCCAAAAGTCAGCTGACCCTGTTTACACCAACATTCTTTCTTTCCATTTTTCTTTACCAGTGTGTCCTGCTTTATGTTCTTGCAGTGTTGCAAAGCAGCTTGAAATAGATAGAGCACTTCAAATTATTTGTTTGAAAATATAATCGTATTCTGTAGTCTCCCTTCTGAGAATACTGTAATTATCCTGGATCCTCTAAACATCCAGCAATCACCATTGCCAAAGACCTGACTGTGCATTGTATGGGAAGTTCAAACTTCATACTCCCCTGTAGTATGTTAGGATAAACTAATGAAACCATATTAGGAAAGAAACACAAATAGTGACTCAATCAAGATCACATTCCAAGCACTGAAAGATTAGGAAGCAAAAGACAGATCAAAAAGACAAATTAATTGTCTGAGAAAGCAAACCAGCATGACTCTTGCAATTTCTCATAGGATGAGCCATTTTGGTACTCCCAACTTTAATGTTATTTGTTTAATATAATTACTGGAGAAGCTATACAGAAAAGTGAAAGGAAAATATTCTGTGGATTCTGCCGTAACCAGATAATTTAGTCTCTGAATTGGACATGATATTAAAAATAAATAAATTAACACATAAATCAAGTTTTGCTAGAAAAACTGATCTGTTTTTCTTGTACCTTTACCATTCTATTTTAGAATTGTTTTTTCTCATCCATCTGCTTATATAAAAAAAATTATTTTTCTTAGAGATTGTTTTTGACTCCTTGTTTTTCAACAAACAATTTTAATTAAAGAAAGATTAACAGTTTTAATGGTTTCTTCTCTCGTAGATTTTACTTTCTTTTGATATTTTTCTCTTATGACATGATGCTCAAGCTGTAACATATGCTTGTGAATCCTTACAGGGCTAATTTAGATGGAAAAGCAGAAAACAACTTCTAGCTTGAGGGTTAAATTATAGTAAGCAGAAGAACTTTGTTTAGATCGTATTCAACATGATTTTGTATTTTTGCTGCTTGTCCAAGATTCAGTTACATTAGACAAGGCTAGTAATGAATTTGAAACAGAATGGTTTTTTTGTTCAAAATGTTAAATGAAAATCATAGCATAATTAGTACTAAACATTCTCTCTGTTAATGCTATTTTTCTCCTAACTGAATGGCATAAACACGTTTCTAGTTAACAGGGTATCGTGAGCACATATTTGCTACTTCACTGGTCTAATCTGGTACACCTCTGTACATAACTAGGCTGTCTGTGTATCTTTCCATCTTTCAGACATGTTTCAGATGTTTATAGCTAGACATTGTTCCCATTATTTATAACAGGTAGTGTGGTCAGAACCGTGTAGAGCAACCTGTTTGCTGAAGTTTGGAAGTATAATAAGACTCATGAAGCCAGCATGCATCAAAAGTGTGTTCCTAACCCTACTTTGAAAAATATACATCTTACATTATCTGCAGGCAAGTCTCCAAGGCTGTGTTTCCTCTGCATGATAGGGGACTAAGTACCAGAAGCTACTGCTTCTAACAAAGCAGCAGTTACAGCAATGGTTCTCTTGCTTTCTCATAAACATTGCAAGGATGGAAAATGTTCCTGATTTGATTTCAAGTCCTCTGTGTCCACACAACACTATATGGAGTGCCAAGGACTCATAGTCTTTTCTATTCTTTTATACTTAGAGCCAATACAGCACTTTGGCAATACTAAAGGCCATTTAAAACTTACAAAGTGTTTTCCAGTATAATTCACACAGATATCAGGCCTATTATATCTTATAGCGTATAAAAAGGGGCATCCTATTTGTCTTTCTATCATTTCCACTCTACATTGTATTGGAACAGGTCAGCAAGTGTTCAGAAACAGGTAGGTGCTCTGTGCTAGTTGAATCTTCAGTGAAAATAGTATTTGGGGAGGCCATAGAAATGGAAACATGACTTTGAAACAGTAGAGTCTGTTCTGTCATCACTCATTGGTGAATCAGTATGGCCTAAAACATGTTTCTGAGCAGTTTCTTTAATGTCTACAAAATGTGTTCCTTCAAACAAAAGATCAATAGATGTTATTTCAAAGTCAGTGGTCTCTTTTCCTTTTATTTTTTGATGTGGAGTACAAACTGAAAATGTGGAATATGTGCAATATTTTTACCTACAGCTGGTATTTAGTTCCCATTCTGTAGCTAACACTGAATTGGAAATTGTTTATAATTTGGAACAGAAACAAATATTTCCAAAACTTTTTGGAAATTAAATAGTGAAAACAACTTAGGATGAGTCAATATTTTTTTTAACTTTCATTCTTTCAGTTCAGTCTTTATTATAATTTATGCAAAGTTATATATATTATATATGTTAAAAATAAAAATCAATGACGTGAGAACTAAGCCTTCTCTTAGGAAGATGCACTTCAGGCTTTATTGCAGGAATAGAGGTTTTTAGATTATATAGCTACAAAATTTTAAGTACCCTAGGAAAAGACAATGGACAGAAGCTGCTAGTATATTTGGAAGATGATGCTTTTTCATGGGAAGTTTTGATTTAATTGAAATAGTGTGGCAGTTGCACATCCACCTGAGATCCGGAGCCTTCAGTAGGGTAGTTGATGACTCCTTAGCACCTTTGCTGCCCCATTGTGCTTGTCCCAACCTAAACATCTAGGACTTCACCAAGGTGCTGACAGTCACATCCTCCCCTACCCTGGGGCAGAGTGACTTCACCTCCACCCAGCTAGGGGAGCAGGACGGGTGGGATCCTCAGTTGACCGACAGAGTCCTCAAAAAAGGAGGTTCCCAGAGAAGCTGAGAAGCTTCTGGACTATGTTGTAATGCCCACAGCCAGATCAGTCTATAAAACGGGATCCTCGCTGAAGACCCCCTTTGAGTGGTCTTCTCGGAGCAGCAGGTCTGTGAACAGACGCCCTCCCCTTAGACTGGGATGCCGTCTAAGGAGTCTTCCCAGGATTGAGAGCGCCCTACCTCCTCCTGTGGTGAGTGGTTATTTAGTGAATATATCCTTGAATGAGTCCTCACCTAACCCAGAAGAGTGATTATTTCTTCTGAGTCCCCATGAGTGAGAGGCCTCTAGTTTTGTTCCTTGTGAGTATATGAGTATATGTTGTGGATCCTCATTATTCTTATGTTGTTGTACCCCAATAATCTCCTCAACTGATATCCAAACCTGCATTTTATGTTGTCGGAGTGCTAAATAATTGTAGCCCTGTTTCTATTCAGTTTATTGGCTACACTTTTCTGGCTGGAATAAAGTCTGTTTTGGAACTTGTTGTCCACCTAAAATTGACTTTTAGGGTGCCTCCATGATAAATAGTGTTTTTCATTGAAACATCATTCTGTATGAAAAATTGTTTAGCATTATTATAAATTATAAATTATATCAGTGTTTATTTGATGCACTTATGTTTCATTAAGACACTGCTAGAAGTGAGGCATAACCTCTTACCATGTTTACCAAGACTGTAAATCACTGAATTGCCAATCATATGTTCGAGATTAACAGTACTGCATATGGAAAGAAAAAAAAAGTCTTCCTCTCTTCAAAATGCAACAATTACATCAGTTTATTCTGTGCTCAGAATAAATTTGACCCATAGATAAGGTTGCAGGTTAGAATTTTAAGAAGAGCCAAAGGGAACACAGCACTTACACCTGCTGTTGTTCAATGAGAGCTGGAATACATTTAAAATTCCTATCTCAGAGTAGAATTTTTTGCTGTTACATTTGAGGTATCCAAATAAAAATGTAGTCTGAGATAGTTCTGTTATTAGCTTAAAGGTATACTATTTCACCACCTCCCCCCCCCCAAAAAAATGGAAAAAGGTTGGTGTATGCTCTAAGAAGAGGAGAAGAATTTTTGGAAACATGCTGACCCCATGTGTTGTTTTTTATCCTATTTAATTTATGAGCTAACAAAATTAGTACAACACGGAAATAGTAATGCATTCCACTTTACACTAAAGAAGTGACCCTTCCAGTTACGATATAGTCATTGTAAAATAATGCATGTGTGTACTCTCTATTGGACATTCAATTTAGCTTTACTGATTGCCGCTTGCAGTGTTCATTAATCCATCTGCCTGACACCATCCTTTTCAAGCAACAGGTCTCTCTAATGTAGATGCTTTTGCTAATGCTTATAATTGTGCTTCCAATGGGCTTTATGTGTGTGTGTAGTGCTCTGATAGAGGGCTGGTACCTTGCCATGCTAATGATAGGCTCTTGCCCTTTTTTGATTGAGAATCTGTTGCAGTCATCAGGGTTACACCTTTTAAAAGCACCACTGAGTCAAGTAGAAATTCACTGATCTCAGCTAGAAATAGTATTATCTGGGATAATTTCAGAGAGCATGCAGATACCTGCTTGCTTTTGCATGGTATCTGATCTAATACGCAGTTATGCACGTGGATAACTACAAACGTGCCCAGTTTGTTTCAATAGGACTGCCTATTTAAATAAATCTTGCATGGAAGTATTTGCAGGATGAGACTTTTGCTTTATGTAAGTCTGATTTCAGAAGTATTTGTTAAGGTTCATTAACTATTTAGAAAACACAGTGTTGTTTTTTTGTAAGTGTGCAGCACTGTAGAACAGAGTATCTTAATCAGACTCTTCTTTGTGGAAAAAACTGCACATTTTCCATGAGCTTTTCTTCAAAATTGATGCAGTTAGGTCTGTGCTTTTAATTAATCTTTGCCTAACTTTTCGTACATATTGAAAAGGAATAATTAATCTTTGCATGTTGAGAATTGTGTTTAATGATATTCCTTAAAACCAAGAGTGACTTTGTCCTCCTCATATTTCTTTTCCAGGAATGTGACGAGTTCTGTAAACTACAATGAGGCATCTTTCTCTTTATCTAGTTATTGAAGCTTTATTGTCTTCTAAACCCTCAAGTTCAGGAAAAAAAATAACAGTAAATCATTCCTAAGAAACAACATTTACCTCTGGATTGTTTTTTTTAGTGTTTCTTTTCAGTGCAAAGGATAACAGTTGATTGTCCAGGGGATAGCATAAATATATTTGAGGAGAGTGAGCATGAATAATATTGATATTACAAATCAGATGGAAAGTGTGAAGACATTCATAAACTTGGGGTTATTTTTAATGTTATTCCACTGTGTGTTTTGCCTTGTATATATATTTATTTTTTTTTTCCTCACTGGAAATTTCCTAGAAAGCTTTGTTCCAGCATCTCAGATAAATTCTAAATATGAGCATACAACCATTTGTGTCAGTCCATAGAATCATTTAGATTGGAAAAGACCCTTAAGATCATTGAGTCCAACTAAAATATGATTGTAACATTGATGAATGCAAGTGAGAGGAGATGTAGGTGAGATAGGGAGAAATAGTAGCTGATAGGGATAAAGGAGGTAATTTTTTGGTAAGACAATTTTTTCATTGTGACACTTAATGAATGGATTGTGTATCCATTTTACAGTGATATTTAAACATTTTTTATGAGTTTAATTATTCCAATAACATTTGACACATTCTGGGTAGCTATGTAAATGTAAACTAACAACTGCTGAAATTTTAGAATATGTATCTTTTAATGTGTTAAAGGTTTTTCAATGCCTAGTTGTTTATATAGCACTAGCATTGTAGATAGGCTGGCATTTAAAGTTCAGATTTAGTTTTATTGACAGCCTAATAATTTTATAAGAAAGTAATATTTCCGTTATTATTAGTTTGTCATTTTTTCTTATTATTTCCTTTTATTTTTTTCAGTAAACTTTGCAAAATAAAAAAAAAAAAATCTTTGTGTTGCATTTGTCTCTGTAATAGTACAGGACTATTCATTAGCTCTTTCAGTGGAATGTTTGACAAATTTTAATGTACCCAGTAATTCTGTCCAAGTGGAAAATTATTTTTGTATGCACATGCAGTCAAAATCTTAACCCAGGAAGACAGCTCAGAAGATATATTATACTAGGTTATAACATGCAATAAATATAATACACTTATACAACACATGAAAAGGGAAAAATATGTGAGTTCATAAAGGAGGAATACACGAGAAAATATTCTGCCCTTGTTGTAATAAGCAACAAAACTAACAGGCAAGGGAATTTTTAGTTATTATTTTAATACAGGTTTAAATTGCTCTAGTTGGATTTGATTTCTCTGTGGGAGTTTGTGTTCATTTGAGATTAGATTTCTGTAGTTTTTTCAGGTCAAATACCGGTTGTAGTTATCTGGTACCTCTGAACCTGCTGAGGCCCAGATGTAAGGCACAGTACGTAATAAAGACTTCCGATTAGAGACACAAGAAAAGGCATTTATGCAAGAGGCAAGTTGCTGTGAGGTTCATTCCTCTAAATAAATGTTTGTGGTTTTATCCCCAGTTTAATAGATTACTTCCTTGCAATACAGATGATTTTCAAAAGAAGCGTGAAGATATCACATCCTGTACAGAACAGATGATAGTTTGGGACTGAAATGTTGGCTACATAGCAAGTGCGAGCATTGTGGTCTAGATCCTATTCAAGTCACACTAGTTAATCTTTTCAAAGCAAGATCCCCTAGTTCTTGAGCAGTCTTAACAGGATTCACAAATAACCTAGGCTAGCTATTTGTTTCTGTGGAATGGAGAGGTGCTGCACGTCATGAAGTTCTTCCTAGAGCATGATCTGTTTGTTTTACAGAGCAAAGATTCTTCAAATTATGTATACTGAATCCTATTTGGTACAGTAACGATAAGTACTATTTCCAATTTTTATTCTTAAAGCAGTTTGCTCATCTCTTAAATTCCTTTTCCATCTATCAGCAAAGCTTCCTTTTTTGGTCCTTTATTGGTCTATGAAGCCTCATTCATAGTATGTGCTTCTTTTGTTTACTCTGGTTTCTTTGGCACTTGCACTGACACAACTTGTTCATGACTCCGATTTTGCTTTTAGCACCTCGTAACAGTTTGTCGCATTAGTCATATTCACATGATACTCTTCTAAATACTGATGAATAGGCACCTTATGTTCTACAAACAGTGAGAAATGAAGTGTATATATAGATACATTTGACTAACACACTATTAGTTGGTGTAGTATCAATTTTAATCAATAAAAAATATGAGCACAATTCATGTTACGTCCTTTGTCTGAGCAAACCAATTGATGATGAAAAATCACTTGCTGTGTGCTATTACTTGTCTATACTTTGTGGAACAAGTTCTACTAGTCAGGATAACACTTCATTCTTAATGGCTCTCATCTCTGGTCTAGAATATTTCAACTGGTGCTTGTCTCCCATCATGTCAGTTCCTCTAAGTCAAGTGCTTGAAATCAGACACACAGTACATAGTTGGATGTGCAAATGGATTCTTCCTTTACCGAAGTTATCTTTTATTCAAATGACGGCTTGTTTTGAGGCATTAGACTCACAAAGTCATGCACTGCATTAAAAGAATTGAGGAGATATCTCTGGTTTGTTCAACATATATCATTAAAATGTGGGATTTTTTGCTGAAATTTAACTGATACTGTCTTTTAAATATCAACTAACAGAAGAAGAATATTATGTAAAATCGTTTGGCCTTTTATAAATATCAAGATGGCCTAAATATTTCCTGTTTTATGTTATAGCACTTTGAGAAGAACATACAAATGTGTAGCTAAATAATGGTTTAAAAATGTCAGCTATTGTGAATTTCATATGTCAAGAATATATCATATGGGTAGACTACTCAGTTTTCATGTAAAACTTTGCAACAGTTTTTGGCTTTTCAAATGAATTTTCCTGTGTTCACTTTGCTAGACAATTCTTCTCTTTGCTTTGATAACAGCTATAGGTTCTCCTCTTTAAGTAACTTAATTTTAATCCAGGGGTTACATCAGGTGCAAACCCTTCAGTTTCACCATTCTTTTAGAAAGCAGAATAAGGCTATACATTATTATAAATTGTAATCTGTAATCATCTTTATTTGTCTGCTTAAGTGATTTCTGAGTATTCCCCAAGGAATAGGCACTGCAAATTTATTAAGTCTTTGCCTCACATTTTTTATATTTTCTGTATTACACAATTGACTTGTAGTATTCTGCAGTACGGGATAATTATGAGCCTCAAAAGAAGTCCTTATAGTGCAGATAAGTTTTTTGTATATGAAAATGAGAAAAAACAAAAACAAAAAAAAAACAAACAAAAACAAACAAACAAAAAACCATCACAGAATCACAGAATGTTAGGGATTGGAAGGGGCCTCAAAAGATCATCTACTTCAATCCCCCTGCCAGAGCAGGAACACCTAGATGAGGCTGCTCAGGAATGTGTCCAGGCAGGTTTTGAATGTCTCCAGAGAAACAGACTTCACAACCTCCCTGGGCAGCCTGTTCCAGTGTTCTGTCACCCTCACTGTGAAGAAGTTTCTTCTCATATTTGAGTGAAACCTCTTGTGTTCCAGTTTGCACCCATTACTCCTTGTCTTACCATTGGTTGTCACCGAGAAGAGCCTGGCTCCATCCTCGTGACACTCATTCTTTATATATTTGTAAACATTAATAAGGTCACCCCTCCAAACTAAAGAGACCCAGCTCCCACAGCCTTTCCTCATAAGGGAGATGCTCCACTCCCCTAAACATCCTCATTGCTCTGCGCTGGACTCTCTCACGCAGTTACCTGTCCTTCTTGAACGGAGTGGTTCATAACTGGACACAATATTCCAGATGTGGTCTCACCAAGGCAGAGTAGAGGGGAAGGAGAACCTCTCTTGACCTATTAACCACCCCCCTTCTAATATACCACAGGATGTCATTGGTCTTCCTGGCCACAAGGGCACAGTGCTGGCTCATGGTCATCCTACTGTCCACCAGGAACCCCAGGTCCCTTTCCCCTACACTGCTCTCCAATAGGTCATTCCCCAGCTTATACTGGAACCTGGGGTTATTCCTGCCCAGATGTAAGATTCTGCACTTGCCCTTGTTATATGTCATTAAACTTCTCCCAGCCCAACTCTCCAGCCTGTCCAAGTCTCGCTGGATGGCAGCACAGCCTTCTGGCTTGTCAGCCACTTCTCCCAGTTTGGTGTCATCAACAAACTTGCTGATAGTACACTCTATTCCCTCATCCGAGCCACTGATGAATGTATTGAATAATATAGAACCCAGTACTGACCCTTGAGGCACTCCACTAGATACAGGCCTCCAACTAGGCTCTGCCCCACTGACCACAACTCTCTGGCTTCTTTTCTTCAGCCAGTTCACAGTCCACTCACTACCCAATTGTTCAGGCTACACTTCCTCAGGTTAGCAGCAAGGATGCTGTGGGAGACTGTCAAATGCTTTATTGAAGTCAAGGAAGACAACATCCACCACTCTGTCATCATCTATCCACCTCATTATGTCCTCATAAAAGGTGATGAGGTTGGTCAAGCATGACTTCCCCGTGGTGAAGCCATGTTGACTGCCCCTAATGACCCTCTTATCCTTCATATGGTGCCTTGAGATGGCACGAAGGATAAGTTGTTCCACCACTCTCCCAGGGACGGAGGTGAGGCTGACCCGTCTGTAGTTACCCAGGTCCTCCTTCTCACCATTTTTGAAGACTGGAGTGATACTTGCTTTCCTCCAGTCCTCAGGCACCTCTCTCGTTTCCCATGACTCAGCAAAGATGATGAAGAGTGGTCTAGCAATGACCTCAGCCAGCTCCCTCAGCACCCGGGGGTGCATCTCATCTGGACTCATAGATTTATGGATGTCCAGATTGCTTAATTGCTCCCTAACCCAGTCCTCATCAACCAAGGCAGAATCCTCCATTGTCCTGACTTCCTCTGGGGCCTCAGGGGTACAGGGCTCCTCAGGACAGCCTCTGGCAGAATAGACAGAGCAAAGAAGGCATTCAGTAACTCTGCCTTCTCTGTATCTTCTGTCACCAGGGCACCCACCCCATTCATCAGTGGGCCTACACTGCCTCTGGTGTTAGTTTTATCTGCCATGTATTTGAAAAAGCTCTTTCTGTTGTCCTTGACCCCTCTCACCATCTTTAATTCTAAGGAGGTCTTACCTTTTCTAGTTCCTTCCTCTGACAGCAGCCTTATGTTCTTCCCAAGTGGTTAGCCTTCCATGATCTGTAAACTCCCCTCTTTCACTTGAGCTTAACCAGCAGTTCCCTGTTTAACCTGGCTTTAACCTCCTGGCTCCCTTCCTTGACTTCCTACTTGTCGGGATGCTCTGATCCTGAGCTTGGTAGAAGCAGTCTCTGAATGCTAAACAACTGTCTTGGTCCCCTTTACCTTCAAGCAGTCTTGCCCATGGGTTTTCCCCTAGCAATTGCCTGAAAAGGCCTGTGACTGTGAGGCTGCTCTCAGCTGCCTGTAGAAGGCCTCATCAACTTCCTCACCCTGATCTGTTGACCTGTAATAGACATGCACAACAGTATCACCCCTGCCAGCCTGTTCCTTAATTCTCACCTATATGCTCTCAATTCGCTCCTCATCTACCCCTGGACAGTACTTAATACATTATAGTTGCTCTCTCATGTAAAGAGCAACTCCACCATAATATGTGGCTGGCCTGTCTTTCCTGACAAGGACATAGCCATCCATGACCACATTCCAGTCATGTGAGCTGTCCCACCATGTCTCTGCAACAGGGCAGGGACTGTCTTGGGTCTCCCCACTCTGCCTGACATGGCAGGAGGTCCATCACCTTTTGGGGAGTACCTCCCTGGGACTTTTCTGACTGGCATGCCAGGGAGTTGCTCCACCAATCAATCTCCTTTTCACACTCCCTGATGGACCTCAGTGTCTCGATCTCCTCCTGAAGTTTCCTGACCATGCTAAGCAGATATCGCACCTCCTCACACCTCATGCAGGTGGAATACTTGCTTTCTCCCCCCTGCAGCAGCAGGCTCTGGAACTCCCTGCAGTCGGAGACCTGAACAGCCACCGTTTGGGGCAGGGCTTCTGTCTGAGTCACCACAGTCTTTTTGTGACAAGTTCTCTTTCTGGAGGAGACCATGGTCAGCAGCAGTCTGGGACACTGGCAATAGGTGAGAGGGTCTAACAAGCAAGGAGTAACAACCTCTGCGCCCTGCTGCACGAGCTGCCACACCCACTGCTGCAGCACAGTGTGAGTGGTGCTCGCTCATATCACAAGCTGGTTGCCCCTCCCAGTGCCTGGATGGCAGCGGCTTCCATTCAAAGTTAGGAAAGGCTGATAAAGGCCTCCTTCATGTAGCCTCTTCTGACTGCAATAAGTGTTAAAGCTTTCTTGCGTCCCTTGGTCATTTTAGCCATAATGAATCACAGGAGCAGGAAAAAGGATCTTGTTACCTTTTTCACATCTGGAGAGGTCAAGACAAAATGGATAAAACCCAGGTAGTAACACAGGCTTCTGAGTGCTTTTTGTAAAGTAGCTTTGCTATTTTAGAAAATAACTGGTGTTTTTTTTCTTTAGTCTAATTTTCATTGATGTTACACAGTAGTGATTTCAGGGGCTTCAATCTACTCAGTCAATAGCATGAAAAAGATAAATAAATATATGGGTTTTTTTCAGAAGCAACACACAAACCACAGTTGTGTTGTTGGCATTACAATCATTGCAGCTACAGATCCAGAATAAACAAAAGTAAATCTGTGCAATCACTGAAGCCAATATTGTTGTCTCATGGACACAGTGAAATCCACGTGTCTGGCAAAGTTTATTGAGAAACATAAAGCAATCTCATGAAGGAATCTACTTTCAAATATTTTTCTTGGTAATTGTGTATTTATTTTGATCAGTCTGTCTCTTCATCATTCTGTAATATATTTTTACAGTTGTCATATATATTTTTATTTAGAAATTAATATTATTTTCAAGAACAGTTAAACTTTTAAGTTATTTACACCTAGATAATTTACTGTGATATGGAAAATTCCAAATTCTGCTGAGTTATTATGACTTAGACTCCTAAATGGCTAAATCACTTTTTGAAGTTCTGCCCATAGTGATAATTCCATATGATACAGTATTCTGTTACAAATCTGAAACAGAAGTGATGCTTTTTCCACAAGTCTGTTGTTGTTTTTTTGTTTGTTTGTTTGTTTTATTTTCCTGACAAAATAACCAAATGAGAAAATGTCAGGAGACTTAGTTCCAAAGTTTGAACTTTTTGTGGTGTTGAAATACAGTTGATGATTTGTCCCACTGGCCTGAGGCACTAGCTACTTAATCATGACTAGCATTTGTTTAGCAGCACTGGATTATTTTTGTTGATGTGATTATCTCAGTTGATACTAACAGCCTTCTCAAACATAACAAAATATAAATGCTTTCTGTCAAATGATGGTGAAAGACAGCAAATGAACCTATATAACAGTCAACATTTATCTATGTTTTTGACCATTTAAGGTACTGGTACAAATACTAACTTACAGATGTACCTTTTGCTGTACTTTGGGAGCTGTGTTAATGCCTTGGCTCTGTTTTTATCAAGATCATTTCCCTTCCCATCTTCAGAGATGTATCTCAGTCCTCCAGAGGCAGGGAGGGTCTCCCATGGGAGTTCCTCTATGGTGTAACAGGCTGTGGTGTCTCTGCTTTGATTCTTTCCAATTACTTCCTTTTTTATCTTCATTATTAGAGCTTGTTTCAATTTAATGAACTACTGATTTCCTTACCTCTTTTGAAGCACCACATTCATACAGATCCTCAACTTAGACACTGTTCTGTTTGTATTCCTGTTACATAAATGGCCAACATTTAAAAGCTAAGAAAGGCAGATTACTTTTCCAAGGATTTTCAGTTCTAACATACATGTATGCCTGGAAAACTCAGGTAGATGAAGAACAAGAACCACATAATCAAGAATACATGAACCAGTAGACACTGAGAGTAGCTCCTCTCACCACCAGAAAGACTTTTTATATTCCAAGATCCCAAAAAATAGACTTCCTAACTTTTATCTCCTACTATTAAAGAAATAGTACACCGTATTCTCTTTTTGGGAATCCACAGTGTGTGAAGTTATGAGTAGTCTGCTTAAAATTAGGAGAAACAGTCCAGAGTGATTTGCTTTTTAATTTGGGGGAAATTCGTATTATCCAATGTTTAAAGCCTTTGGAGTAGATTGAAAAACAGGTGATTGCCTGGGTGATGCTGTTAGCATCTTGAATTCTCAGATTTCGTATTTTCTTTTAAATCCTTAAATCTTTAAATCCTTAACCCTATCTCTTCCATTATTCATTTTCAGGATGGCCCAAGATGGCTAAGAAATAATAATTGCAAACAAAAGAACACTAAATGTTAAAGGCCTCTGATTTACTATGTAGGGAGTCTGTCATTATATATGTATGTATTCAATACATATATATGTATTATATATGTATGTATTCTGCCTTATCATTTTTGTAGTGGCTGATCTTTTCCTACATGCATCTCTTAGACATCTACTCAACATGGATGAATACTGACAGTTACAGATCTAATTCAATCAGTCATAAAGAAGCTTCAGTCTGTAAATGTTGAGACTGTTAATATAGCTCTCTCCTGAATGACTGAATGTCTCTTGTGGACCCATTATGCTGGGCTTAAGACAGAGTTCATGTGTTTACTTAGCTTCTGGTCCAGTAGTGGAGCTCTTTCAGATGTTGCTGATCTGGAGAGTTTTGATGTCACTTGGATTGGCATCCATCTTTGAGTTGCTGACTGGTTCAGCGATTGTCAAACTGTTCCTAGGGGTGGATCTACATTAGCAATTCAGCTTTGCCAGAGAGTATCCTGCTGAAATCAGTTTCATGGATCTGTCCATTTACTGGGCTTTAGTTTGCATCACCAAACCATTCAGGAGTGCTTGAACTGTATTTTTAATACTTTTGTAATCTGCAGTTGTGTTTTATAGTCTGATATGGATCTTTAATATTTATAAAATGTGTCCAAGTAGAGGTTAAAAATACATCATTAAAACTTAAACTCAGTTTTGAACTATTTTATCTTTTAATATTGACTATCTGTTGTTTTTTTTACTTCATAATAATAGTAATGTAATGTTAAGATTGTCATTTATTTGAAAAACCTACTAACAGGGTTACTCAAATTATGTGCAAATATTCAACAGTTTACATAAATAGATGTAAAACAAGGTGCAAACTAACTGTAATGTTAGATATCCAAACTTCAGAAGACAAAACCCTTTGTTCTCATGTCCTGTAGACTGAAGTGGAGAAGAAACCAAATAGGTTGTTTGCAGTTTTTTTAAAATATATTTTTGGGTAACCGTATTTAATTTCTCCTGCTGTCCCTTAATTATACTCCAGGGCAACTGCAGTGCATTTAAAAGAAAATCACTTGTTTTGTTTCCTTTCACTAAGAAAAAAACAAAAACAAAAACACAAAAGAAACCAAACTAACCAAAGTAAAACTCCTTCTAGTTAATATCTTTATTATTTTATTCATTAAAAAACTCTCTAAAAATGGCATCTTTTTGGCAGCAGGAAATAAAAGGAGATTTCTGATATTGCTGATGGTTTCTCGTCTTCCTTTGTTTTCAAAGAAAATTAAGATCAGTGTAATACACAATTTAATTCAGTAGCTGACTTCAAAGGTCTATAAAGCCATCTATTTTTCCCTAAGCTCCTGGTACCTTTTTTTGAAATGTTGCAACATTTCTCTGATGCCTATGTTCCATAAGGAACAATTCACTAAGTCTACAGTTTATTTTCATCTGATTGTTCAGAGTTTGCCATCATCAATTTAAAGAGCAAGTTTGGATGTTGACATACTGTAAAATCATGTCAAAACATATATTAGTGAAAGTATAGATTGAAGTTGTGCAGTCTTGACAGTTCAAAATGTAGGCAGGGAGGCTGTTGTTAGTGTTGAGTATGATCTCTGTAGATCAAAGATGGGCAAACTTCACACAGTATTTCTGGGAACTTACAAAGTGTGAGGCATGATCTCAGCTGGCATAAATTGACATGGCTCAGTTTGCACTTCAGAAAGGAACAGAATCATCAGTGCATTTCTGTCACTAAATATGGATGATTTAATTAAATGCACGAAGTCATAGGAAAATTACGGGAAGCGAGTACTACATAGCAAAATCTGAGGTCCTTCACATTGAATTAGCCTTGTGTGGAAACTCTGACAATGCAACAAAGCCATCCTGGCTCAGCCCCTCACGCAGGAGTCATGAAGTTGTAGTGACTAGAGCTTTTCTAATAACAGAGCTGACGAATCACTTGTTATGAGCTCTAAGACTGAAAAGCAGCAGTCAGTAGCAATGAACAGCAGGTATTAAAGCACAAGAGCCATTTGTTTAAGTGAAAGAAAAAAGGGGGCTGATCCAGTGAGCTAAATAACCTGTGCACTGTCAATGATGGTACACAGATCACCAAGGTGAACTTTTTAAAGAAATGCATTAGTGATTGGAATGTGTATCAACAACAGGTGTGTTATCAGTAATAGTATGTATGTAATATTGTGGAAATGGATTTCACCAACTTTGGGTTTTATTGTCACTCAGTAAATGAGTTTGCTTTTCTTCTTTGCTGAACCTGCATTTCGCATGTAGGCTTTGTGCACTTCATTTATACTTTGGCTTAGCAGGAGACTGGCCTGGCCACTAGAGCATTGTCTTTCAGAAGTACATCATCAGCTGAGATCCTTCATTCCTCTGGAGGAGTAATATCTGTCACAATCCATTCGGTGATGGACTCATGATGGTTCATTTACCTTGATCTCAAAATACAAAATTAAGGCAACCAAAATGCCAAGGGGTTATAATTCAATCAAACAGTGTAACTTTATTATTTTTCCCGTAAAGCAGCATGCGATAGAGAAAGTGTTAACTCACACCTGGTCTCATCTGTTGAGCCAGGGTGCATGTCGTATATAGAGTTAACTCGTCCCTCATCTCATCTGTTGGGATGGGACAACAGTGTCTGTGATAAGCTGTCCGGGTAGAGATGACATGCGTTTATTTTTCATACCTTGATCTCCAATCTTCCTCTACCATATGCAATTTTCAGATTTTAGTTCACTTTTGTCACATAGACTATTCTTGCTGCAACGTCAGTCTGGCTGTGTTAGAACATGAATGTATTCTGGTTTAGTGGTAGACCAGAAGCAGCTACCATGTTTTGTTAGAGATGCTTATGAAATACACCTTTGTTTCATATATGTGTGTCAACTATGGGCCCAATAACAAGATTTGAAGCTCAACTTTGCAGTTTAAAATCCATTTAACCCAAATAACAAGAGGAATCTTAAATGTAGATTAGGATACAACTCTATGTATGTGTGTGTATGAGTGTGTGTTGCTGCATGCCTACACATACTGACTTGACTCTAAATGCTGTCTTGCATAATCCACAGTAGATCATTCTGCAAGAAAAAAATATAGGTGGAGCTTTTGCACACATAACTATATTGATCATAGATGTTGACTATTAAACTATGAGGACATTCATCTCCTCAAAGGAAGTTCTAAGTTACAAAACATACACAAGAATTTTGTATGTTGCAAAATACTATTGCAGGTTAGTTTGGTGTATTAGCAAAAGTTTATATTTATTTTGGGATAGTTGCCTTCAAGTGATTTATATTTCACACGCTGGGCACAAAAAACTGTTGGGATTCTGTGACTTTGTGTGTCATATACAAGGCTCTGTGGCCATTCAAATGGGGGAAGATAATTGTGTTCTCCCCCTCTACTCTACCCTGTTGAGACTACATCTGGAGTACTGCATCCAGTTCTGGGCTCCCCAGTTTAAGAAGGATAAGAAATTACTGGAGCGAGTCCAGTGGTGGGCTACGAAGATGATTAGGTGCCAAAAGCACCTTTCTTATGAGAAGAGACTGAGAGAGCTGTTTCTGTTTAACCTGGAGAGGAGAAGGCTGAGAGGCAATCTCATAAATGTTTATAAATATCTCAAGGGTGGATGTCAAGAGGATGGGACCAGACTCCTTTTCTGTGGTGCCCAGTGATAGGATAAGGGGCAACAGGCACAGACTGAAACATAAGAGGTTCCATCTGAATATGAGGGAAAAGCTTCTTTACTTTGAGGCTGACAGAGCACTGGAACAGGCTGCCCAGAGGGGTTGTTGTGTTTCCTTTTCTGGAGAAATTCAGAATCCACCTGGACATATTCCTGTACAATCTAATCTAGGTGTACCTGCTTTAGCAGGTGGGTTGGACTAGATGATCTCCAGAGGTCCCTTCCAGCCCTAACCATTCTGTGATCCTGCGATTGCATGTCTGTAATTCAGAGTTGGGCTGTTTTCTTCCTGAACAAGCTGTATTTCTGTAAGTATTAATTTTCCTGAGTAAGAAGTGTATACACTTGAAATTTGAAATAATATGTATAAAACTTACAGAATTGTAGTGAACTTCTGTATTCTCTAGCAAAACAAGAATGTTAGCGTGACTACATAAAATTTAGGAGTATACTAAAGAAGTGGGATCATTCAATATGGTTAGAATGTAATTTTTCTATTTGTATTTTTGGTACATTAATTTTTTAAGCATAGATTAATGAGTAAAAGTTGTTTATTTAGTGGCTCTTCTTGAACCTCATAATCCACTTTCTGCTGCACTCTAACATGAAGACCTGTGGAGGAATCAAGGAATGCTTGGGTAACTGGGGTATATCTAATGTAGCTAAAATTACAAGAAAAAAACAAACAAACAAAAAAAACCAACCAACCAAACAAACCAACCAACAAAAAAGAACAAGCAAAGGAAAAGAGTAGAAAAATTAAATAAAATTATTCATATCAATATGCATTTATAAAATATAGTAGGCTGTATCATGAATGTGAAATTAGCACCCAAACAATATAATTTAGAGAATAATTTGTATGGATACTTTATAGTTACCAGCCAGACAATTCCTCTTTATTGTCAAAGAAAAGACCAAATAGAGAGTGAAAAAATGTTGAAATTGTAACTTAGAGACTACTAATACCACTTTCTACCATTTTGTCTTTCATAGCACAGCAGAGTAAGTGGTTCATTCTGACCATACTGTTTATGTTGCTTGGTTTTGCTTTAGCAGTTTTTGTTGCTTCTATCATGTGTATAAATAAATGTGGAAGATGTGATACCGTTTTTCTGTAGAGTAGTTGCAGGTGCTGACATTACAAAGCAGAAGAACAGGGGCAGAATGAAGTAATAAGAAAAAAAATAATCTAATTTGAAAATAGCTTAATATCCAAACAAAAGAAACCTTGTTTCTCTCAGAGGGGATAGATGTACTCCTGTTACTGATTGTTATCACAAAAATAATGAGTGTATCTGCCTCCACAACTTTGAGGATTATAGGAAATTATTGCAATAAATCAGTAATACTGTTTGTTTTCCAAGAATCTGAAAATAATACTATGTCACTGACAGAACTGTCTTATTTCAAAAGTGTATTACATATCAATTAAAAATTAATATTAACCTGACCTTAATAAGATATTCTCAGTCCAGTTGGTTGAAAATCAGTGTAAACCAGAGCAATTATAAAAGAAAATTAAATTCTAGAATTCTCTCAGTTCAAGACTTAATAATGTCATATTGTGATCGTAGAATATGAAGAGGACGAAAAAAGATGTATAGTTTCACTGAAGTGTAAAAATGAAAAATGTTACTGACATTACTGTAACTCAGATATGATAGTTAACACTTCAGACACCTAATACCATAACAGGATAATGGCTCATGGACAGTTTGCATGGCTAATGTGTTACCAACACTATTATCTCACATTAAATAGACTGATTCATCTATAGCTATAACCATAAATGGAGGATTTTTCTATTTATTTTTGTACCAGAGGCATCAGCTCTGTTCTATGTACAGTCATTCCCAAGTGTGTTAAAGCATAAACAGCCTTAACGTTGTTTTCATAATATGTTAAGAAAAAAAAAAAAAAAAGAAAATAAAAAGATTGGTAGTGTTTCTTTGATTTAGTTCATTCTTTCTTTCTTCTAATTGTTCCTTTCCCTTCTACTATTTTATAGCTGAAAAATATAGACTTGCTTTGCTTTCATACTAACAGTATCTTTGGCCTTGTGTTCCATCTCTACTTTTAATTCTACTTGAATAATTCTTTGCCAATAAATGGTAATCAAATCTGCACCAAGTAAATGTGATAGCCATTGGCATACAGTTGTTAGTACTGCTAGTAACTTTATAATAACTTTATCATCTTCTTGTTTGGTGTGAATTTTTGTTTGTGTTGCCTTCACCACATCGATTGGATTTGTCCAGTGATTTACAGTGTATCTGACACAAGCTTCCAAATTTCATTATTATTATTTCCTAAACTATTTATTTACTAACTTTTCTGCATCAGTGCTGTCAATGATTTTTTTTTATTTTGTTGTCTCTGTCTTGTGATTTTAGTTTTGTGACCATTGATTCTGCTCAGATCAATGGTCAAAGGCCTGAGCATCAATAGAGTATTATGAAATACTACATAACTAGGTTAAGTAAAATAGAACTTTAAAAAGCAATCTCTAAGTTTCTGCTCCAGTCTTCCCACATAAATGATAAATATTGCAACAATTAGCCAGAAAAAATATGGTTGAAATGTGTCACACTGACATATTATGAACACATACTGAAATGTGTTTCATTTGCACTGTATGTAAGCTGCTGTCTTGTATACGTGCACATCTAAAATTATATAACAGCCATATTGCAGTTGTCGATACTTGGCAGTTGCATTGATATAATGTCCAGTGTTGGATAAAACTTTCAGCCTTGGAAAGTTTAATAAATGCATATACACACTTCTGTAGTTCTCTGGATACTGGAAAGAAATATTTTTCTAGTATTATCAAATATTGACAGTTTGTAACTGAATACATCATCACTGACCACCAGCATGTAATAGACAATAAAATGTAAATTGTCTACTAAGATCCTCTCTGGTGAGATGTCACCTGGAGTATTGCATCCAGCTCTGGAGCCCTCAGTACAGGAAAGGCATGGACCTGTTGGACAGGGGCCAGAGGAGGCCACAAAAATGATCAGAGGGATAGAACAACTCTCCTATGAGGAAAGGGTGAGAGAGTTGTGATTGTTCAGCCTGGAGAAGAAAAGGCTCTGGGAACACCTTATTGGGGCCTTTCAGTACTTAAAAAGGGCCTGTAAGAAAGATGGGGAAAGACTTTTTAGCAGGGCCTGTTGTGATAAGATGAGGGGTAACGGTTTTAAACTAAAGAAGGGGATATTCGGACCAGATGAGAAGAAGTTTTTTACAATGGGAATGGTAAAACACTGTACAAGGTTGCACCAAGAGGTGGTAGGTCCTATCTTTTAATAAAGTCTCGTAATTTTATTATTACTGTTTATTCTAGGTTTAGTTTAGCAATATTGACTGCAAATCACTGCAATTTTATAGACCTATGTTGAATGCTTTTAAGAATTATAAATGACATACAACAACTTACAAACGTATTGCAGCTCCATTTGTACTCTAGTGAGGAAAAAAATGAGAAAATTTTTATCCCATTACTAGTCAGAAAATAAATAAATAAGTAAAGCAACATGGAAGCACCATCACAGCTGTGAAAGCCACTTCGTGGAATGCACAAGTTAGGCAGTCCATCTTACATAGTTTAAAATACTGCATAATGAGCAAGACACTAAAGATTTACATCTTATTTTCTAGAGAAAGGCAAGATAAATAAGATAAAAACTTACTGAAAAAGAAATATGAGCCAAGACAATTAATGATACTTGCTTCTTCTAATGGATTTTAAGGAGAATCAGTGGTATGGAAGAACACTCAGAGACTCATTAAAAAAATACACTTACTTAAGGAAATAGATATTTATGTGTATATATACATGGGTAACTCTCTAGATATGTCTGTTTGTAATTTCCTCTGGTACCTGTGAAATGTATTCTGAGGTTATGAAGTTCAGTGGAGAACTTTTACCTGAAATACATGGTCATAGTGAACTTATCCATGCCCAAAGATTTCTGTTTGTATCTTTATAAAGTTGCAATTCATTTTTTCTTCTTTGTTGAATAATTGAAGAGAGAGTTTTGGATCTTCAAGACAATTATTTTTAAAACTGTAGCTTTAGATTTTCTATTTTCTTTTTAGATTTCTTGTTTTTTCAAGTCAGCTTAATCATTATTTTTTATTCCCTCATTATGTTGCCGTTTTACAATACTAATCACACAGCAGCACAACCAAAATAATAAGTCATGAGGTTTCTGCTTCTAAATCAAGGAAGTGGAAAATAAGCTGACCTAAATCCTAAGAAATGCTAGCTAAAAATAAATAAATAGATAGATAAATAAATAAATAAATAAATAAATAAATGGAAACTTATATAACATCATCTGACTATATATTCAAGAAAAAAAAAAACAGGGATTGGATTGAAAATGTAAAAAATAAACAAAGCATGCAAGCATTTGACAAATTAACAAAATCCCATATTTTTTGCTATATAAGGAAGCGGAGGAAAATGAGGTGTTCATCAAATCAAAATTGTTAATTAGTTCTTCTTTTATTTTTTTAATCATCTTTGTGCAGTTTAAAAAAACCTCAAATTTAACACAATAAGATCCCATCCTTTGTGTTTCACTCTAATTATTTTCTGTGTAGAAGCCAGTCAGAAGACTTAAATGGTCTCACAGCGATACTAGTAAAGGCAGCCAGATGGTGACATCTGCTCCAAACTGATACTAGAATTTCAATACTGATACTGTTTTTAAACAATGTGTATATTTCATTTGGTATGCAAGTTATATGTAGCTTTATATCTATATATAATGAGAATATTTATATTACACAATCTAAGATCTAGAGTTTGGGTATTAATACTATATGACATTTTATGTGTGACTAGTATAGAAATAAGGCAGTCTTATTAGTAATCTTTGAAGATATAGTTGGGAGCTAGTTGTTAGTGAGAAGTAATTCTCAATTTGTAAAGTAACGGCATAGAATAATATGGAAATATAAAGTCTCTCTTTTAACAACAGGTTTAATTGCCTTTCTAGCCATTAACATTGCTCAAGAATGACAGGTTGGGCCTCGGCAAACATCTGCACTCAAATACTGAATCCAAACTGCGGGACAAGAAGTAGGCTTTCAAAAGCACCACATGGTTGCTCGCCCAATTTACATTCCTTTCTCAGACATCCTTTCTGCTTTTGAAATTCTTTGCTCAGACAATTCCGAGTTGAGAAAAAAACACACTACTTAAGATCTATAAATGGTAGTGCATTTTACTTCTTATTTTATTTCCTTTAGAGAAAACTTTCTCAGCCTTCTGACATTTCATTCCATGTGCAGTACCTGAGTACCTCACAATTTTTGAAGTATTTATTCTCACAACGCTGAAGTGAAAGGGGATGCTAAAGTCAGTATTAAAGTCAATGGAAAGAAAAGAGCTTCAACCTTGATTCCCTGACATTCAAGTCAGAGTGTTAAATGAACTTTATTTTCATATTTTATAAAGATTTACTTTGATAGTAAGTTATTCCCTAGTCCAGCCTCTATGTTGTTTATTTTTTTTCCATTGGCAAAAACAATGTGATTGCTTTGAAACAGCCTTTCTAAAATTGTACATGGATGAATTATTTGTAAGTTGTCCAGATGATAATAGTTTTACACATTGTTTCTAGCTCCTCTGAAAAATTTAAGAAGAATCCAGAAAAAAAAAAAAATCTAAAAAAAATCTCACTGAAGTAAGGAACAGCTGGGCTATTTTTTCAGTGGATATGATACAAAATACATAATTCATTATGAATTGTTTTGAGGATGAAATTGTGAGGTCTGAACCAGATCATTCATCATTGGCTGAGATATACTTGATTTACAAATTTAAGTCATTCATAGAGGTGAAATCATGACCATTAGCTGGCTAGAAAATGCTAACTTTCGATGCGAGAAAGGGAGGAGTGTAGGAAATTATTAGTTTGCCAATAAAAAAATGTGTATATGGATTAGAGGAGAGTATACTAATTTCTTTAGATTTTGATAACACATTTGGTAAGTTAATTGCAAAAATTTAATTAGTGTTGAATTTTATCCCTTAAGGGAGAATTCTGAACTGAGAAATAAGTTAAAATTGGCATGAATAAGTACACTGTTCCGTAGATTGAAAAATCTCTAAAAGAGCGTAGCCAGAAATGACACTGTCTCTAGCTGTTCGAAAACCAGGACTGGTTTGGCACTCTTATGTAAAGCAGCAGTGTGGGTCAGTCATACCTTGGAGAAGAGTGAACAATACATGGCTGAAAGCTGGTGATATTATCATGGGCTGGATTCCACACTATAAGTGCACAAGAAAGCTGAGAGGAATAATGTTTGTAAAAGTAGTGGAGAGGTTTCTTCCTTACCTTGGGACAAAGTTACACAATGCCAGAGTGTCAAGGAGAGAAACAGGTCAAGGAAAGAAACCAAAACCATATGGAAAGCTATCTGTCACCTGTTCTACAAGCAAGCTTTCAGAAACTTAGCTAAAGACACTGTTATGAAATCTAAAGTAATTTTACCATATACAAGACTTTGCTATAAAACGCGAAAGGACTGAGTAATGTAAGAATCAGTGTATTTACTCTCAGTTGTGCCCTGTCTGAGAGTTTACCTCCATGGAATGCAGCAGGAAGGGGGCAAGGCAGATTGTGAGGCATCCTCAGTGCATATTCCCAGGATGTGCTTAATCTGAATTATGCCTAGGTCTTTGCTTCCTAAAAATTACTGATCTAGAGGCTAAGATTAGAAGAAAATAGTGGAAGTATCTCTAAATTACACTATAAATCAGGTGTGTATTTCAAGCAGTGCAGACATCTGCTGCAAACACTCTATAGGTATGGAGTACATGGAAAGAAAGTGCTAGTGTAAAGAAGGAATTCTGTTTATCCTAAATTTTGTGCACAGAAGTAAGCTTTTGCTTATTTCCTCTTACTGCAAAAGACTGCTCTGAGTACAGCAGCCATCTGATAACATTTATATTAATAGGAAAAGGCATTGCAGTTTTCACCCATTCCTCCCATTTCAATCATACACCCGTTCTTCCATTAAATTTAAAAAAAAAATCCCTGCTGGCTATAAGTGCTAGAGGGAGACTGGCTTTATCCTGAAAAGAAGGGCTTGCTCTTGCTGTATTTTCAAAATTTTTCAGTTTATTTGAATAGCAGAAAAAAATAAATCACAGAATGTGCTGTCTTATTTGGAAGGTGTCGGTCCTACAGATGTCAAAAGAACTACTTTTCTAATTTTACCTTCATTATGAAATACCTTAAGACATTAGCTGTGCACTATCTTCACTGTTGCCTCACCCACAGCCATTGTTTTTGCACTGTAGATCTCTTAAGAAAAGGCTATGTTGACCTGTAAATAATAGATATAGTTGTTTATTGCTGAACTGAGAAGTCTTCCTGAATATTGAAAACAAAGGTAGATTTAAACACATCATTTGCCTTGTTTTGTGGGGGTTTTCATAAGTCATTTTAAAAGCTTAAGGGCTGCCTTATTAGTCCATCATGTGTGATGGTGCTTTGCATGCACCTTTCTCAGAAAACAAGGAACATACAGAAGCAGAATTTTTAAGAAAAAAAAAACAAAAACAAAAAACTGTTTATTAGAACTGGCTTTTGGGTGCATGGCTGTCTCCTGAAGCTGCTTGCAGTGGAAGGAGTAAATTGACAGAAAGCGAGAGGATAGTGAGGAAAGGACAAGAGGGGGTCATGAACTTGTTGGACTTGGCAATGGGATGCTGGAACAACAGGTGAGTGGAGGAAATGGGATGGAAGTGAATGAATTGTCTGCAAACTGCTCACTGGCTCTGGCACAGCAAGCTGTGAGCACAAATGCAGGGTATTCCCAGTTTGACCAATTTCTCATCTGCCCCCAGGCTGTATGCTCAAAGACAGGCAGGGGAATGAGGGAACTAATGAAGAAACTGAAGAAAGAAAGATAACAATGTGAGCCAAAAAGCATGGCAACTGTAGGGAAAGAGGTAGAAACAATAGCTGTGGTACAATTGCTTCAGCAGAGTGGGTATTTCATCCTCTAATTGATTGCCTTTACTTACTACAGGACTCCTGTAATAAGAATGAAAAAAAGTCAAATATTAGCATTGAACAATTAGCTAAATTAAACATTTTCTCTTCTTGATCAGTAGCAAAGGTTGTGTTCCCCTTGTTAGGCTTTGAATCACTTCCACTTCAAGAACACTGAAATTGATACCAAATAATCTGTACAACCTAGATATTTTGCTTCTGGTTAAGGAAAATGACAGAAAACTTTAGGAAGTGAAGGGAGTATCTGTAGGAATGCTAATAATTAAATTATTTGTTATTTGGTTGATATTTTTAATCCTCATTCCAGTTTCATAAGATGCTGTATATAACAAATCAATGTTAATGTCTTTTTATAGAATTGGTATTTTCTATTAATATATGTAAGATAGTAAATCTCCAAAAAGGTCTTTTATTTGTTCTGACACTTTTTTTTTTTTCTTTTAGTGTATAGCCTTGCCAGAGGAGGACAGAAGAAATATAGTCTTTTTAAAACGATGATGTTCATACTACTCATGTAAACTAATAATGCTAATGTTGCTGGCAGGGTCCTTGAATCAGAGTATAATTTTGCTCTTTTCAAGACCATATTTTCAAGGTGAAATAGTCATTGCTGACATGACAATAATTACTACTGATACACTGGGAGGAAATCAGCATTTGAACTAAAAAATATAAAGTACTGACATGCAAAATGGGAACTGGAGTCTTTTGTTATCTTAGCAATGTGCAGAATGCATAGAAATAAATAAAATCACAGGGTCAGAACCAGGGTGGGAGAAAGTGCGAAGGGCAGACCTGTGTACTGTGAGGGAGAGATCTAGTTTGTCAGACTGCAATCTCCCTGGTTACTGAAGCAATGCTGCAGTCAGTGACCTTGCAGGCATCCATTGGCAGGCATGTAAAGGGGCAGTGGCAGACACTTGCAGGAATCCCCCCCTACCTGCTGGAGTGATTTGTTTAATCTCTAAGGTAGCCTACCTATCAGAGAAGAGTTTCTCCCTGAAGCCCTGTCTCCTGTCTCCCACATGTCATCCCACCCACCTGCTTCCTGGCACAGGAATGGAGATCACGTACACATGTACTGAACCACCATCAAACCGTGATCTATCCCATGCTGAGCCATCATGGACTCTAGCTCTTTGGAAGGGCTGTTTGCTGAAGCACTCTGGCTGAATGCCAGTTACAAATATCAGCTTCTTGATGCTCCTGCAAGTTTTAGGCAAGAAGAAAGTAGAATGAGAGGTCACACTGAAGGTTTACTTTGGGGACTGGAAGGAGAAGAATAGCATTAATTTCCAGAAAAGAAACAGAGACAGGATAAACTGTTTGAGAGAGATGAATACTGCATACACTGTAATATAAATTCACTGGAAATATCACTGTTAGTAAAGTAAATCCCATGTACTAGAGGGATCACATTCATGAATAAACCTTCCTCGTCGACAGGCCCAGAGTCCCTGGTTATCTTCCACAGGATCGAGATCTTTAAGTCAAGGAAGTCTTCAAAGTTTCCCAAAACTAATCTTTTGGTTCCAGACAAGACTAAGCACATATCAGTGATGTCTGTCACAGTAAGATAATGGTGTACAGCACTGAGATCCTTGCTGAGTTGTATGATTTCCAGTACTGTGTTCATGTTTTGATCAAAATTTTGTGGTTGAGTGAGGCTGCAGCAGCCTGATCCTGGCCAGCTCCTTGAGCTGTTGTATGAGCATAGTGCCTGCTACATTTGCACGTGCTAGTTCCACTCACTTCAGTTTTACTCCTTAATTTCTTGCTGCTGATACCAACCATTTTCAAAAATAAGTGACTCCAGGTGATCATAAGTAATCCTTTTAATTGAGAGGCATCTTTAGTTTGCTTGCTTTTATGTTTGCTTCTGCAAAAATCTTGGCAAACCTCAATTAGGAATTCTGTCTTCTGATGCTTTCAGCTTCAAAGGGGACCTGACTGCATCCCATCATCATAACAGGCTATGAAATTATGACAGCACATTTACCCAGACAATTACCATTTTGATCACCAGTTCCTTGTGTCGCACAGCCTTTCTGTCTTTGGCTTACTGAGGTTGCAGAGTTTCCTTCTTGTGGGGTCTGTCTTGACAGGAGCTCAAGGACTAAGTGATTCTTTAGAAGTGTTATGGCATGAATGAGTATGAGTATGTACTGACCCTCATTAAATTGCTGATCTCATCTGTTACTTTTCAAAATCAGAGAAGATAGCATTATGTTGAGTTACCATTGCCAAGGAAAGTTGAACAAATAGGAAAAGGTTATCCATAAAATTAAAGTAAAAACAGGAGAAGTAGAAGTAGAAAAAAGCCACCATGCAGCAAAGCTGCAGTCAAGGAGACAGTACTATTACTCAGAGCTAAATTAATGTTTTGCTTTAATTGAAACAGTTATGCTGAACACAAGAACAAAATAAAAGTGATAGCTAAAAAATAGTTTCATGGACAAGTTAAGGTAAAACAGTGCAATTACTGTACTTGGACTGAAACAGTGTAAACTACTCATCAGAAATATAAGTAAATGGCACATGAAATTGTATATATGTAAAAAAAGAATTAAAACCTTGAAAACTCACACAAGTCAGCGATAGTACTCCCAGACTGCAGAAAGACAAAACCAAATATTTTATTTGGGAAAGACATGTTAGATATGCCTTCAGTGGTATACAGGGCATTTAAATGATGCTTGAAGAAAAAAATATTTGATGGACTGGAAGTAAATGAGCTGGAATGTAACATAAGTTTACCTAAACAGATCCAGTGTAACCTGAGCTGTTGCTGATAATCGGTGTCCCAGACTTAGACAGAATACTTTATCTTTTAGGACTGCTGTACAGTCTTTTAGTGCCTCATGGGAAGTTGCTGTTAAAGGATTTAGGATTTGGTATAAACAAATTTTGAAACAAGTAAAGAAAAACTTATTTGGACTAATGGCACTAGTGACAGAAGTCATTTGCTACAGGATGGCTGCTGTAGAAAGGGATTTTTAAAATTTGTTTAAGAGATATCTTTTTTTTTGTTTGTTTGTTTATATCTTTGGTTAAATTAAGTATTAAAATTGACAATATTGGCAGGAAAAAAGGGTAGATGTGCACTAACAAAATTTGCTGACAGCAGAACCTGAGAAACATTGCAAACATAAAGGTAGAACTGGAATATCATGTAGAGGTGTAAGATCTTGAAAAATGCAGTAATAAAATTGAGAAAGATGTAATAGTACAAAGTGTAGAGTCATGCATTTAGGGACTAATGAGAAGAACATCTGTTATACCATAGCACTTTACAAGGTAGAAATGAAGAGATGAAGGAATTGCAATGCTTAATTGTCAATTTTTGAATGGTTTTGAGAAATCATTGTGTTGTGACATGGAATACAGTTCTAGGCATATTGGAGAGTCATATCTGTAGAGAAAGGAGGGTTTTGATGCTGTTGTGCAAAGCACTAATCAGACCCCTGGAAGATTCTTTAAAATTCTGGTCACCTCCCTTCAGGAGAGATCAGTTTCGAACTAGAATAGATGAAGAAAATGTCTATTAGAATAGAAAGCCCTTCCCTTGGGACAATGCTAAAAGAACTTGGCTTCTTTGTCATAGAAAAATGAAAACTGAAAGTGGATATGATTTACTTCTGTGCACTACAAAAGGGTAAATACTAGAAAAGAAAGAGCTTTTGAAGCTTAAAGGGCAAAACCAACTTAAAAGCAAATAAATATAAGCAAGACACTTCAGAGGGTTGAAAGGGTGCAAATATGCCTGGAAAATAAAATCTGGAGAGAAATTACCAATAGTTAACCAACAAAATGGGAGGAGGTATCCAGTGAAGTTTAAGTTAAGATTATATGATTTGATTGTCTGTGATTGCACAGGAGTGTACACAGGGAGCCAAGAAGTTTTTTATTCCTGGTGTAAAACATGTAAAAGGTGTAAAACCCCTTGAGCTTTTCTGTGCTAATTAATTGTGCTACAATACTACACATCTTTCAGAAAATCAGCAGTTCATTTTAGATAATTTAACTCAGCAAATCTCACTGCAGTGAGTACTGGCATATGGGAATCTTTCCTTGCAACACTTCTCCTTTCCTCTAGACTTTCAAAGTATTTTTGAAAAAACACCTTTATTCAATATAAGTGGGTATCTGATGAAGAAGGTAAACAAATATTTGAAGTGGTTTCCCTCTGTGTTTAACATAAAAACTATTATACTAAAATATCAATGTGGGTGAAAAGTATTAAAAATATTGTTCTAGAGAGTTTCACAGTGTATATAGTTTAATTAATTTCAGTCTCATATTTATTACAAACTGCAGAAATCTCTTGTGATGTTACATTTGCTTCACCATGGTACTTCTAATTGTGTTACAAGATTATTTTTATTCCAGTGGTACTTGCCAAGAAAAATCTTTTAAAATAAAGTAACTTTTTATTTTCAGAAATACTGAATTTCTTAACAAGCAAAAGAAAGCTGGGTTCAGTCATTTAAAGTACAAAAGGGAGCTAACACTCAAACCAAGCAAAAGAGGTTTTGATTTTCTTTTTTAATTTTTTAATTTTCTTTTGGAAATTCTGCCATAAGGCACAAGGGTGCACTTTATCGTATTTCACATGAGGAAGTTGATCAGAGAATACTGTAATTCTGCCTCTAAGAACAAGGTGATAAATATTGCCAGTTGATGTGAACTTACAGGTCTGAGGTTTTAGAAAACAGTGCTGAAGCTGCTATTTCATCCTGCTATTAGAAACTGGAAACACAGTACATAATTATTTCATACATCCATCGTTTGGGTCATGAAATTCTCTTTTTCTCCTAATATCAGGCAACAAAGGAAAGTAAGGGACAGGGCCAAGTCTCTGAGTCCTGCTGTGGACAACATGTTCTGATCCAGAAGACATGTTGATGGACAGTGCTTCATCCCATTTATTTTTTTTCCTGGTTTGGGGCAGTGACTGCTCTCTTCTATTTCAGGCTTACTCAAAGTAGTTAGTTCTGCATGCTGCTAAGGAGTAAATGGTGAATTAAATCCCGGGTTGTGTATATACCTCATTGCACAGCATGAGGAAGGATGCAGCAGTGAACACAGTGAGCCTGCTAGAAGAGGCACCAAACGGAAGGCACTGTGTGATTTCCCAAGATGCATACTTGTCAGTGGTCTGCTCTGTAACTGTTGATGAAGAAGCCAATTTGACACATGCAAAAGTAAAATCAGATTAGAAGTATACAGTTCTGCAGTGTAAGCTTGCTCAACAAGAAAAAAAAAGAAAAAAAGCCTGCTGGTTTTCTAGAATACTATGATTCAATTGTTAACAGTGAAAACGCACATATGAAGAAAATTATGATTCCCTCGAAATGCCCAGCTCAGTCAAAGCAGGGCCTGAGCACAACAACATGACTGAAGATCTTCTAAAAAAACCTGCTTTTAGAAAAGGGAAAGAATGGCAAGATTTTCTTAGGACAGGCATGCTGACAGCTGTAAGAAGCCAGATCTTGCTGGTTTTACTAATGTTAATAGTGCTATTAAAATAATTGTAACTGATTGTGTGAGTCAGACAATCAAGATTTAACCCCATACTCCTCTTTTGTAAACATTATAGTCACAGAGATTAATATAATACCGACTAACCAGTGACATGTTAAGGCCTTAGTAAATTTGACTGGTTTTGGAAGGCTGTTCCTTTAAAATTTAAAGTAAATGGCTCAGATGAAATGTGAAACACAGGGAGTGGAGAGAAAATCAATAAACCAGAAAACTGTAAATTATGTGCAAATAACTTATTTATGTTTTCCTGGTTTTGTAGTTTACAGTTAGCAGCAGTACATAAATGTAACAGCTTTGTGAAAGTGAAGAAAAGTAAATCCAAATCTAGGGATCAAGGGAGTGCTATAACGAGCTACCTTCTCATCAATGATTTAATGTTTTCTACATTATCTGCATGTTTCTTATTTCATTACCACCAGTTTTCCAAAAGTAGAGTTCACTGATCCTCATGAATTTCCATCCAATACTACTGTTTGTAGGGATGAGAGATATTTAAAAAATATGTACTGAAAATCATTCCAATATGTCTGATTGTTTGGGTTTGTCATAAGGACTTGGTGGTGTCTTGAATTTTTATGTTCTAGAACATGCTTTAAGCAGTCATTCTGAAATCTTCTTAATACTGAGGTATAATAGGGAAATTCAGACCTATCTTAACGATTAAGAGATTAGGGGCATGTTTTTAGTCATGATTACATAAACCTACATTGGTGTCTGTAAAATGAAATGCCATGAGACACTGTTCCGGTATGTGGCTGTTTATAGACAAATGACTGCAAAAAAAGCTGTGTTAGAGCAGGAAGATTGGCCCCTTCCTCATAATTTCAGAATAGAAAAGGGTGACTGGGAAATGGACAAGCAAGGTATATCACTATATCACTACGGGCAGGGCTACAAATGTCTCCTCTCATCCACAGTTTTCTTGATTTTTATCTGTATACAATAGAATTGCTGTGTACAACACATGTGCACAGAGCTCTGAGGAAGAATTGAAGAGGAAGGAAAGGGCTTGAGTGATGGTTGGATGGAAACCAAATCCATCATTCAGCTTCCCCAAATGTAAATTGAGGTGGAATGGTCTAGATCTCTCCCAACTTCCTTCCAGTCCATGGTAGGAGGAAATCCATCTGAGGACAGGTTCATAGGAAGTCTTTGGGAGCTGGCATGAAAGAGAAGTACAAAATGATCAATGTGAATTCACTGATGCAGGCCTGCTTACTGAACTGCAATTAATAATGAGGATGCTGGAGAGTGGGGGCATGACCATCTGTAGGAGTAAAATATGCGTGTGCTATTAAAATGCAGTCAGTATGATTGTCACAGGGAGAATATGCTTCAGGCTGGCAACAGCTCATCCTGGTTTGATTATTGCTAGTCATATGGGAAAGTGTTTCAGACACACCTACAGCACAGGTCTTTGCAGTCTCCAAATCTCTTAAGGTTTTTCTGGGAAACCTCTAGAGTGAGGTTCTGGTGAGACCTGGAAGGATCATAACCTGGCACAGCAAGATTAGTTAGTCAATGAACCTGCGGAGGAACTCTACATTTATGTTATGAACCCTTTAATGGAGACTTAGGAATAGAGTAACTGGATGAAAAATTTATTTAGGTAAAAATGGAGTGACTGATTAAACTAATTAACTAGTCATGACAGAGATTTTATTCTTAACAGAAACAGGACTTCTTTAAAATCCAAATAATGTGTGAAGTATAGTTCAGAAGTAGAAACTTCTGCAGTAAATTTAGTTTACTTCACTAAACATAAAGTACTTGGCAGCAGATCAAAGTCTTCTCATATTTATTCAGTTTGTTAGTGTTTGATTTTTATTTTTCTCTATGTTTTTATTCCATTGAATAGCCATAAAGAGTTGTATGAAGACAGGTAGGAAGAAATCCTCATTTGGTGAGCTGACTGAAATCCACAAAGCCATGTCTCTGGACATCATTTGAGGCCCTGGCCCACAGGACCCTTCATCTGAAGTGGCATAAGACACTGGTTATAATTCCTATAGTGTACTTTTTTTATTTTCCTGATCCTGATTAAAGTAGTATGCAGATGTTTCTGATGTAAATATTCCCATTATAATAAAAATCTGTTTTAAAATTCTGGAGTTCAAATTATGAACAGACAGTGGTGGAAGTTAAATCAAAAAGGGAGACAAACATAAGGAAAGACCACATAACTTCAAATACGTGCACACATTTTTACTGACTTTTTCATGAAAAAGAGGAAAAAATAGCTAAACAAAAAAGAAACAGGAACTCATTTTATAAAACTGTAGTGCCAGAAGTGCTGTTATTAGTAGAAAAGGGATGACTGATTTTACAAATAAGCTTCAGTTTTGTAGATGTGTTAAGCTGGAAAGTAATTGGAATCTATAGAGTACAGATAACTGAGAAAATTTTACAGTTGAAGTCCTGACCCTACAGAATGGGAATTTTGCCATAGCTTAATTGGGGCTGACATTTTATACAGTGCTTCATCACTAACAATTCAGGAATCTGATCCACAAGTGATTGCACCACTTGGAGTTTTTCCATTATGTTCACTGATCTTTGGAACAGACCCATGTTGCAGATGCATCACTCTTCTGTCTGAGGGATAATTTCATACATAATTGTTAGAGCTATCAGAAGAGCCTCAGGCAAGGTTGGGAAAGAACATCTATGTCTGGACAGAGACCTTGAGATGTGAGCAGTACAATGATTTTAAAAACCACCATTATGATTTTTCTTGGTCTTAGTATTTGAATAAATGTATTCCTTTGTTAGTATCCTGTAACAGCCAACTTGGCTAGCACAGGTAAAACTTTTTCCTATGCACTGATCCATTTCAAGAACTTTTTCACCAGCTCTATCCTACAAAAATCCTATTAGACTAAACACAGAATATTCCTACTTTCCTTTCATATAGAGAGCATGTGCTATCTATATGCAAGTGTCAGTTTTATAAGAGTCATTGAGATGATTACTTAAACATGTTGAACATGAAGTATCAGAATAATCCCTTGACCTCCAAGAGTCTTTTCACCTGTTAAAAAAATAGGTAGAACTCAAACATTTGGTGGGATTAGGGCAAGGGTGTTCATTAACTCTCAAGACAGAGGCCAGATACTCAATATGACTAAGTGAAGAGTATTGTTAGTAAATCTTAGACTTAAAATGTTTGTTCATCCTGGAAAAAAATTATCTATTTCTCTGTGAGCTTGATTGTTGGATTTAGAAATTTGATTCTTTTTAGGACTAGAAAGCAAAAGCTGCTACTAGCCAAGAATAGGTAATATAACAGCTATTAATATTACCGCGTATCCAGTCATTGTCGCTCTCCTAGTACACTGTAAACACCGGCACTTTTCTGCTGTGACTTCAAATAAATAAAAAATGCCAAAATAAGCTCCTTGGTTTTATTCAACAAAGTGACTTTTAAAAGTCATTAACACTTCTTCTTTCCAATGGAGCTTTTAATGCAGTCACCTTACAGTATTTAGCATCAAAATGTAATCCTGCTAGAGTCCTCTAAATAGATTAGTTCACAAAGATAAAATCCAAACATTTCTTTTAGTTGCTGTTGGGTAAAAAAATTAATTTAGTTTAATTTCTGTGTCTCCAAATGCTTCCCATCTCTCTGTAATTGTATAGCATTATCACTATTCACTATTAAGTCTATTCTGGCATAGAGAATTGAAACATCATTCGAGTTTCCTCTGAGGATGGATTAACAAGATCTGCTGTGACATGACTTGATTAATTAATGAGACTGGAGTATTCTTTGGTCCTTATGTGCTGTTCTTGAACTTCTTAGATGGGAAAATTCTAACCTTCATTATTTTAGAAGGTAACTGGGTAAAGCAAATTTTTTGTATGACCTTCACTAATAATAAAACTGAAAATCCATTATAGAATGTACCTGAATCATTGTACATATTCCATGTGATTTAGTATTTTTTTCATATTTGAAGAATGAAAGTGCAATTGTTAAAGTACAGAGTACAGAAAAATACTTCATGCACTGTTTAAAATACAATTAGTTACCTCTCTGCTTTTCTTTCATCAGTCTTCTACAAACAGAAATAGCTCTTTTGAGTGATGATTTGCAAAAAGTCATCTCACCCTGTGTACTTACCCCTAAGGAAATAGAAAAGGTTCTCAAAGGACAAATATAAAATGAAAGCTAGCATATCCCAATCACTGACCCTGTTTTAGAAACTTCTTTTCCATTATTGACTACCAGACTATGTAAGGAAGTTGTGAGAGCCATGTCTGTGATACACACATGAGACACACATTTTAACACTGCCTGGTCTGCCTGTCTCACCAAGAGACTGAGACTAGTATAAGACAACCATATGCCTTCCATTTTACAGATGATTTGCTAACACTAGAGACATTGAGATCCAAGCAGCAAAATAGGTTCCTTTCAAAAAAAAACCCCTGACTGAATCTGAACTCTGAAAATCAACTCCTACTAATAGAATTTTTCTTACAGTATTGTATCATGAATAATGTGAAACTAAATTGCCTGAGAACTGTGGGAATTATGTCAAAAAAATCAAAATTACTGGTAACGTGGGTAATCTGTCAGCCCTTTTATATTCCATATCTGTTGACAATTCTCACTAGGTAGAGGAATTTTAACCAAGGAGAACTGGAATATTTTCAGAGAAAGAAAGATAAGACTGCAAGCAAGTGGAAACAGCCTAGTTAAACATTCACTGACCACAAATCAAAATCCTACAGGGCAAAACACTCTGAAGACTGTGCAGTAGGCAAAGAGCCTTTTTCTCACTTTTTTCATCCATAGCAGAGAACATTTGTAACAGAAATGGTCTTCAGAGCACTTTAAGCATTGACCTGTCAAGTGGAAAGGAGGTAGAAAGACCACTGGCTATATTTTTAGTACAGTTTGCCTGATCAGATGCATTATGTCTAAAACTCCCAGACTGGGCCATTTGGAACAAATATGCAGAATTCGTCCTTGCTTGCAATACTGGATAGGGGTAACCAACAGACAGCAAGCTGCTCTGAGCTACCAAATTCCTGCAAAATTATAGCACTTAGTCTACATCAGGCTGTTATAATAGCTTACGCAAAAGCTTAAACTCTCTGTCCAAACAGTTTGTGAGCTGAATTTGGAACTCTCCTGTTACATAATAGGAAGTGGAGACTGAGTCATAGTAGGCTTGCGGACATATGGGCATATGCTTAAGCCCTTCCCCTACAGTAGAGAGAGTGTTGATTTGCATCAGATGGCATACCTGACTGAAGGCTACCTTCAGGCATATCTGACAGAAGTAACAGAGATCTGAGATTACACACCTGATGATGCTGTAAACTTAATTGTTTGTGGAGCTTAGCTGGTTTTGTCATTAAGTCAGCATTCTGGTGGAGGGTTCCAGGATCTATAGTATGCGTGTCAGTGCTAAGGATGGCAGATAATTTTTCACCTTTTCTTCTCTCCCTGCCCTCATAAAAGAAATAATTTGTGAACTTAAGCTCCTGGGCCTTACTTACTAACTGTACTCTTCTCAAAAAATTGATTCTCAGTGTTAAAAATTTCTTGTGCGGTGAAAAGCGGAGTTGAAAATTAGATTTGTTATCTAATCAAACAGGGATCAAAATGACTGTTATTATTGTATAAAAAGAAAGGCAATAACTATGCAATGTACATTTCTTCCTCTGAAATATTTTGAAAAAAATTAATAAGATTAACATCAGGGATGGCAACTGGTTTTGCCTTCACAGATGCCAGACAGCATTAGGAAAAAGAAGCAGATGCAAGTTCTTTAGCTAATATCATCAGACCGCTTCCCTCCTACATGCCAGCCTGAGATTAATTTTAATGAAATTAGTCCTGAACACATCCAACAATCTTAAGTCATAAGTAGGGTAAGGAAATAATTTATTGTAGCTGACAGAGAACAACTATAAAATACAAAATATGTCTAGTGAGATGGGAAAAATTAATTATTGCCCATGGATGGTCATCATTACTACTGATCTCAGAAGGATAATATCACTGGCAGACATAGCATCAGTGGATGAGTGGGAGTTGCATAGACCTCTTGAACTGAGCCAGGTCCCTTGTAATATCATGGGAAATATGAAGTTGCCTTTGACCATCTTAATTTTTGGAGTATCAGAGTCATGCGCTCCTACTGCCTCATCTTAATTAATAGTCTCATATCAGGGACACAAATAGTACCACAGAAAATAATGTTTCACATGGGCTGGACAAGTATTGTTGCAATTATTCAATATTTCTCTTAAAAACTTTGAGTCCACCAACTTGTAAGCATTTACATGCAATTTTCCTTCTTTGATAGGGATTTGAGTAAATTTGGGGTAAATATTCATTAAAAGGTTTCAACCTTATAAGCATGACAGGGAAGCAGCATTGTAAGAAATACTTTCTTGTATTTTTATGTATTGGCCATTTGAAGAACAAATGTTGGCCTTTTCTTTGAAATGTTTTAAGGACCAAATATTCTGCACTAGAGAAGTGACGTTAAATCAGGGATGAGCATGTTCCTACTTCATGAAATTCTACCCTGAGTTAAAAACAAACAAACAAACAAACAAAGTTTAGAATTCATTACTGGTTTAACTTTTAACAGTAAAGTTCCTCAAAGGTCATGACTAACCTTCATGTGCTTAAGCCTCATACTCAAAGAGATTCCCATTTAAACTAGCTGTACAGACCTGTGGATTGTCAGTTCTGGTTTTGAACATCTGCACTGAAATCAGTGAATATCCATCACTTTTAGCTTCAGATGAACTTGCTGCTGGACATAAGCTCTATGGAGGAAGCAGGCTGACCTATCTGATGGTGTCTGGGTGGTAAACCAGATAATCCAGGGAAAAGAAGGTCAAATCAGAGTGAGATAAGAGATCTGTGGAAGAGTAAAAATAGTAATCAGAAACTTGGGCAGGGAGAGACAGAGAAACACATTAGGAAAAATACATATATATAAATACAGAGAGAAAGCCTGGACTCAAGTGGAGTCAGAGACTGAATTTAGCTGCCAAAGTTGAGATGATGACTGGAGGCTGGGAAAGAGAATAAAAAATTTCCAAGGGGGAGGGGTGATTAGAGATAAAGAAGGATGAGGCAAGGAGGAGACAAATAACTTTTTTTTTTTTTTTTTTTCAGCTGAATGAGAAAAGAAGAACCATGAATCCCACAGATTCCCTGCTCTCAAGAAAAAAAAAAAAAATAAATTCTAAAGCCCTGTGGCAGATAAATACATTAACAAGCTATTTTCTCCTAATGCTCAGAGAGTGCATCTTGTAATCAGTATTTAAAAATGGCATATTAAGCACAGTTTCACAATATCTGCTTCTATATAAATGTGAGTGCATGATAACATAATACTTGCATCTGTTTCATTTAGAGCACAGTGTACAGTCTGATCAGAGGAAAAGATGTGATACTAACCCTATTTCACAAGGCATAAGAAAAGTTACCAACTGGCTTATATGGAGTGTCCACTGGTGTCCAAATTAAACCTCAGATTAAGTTCCCAGAAGACAAAGACTATACAGTAGCTCACAACTGTGAAGAGTGTAGTATCAGGATTCTAGATGAATCATCTGCGCTGACTTTTTCTCACCTCAGGAGATTAGCAGTAAAATGTAACTGCATCAAGCCATCAACCAAAAATGTCCCTTCCTCAGCAGAATAAAACGTGCTGCTGCTTCAGCTATTGCCATTCACAGTGCAGTGATTTCATCTAAATCACAGAAGAAGGCAGGCTTATGTTACTATCATCATCAGTGTTCCCAGGCTGCTGAGATACAGAGAGACATTCAGTTCTGCTGAGTCTCTTTTGAGAATGGTAACCTACAGAAAGGCAGAACTACAGGAAGATCAATAGGGTTGGAAGGAAGGCAGAAGCCATAATGGTTTACTCAGTGATTACAATTCAGCAAGCCTTGCATTTTGCCTGTTGTTAGAGAAGACCTCTGAACCACAGAAAGACAAAGAAGCCAGCTATTCAGCACATCCTTAATACAAGACCGCCTTGCAGTCTTCTACCTTCTCTGCTGAATATATTGTAACTCCAGTTTAGGAGCTGAAATACTCTGGAGAAGTGTCCTGCAACATATAGTCTCATTCTACCTGATTATGGGTCCATGTTCAGAGTACTCATTTTATGATGCAACCCGTTACTGTATAGTATCATAAAATCATGGAGAAAGACTTTGGAAAGATACCTCTTATTCCAATAAGAGGTCTGCTCTTGAAGGCATTTAAAAACAGAGAAACTACTAACTGCAAGAACCCATTCTGGTGCTCTATTATTTAAAAGTGAAGAAGAAGAAACCTGAAGAGTGTTTTCTCTTATGCCTGATCAGGTACTTCCTGTAGTTCAGTTACTGTCCTATCTGCCTGCATCACCAAAAATACAATGCCGTCTACTTCTTAATAGTTGCTTTTATATACTCGAAAATATTATCATCTCCTCCATTAATCTTCTCTTCTTCAGTTTACATAGACTGGTTTATTTAGTCTTTTCTTATAGGCTTGTCTTCATTTTTTAGATTGCTGATCAGTTTTGTTTCCTGATTTGGTTTTTCTTCACTTGGCCAAAGGCCAGAAATTGTGCAAGTCAAAATAATTTGGGCTGTGGCTAGTTTTAAATGCTAACCCTCACAACTATAAAAGGATGATTTCAGTAGTTACCAGTAATCTAAATCAGACAGAGTGCTGCAAAAAGATGGACCCAATTTCAAAGCAACAGTGATTTCAAATTGGTTCCCTCCCATTGAAATATCCTGTACTTGCCCAATCAAGCTCTGAAAATGAATGAAATTCACCTCGGTGCTAATGGACAGCACAAAACCTATGCATCACTTAGTCCCCATTTTATCATGTTACATAGTGAGCGTGTCTTTCATGGAAAAACAGCTCTTCTCATGTAATTAATACCAAATTAGGATTGAAGCATTTTACTGATTTGTTAACAAAATGTAATTAACTGGCAATCAGTGAACTACATTCAGGTCCAGTATCAGTAACACAACAGTTAAACCATGATACTAGATACTAACAAATTGTCAATAAAGACCTACAGATTTCTAAGTATCTTTCTGAACATTATCAGTTATAGCTAATCTCCAAATGTTCTAATTATGCACATGCACACAATTAAAAGCATGTTCCCTGCCTGCCTCCAGGCAGTATCTGTTAACAACACACTCCTTTTTTGAGGGTAAGGAGCAGATTCCCCAACTGCACACCCTTCCAGTGAGAGATTTGAATGCTCCAGCTTCCTACCACCTGGTGACACACATGCTGGTGAGGAAACACCCTATGAGGGCCCACACACATCCTCTGAGGTGTTTCTTCCCTGTTTGCTGTGTTCTGCACAGACCACCCTCACTGGGTGCATGCTGCTCCTGGTGCCCTAAGGGGAGGCTGTGCCATCAGCCTTACACAGAGATTGCAATGCCTGTGGGGTGGCTTCCAGCAATGTCAAACCATAACCTGACTGCTGCTGTTTTCATTCCAGTCTCTTCCTCATGTTACAATTTCCATGCTTCTTGCATATATATAAATATATATGTGTGTGTGTGTGTGTGTATATGTATATATATATACACACACATATATATGTGTGTGTGTATATATACATATACACATCACAGAATCACAGAATTATAGGGATTGGAAGGGACCTCGAAAGATCACCTAGTCCAATCACCCCGCTGGAGCAGGAACACCTAGATGAGCTCAACCAGGAAGGCGTCCAGTTGGATTTCAATGTCTCCAGAGTAGGAGACTCTATAACTCCCCTGGGCAGCCGGTTCCAGTATTCTGATACCCTTACTGAGAAGAAGTTTCTTCTCAAATTTAAGTGGAACCTCTTGTGTTCCAGTTTGAACCCATTACCCCTTGTCCTATCATTGGTTGTCACTGAGAAGAGCCTGACTCCATCCTCGTGGCACTCATCCTTTATATCTGTAAACATTAATAAGGTCACCCCTCAGTCTCCTCTTCTCCAAACTAAAGAGACCCAGCTCCGTCAGCCCTTCCTCACAAGGGAGATGCTCCACTCTCTTAATTATCTTTGTTGCCCTACGCTGGACTCTCTCCAGCAGTTCCCTGTCCTTCTTGAACTGAGGGGCCCAGAACTGGACACAATATTCCAGATGTGGTCTCACCAGGGCAGAGTAGAGGGGAAGGAGAACCTCTCTTGACCTATTAACCACCCCCCTTCTAATACACAAGAGGATGCCATTGGCCTTCCTGGCCACAAGGACACAGTGCTGGCTCATGGTCATCCTGCTGTCCACCAGGACCCCCAGGTCCCTTTCCCCTGCACTGCTTTCTAATAGGTCATTCCCCAACTTATACTGAAACCTGGGGTTGTTCTTACCCAGATGTAAGACTCTACACTTTCCCTTGTTATATTGCATTGAATTTTTCCTTGCCCAAATCTCCAGCCGCTCCAGGTCTCCCTGGATGGCAGCACAGCCTTCTGGCATATCAGCCACTCCTTCCAGCTTGGTGTCATCAGCAAACTTGCTGATAGTACACTCTATTCCCTCATCCAAATCATTGATGAATATATTGAATAATATAAGCCACAGTACTGACCCTTGAGGCACTCCACTACATACAGGCCTCCAACTAGACTCCACCCCATTGACCACGACTCTCTGGCTTCTTCCCTTCAGCCAATTCGCAGTCCACCTCACTACCCGATCATCCAGATCACACCCCCTCAGTTTAGCTATGAGAATGCTGTGGGAGACTGTGTCAAATGCCTTACTCAAATCAAGGTAGACCATTTCCACCGTTCTGCCATCATACATCCATCTTGTTATGTCCTCATAAAAGTCAATGAGGTTGGTCAGGAATGACTTCCCTTTGGTGAAGACATGTTGACTGCCCCTAATGACACTCTTATCCCTGATATGCCTTGAGATGGCACCAAGGATAAGTTGTTCCGTCAGTTTCCCAGGGATGGAGGTGAGTCTGACCGGTCTATAGTTTCCTAGGTCCTCCTTCTTGCCCTTTTTGAAGACTGGAGTAACATTTGCTTTCCTCCAGTCATCAGGCACCTCTCCCATTTCCCAAGACTTGGCAATGTATATATATGTATATTTTCAAGCTGACTCCATCTTTGTTTCAGAAGTCTCTTTGCAATTCCCGGGTTAGTATTTAATCTATCTGATGGTTGCATTTCTCTTTCACATGATTAAGTTCAGGTAAATGCCTCCTCAGATGTCTTTGTGTTCAATTCATCCATACCATTTGCACTCACATTCATATTTTAAAAACTGGTGTTATCCAGGCCATTTGCCAAGGGTGGACCAGGAAAGCACTCACACACGTTTTTCTGAATTTCAGACTTACTGATCACTAAATACATATTAGTAGACTAAGGCACATCTTCTAAATTTGGAAGATGTTAATTTTCTAATTTTGCTTTTATTTTTTCCCCTCTTCCTGAAGTTGTACAAACCCAAGGCATCTGTCTCTATCCAGAGAGGATGCTTCAAATAACTTTCATAGACCCAGCTACTATTATAGGAATAGTCAAATAAAACAGTTTAGGATTTCCAAGTAATTAAGGAACATAATAGTTTGTTGTTGTTTTTGTGTGGGTTTTTTGTTGTTGGTGGTGGTGGTTTTTTAATAAAAAGTCAAAATCTGGGCAAGATTATGTGAAACTCTTAATATC